>NC_069503.1:969517728-969875228 GCF_027579735.1 Bombina bombina
TGTCACATTTTATGTCCCTTTAAATAGGGTTTTTTTTAGAATATTTTGCATTAAAAGTTTAACATGATTTGTTTTTGTTATACATAATAGAAATTGTATGGCCATTTGAGTCAAGTGAATATTGATTTTTGGTGTCGCTTCCATTACAACAAATATTGCAATTGGTGTGTGTATTTGTGTATCTCCATAAAAAGTGAAAATTTAATTTTACATCTTATATTTATTTTTAGTTGTCCTAAATAATAATAAAAAAAAGTCCTCATTTTTCCCACTTTTTTTCTGGGGGGGGGGGATGGGGGGGGGCGCTTCAGGTTTTTGTGCCTACAGCCACCTGAGATGTAAATCCGGCCCTGGCTACAATATAACTAATAGTTACATTGTAGCTGTTTTAGGATTTATATTTATTTTACAGGCAACTTTGTATTTATTTTAACTAGGTACAATAGTTATTACATAGTTAATAACTATTTAATAGCTACATAGTTAAAATAATTACAAAATTACCTGTAAAATAAATCCTAACCTAAGTTACAAATACACCTAACACTACACTATCAATAAATTAATTAAATAAATTAACTACAATTATCTAAACTAAAATACAATTAAATAAACTAAACTATATTACAAAAACAAACAAAAACTAAATTCCAAAAAATAAAAAAATATTACAAGAAGTTTAATCTAATTACACCTAATCTAATCCCCCTAAAAAAATAAAAAGCCCCCCCAAAATAATAAAATTCCCTATCCTAAACTAAATTACAAATAGCCCTTAAAAAGGCCTTTTGCATTGCCCCAAAGAAATCAGCTCTTCTACCAGCCCTTAAAAGGGCATTTTGTGGGGCATTGCCCCAAAGTAATCAGCTCTTTTACCTGTAAAAAAAAAGAAATACAATACCCCCCAACATTACAACCCACCACCCACACACCCCTACTCTAAAACCCACCCGATCCCCCCTTAAACAAACCTAACACTACCCCATTGAAGATCACCCTACCTTGAACCGTGTTCACCCAGCCGGGCACCGATGGGGCAGAAGAGGACATCTGGACCGGCAGACATCTTCATCCCAGGCGGCATCTTCTATCTTCATCCTTCCGGAGCCATCTTCTATCCAGCTGACGCGGAGCCATCCTCTTCAATCAAAGTCATAATGAAGAAAGAAGGTTCCTTAAAATGACATCATCCAAGATGGCGTCCCTCGAATTCCGATTGGCTGATAGGATTATATCAGCCAATCGGAATTAAGGTAGGAAAAATCAGATTGGTTGATTTAATCAGCCAATTGGATTGAAGTTCAATTCGATTGGCTGATTGGATCAGCCAATAGAGTGTGAGGTCAATTCTATTGGCTGATCCAAACAGCCAATCGGATTGATCTTCAATCCAATTGGCTGATTAAATCAACCAATTTGATTTTTCCTACCTTAATTCCGATTGGCTGATAGAATCCTATCAGCCAATTGGAATTCGAGGGACGCCATCTTGGATGACGTCATTTAAAGGAACCTTCATTCTTTGTTAGGACTTCGATTGAAGAGGATGGCTCCACGTCAGCTGGATAGAAGATGGCTCCGGAAGGATGAAGATAGAAGATGCCGCCTGGATGAAGATGTCTGCCGGTCCGGATGTCCTCTTCTCCCCATCGGTGCCCGGCTGGGTGAACACGGCTCAAGGTAGGGTGATCTTCAATGTGGTAGTGTTAGGTTTTTAAGGGGGGATTGGGTGGGTTTTAGAGTAGGGGTGTGTGGGTGGTGGGTTGTAATGTTGGGGGGTATTGTATTTCTTTTTTTTACAGGTAAAAGAGCTGATTGCTTTGGGGCAGTGCCCTGCAAAAAGCCCTTTTAAGGGCTGGTAAAAGAGCTGATTACTTTGGGGCAATGCCCCGCAAAAGGCCCTTTTAAGGGCTATTTGTAATTTAGTTTAGGATAGGGAATTTTATTATTTTGGGGGGCTTTTTTATTTTATTAGGGGGATTAGATTAGGTGTAATTAAACTTCTTGTAATATTTTTGTTTGTTTTTGTAATATAGTTTAGTTTATTTAATTGTATTTTAGTTTAGATAATTGTAGTTAATTTATTTAATTAATTTATTGATAGTGCAGTGTTAGGTGTATTTGTAACTTAGGTTAGGATTTATTTTACAGTTAATTTTGTAATTATTTTAATTAGGTAGCTATTAAATAGTTATTAACTATTTAATAACTATTGTACTTAGTTAAAATAAATACAAAGTTGCCTGTAAAATAAGTATAAATCCTAAAATAGCTACAATGTAACTATTAGTTATATTGTAGCTATCTTATGGTTTATTTTATAGGTAAGTATTTAGTTTTAAATAAGAATAATTTATTTAATTATAGTAATTTTATTTAGATTTATTAAAAATAGATTTAACTTAGGGGGGTGTTAGGGTTAGGGTTAGACTTAGGTTTAGGTGTTAATAACTTTATATTAGTAGCGGTGACGTTGGGGGTGGCAGATTAGGGGTTAATAATTGTAGGTAGGTGGCGGCAATGTTAGGGACGGCAGATTAGGGGTTAATAAAATTTATTATAGTGGCAGATTAGGGGTTACATTTTTTTATTTAAGTGTTTGCGATGTGGGGGGCCTCGGTTTAGGGGTTAATAGGTAGTTTATGGGTGTTAGTGTACTTTGTAGCACTGTAGTAAAGAGCTTTATGTTCCAGCATAAGCCCATAAAACTCTTAACTACTGACTTTTAAATGCGGTAGGAGTCTTGGAGGTAGAGGCTGTACCGCTCACTTTCTCCAAGACTTGTAATAACAGCGTTAGGCAAATCCCATTAAAAAGATAGGATACGCAATTGACGTAAGGGGATTTGCAGTATGGAAAAGTTGCGGAAAAAAAGTGAGCGGTACACCTGTACCTCCCTGACTCTTAATACCAGTGGGCGTTAAAAAGCAGCGTTAGGACCCCTTAACGCTGCTTTTTAAGGCTAACTCCAAACTCGTAATCTAGCCGATAGTGTTGTTATTGTATTATAACATCTAGTTATTCCACTAAGTTTTTAGTTATGTGTATTCAATTGCATGCATTGCATTTTGTTAATTGTCTGAGAATTACCTTTTCACCTTATTAAAATGTATAAACTAAATACAATTGGCAGAAACATCATACATTTGATCAGTGGTGGATTTTGGTTACATACCTGATAGGAGTGTGGAATTTGAAAAAAAAATCAATAAAAAAAAAAAAAAAATCAACTTTTTAATAAACATTACTGATTTTTATTTTATATGTATATGCTTTACAAAAGCAAAAAAAAACAAGCAACCAAAAAAGCATAACACTCATAGGCGTCTTATTAAGCTCTCTGGGACCCAGGGAGTATTTGTTTCTAAATAAAGGTCACCATCTGTCGGGGAGCTAAAAATTTATAAATTACAATTATTTTCCCTGCTTGTGTCCTTTATGAAGAGATATCCCATATGTGTCGACTAGTGTTTTTTTTTACTTAAAATGAATAATCCTATAAATATTAAAGGTCTGTTTTATTATTGAATCTGTTCCTCTCCAAAATAGAACTCTTCAGTATGGTCAGAGATCCTTTAACCCCTTAATGACCACAATGTACCCTGTATGCCACTGGTCGTTAAGGGTTTTTTCAGGACATAATAGCACAAGTCTAGCAAGAACACACTGTTAATGCCCTCCCTCCAGCAAGCTTTGTGTAATAGAGCAGTCTCAACGCTGGTGGCAAGACCGCGCTATAAAACAATCAAGTTCCAAAAAAAGACCAGTGACATACAGGGTACGTCGCTGGTCCTTAAGGGGTTAAAAGGCTGTTCATTACTTTGAAAAATAACTAATCTAAAGTATTCCCACAGTGATGACTTCCTGGTTCCTATGTGAAAAATCAGTAGTGATATATAGCTTCCTGCTTTCTTTTGTAAAATCCAAAATTGAATTCTTCATAGTTGCTTAAAAATCTTCTTTACATTTCATTATCCAGATAACACTTGTATATCCAGGGTTGCTCTGACTATTGCATATTATGCTATTCCCAAGGCAGCTCAAGGCTTTCAGTTTGATCTCTTCTATCATTTTAGACTGTTTATTTCTTCTGAAGCCAGTCTTACTTTATCATCATTCTACAGGTCCATATCCTTATATTGCCATGGTATGCTCTATACTAATCATTATGAATGATGCAAGCAGGATGCATTCTAAATCTCATCAGAACAAGTCACATCCATGTACTACATCAAATATCATGCAATGCTCATAGCATTTTATTGTTAACTAAGCCAACATTCTTTCCTGTATTTTCTTTTTATGTCACTATTTATCATGTGTTTTCCCTTACGTTAATTGTGTGCCTACATGTCTTCTTAATACCTATTTGTAATGGCTGGTTGAAAAGGGGTTCATATAGAATGTCACAAATGTATTTTTGATGTCTAAATTTCCTCTTATTTGCTCTATGCTAATAAACCCTTAGTGACCTTAGGGGGCCTTTTTACATACCCCAATTTATTCGCTCGCCATGAACGTGCATATATTTCAGAAGTTAACACCCCAAGGTATTGTATATGGGGTGTTTTGATGCCTTTGATGCAACTGTTTTAGCCAAAAAAAAGTGTGTTGTTATTTTTTTATTTTTACACACACATTGCTTTTTGGCTGTGATTTAGGAGAGCCTGTTGTAAGCAAAAAAACACTTCAGGATATTTTCCCCACGACCTCCTGAGTACACCTATGCCCCCCATGCATAGGTTTGCCAGGATTTTGGGAAGGTTCTGTTACAATTTTATGACTTGTAATTTTAGTTAAAAGTAAGTTAAACTGGAAAAGTTAGTTAAAACTATTTACTCCAAATTTGGATTTGTCATATGAGATGTGACCTATCATTTGCATCTACAAAAATCCTAAGATTAAAATTCATAGTACTGTATACTGATAAAGATGATATCAATCTTCAGAAATCAACGGGGGCGGAGGGGGGTTAGGATACCACACTTCTACACCAAAAGGCCTGAATATCCACCTCGCTATTCATTCCCAGGGGTTCCAGAGTTTGTAAATGGTGTATCCAGAAGGTTTCTCTCTGTCTCAATAGGAGTAATCTATTCCCCCCTTCTTTCGTCTAGGACCACCTGTTCTATTGCTTTGAATCTAAGACCAGAATTGTCATTATTATGAAAATCCCTAAAATGATTAGTGACACCATGTACCAAATTTCCCTTTTCAATGTTCTTTAGATGTTCCATTACTCTTCTTTTGATAGTTCTTTTTGTCCTTCCTATATATTGTTTTTTGCAAGGACGTTCTAACAAATACGCCACATACTTAGAATAGCAATTCATAGTATGTGTAATCTCTGTTATATGTCTATTAGAACTAGAGGTAACTTGTTTATTATCATGATGAATTATTGGACAAGTGTTGCACCCCTTCCTATGACACTTAAAAAAACCTTTGGTTGATCTATTTAACCAATTTCCCTTACCATTTTTGTGTTTTCCCTTAGTTTACTGGGTGCCAGAATTTCCTTAAGGTTTTGTTTTTTCTAAAAACTACTCTGGGTATGGGATCCAAAGTTTTAGTTAAAAGGGGATCCTGTAAAAGGACATGCCAATGTTTTCTGATCGCTTTTTTGATTGCCTGTTATATTTCATTAGGAAAATGTTCTTCTGCATGTTTTATTGTCCTCTTTCTTTTTGGCAGTCTAGCAGAGTTGGTCTGTCTAGCTATTTAGCCTTTTTGTAACTTGTTTCAATAATTTAATTTTGGTAACCCTTTGCTCTGAATTTATTTTTCAATTTGCTTGATTCTTGTTCAAAAGCAACCATATTAGAACAATTCCTTCTGACCCTCTGGAACTGGCCAAATGGAATGTTATTTATCCAGTTCTTATGATGCCCACTAGAGGCATGAAAATAGCTATTAGAATCTGTATCCTTACTATATAGATTGGTGATAATACATTCCTGTAATCAGGTAGTTAACGAATAGCTACAATTGTATTCATTGCATAAAAAACCAGCCCGACGATACGCACATGGAGCACTCAGATGTGACCCCACAGTTGCTTAGCCTTAACCAGCAATTAGACAACTTAACCCAGGCATTTACAGACTTGCTGGGTCTGATCATCAGGCAGAACCACAGGTCTCAAATCCAGAAAAATGTTCGGGTGACCGCTCCGCCTACAGACAATTTAGAAATGCTTGTCTTTTACTCGTTGAGCTAAGACCTAGAACCTATCCTACAGACTCACAATCCTCTCTTACTTAAGAGGGGAGCTGCGGGCTTGGGCTGACTGTTTTTAAGAGTCCCAGGATCCAATTCTCAATTCTCTAGATGCCTTCCTTAAGGCCATGTCCAGTCTTTATGTCGACCCATATCGTCAAATTACAGCTGAAAGCAAACTCAGAAGTTTGAAACAATTGAAATCTCCTGTGGAGGAGTATATAACCTGCTTTAAAATCTGGGCCAGAGATTCCTTGTGGAATGAGATTTCCCTCAAAAATCAATACGGGTTAGGTCTTTCCGAAGAGATCAAAGACGAATTATCCAGAACGGGGATACCGGATGGATTAGAAGATTTCTACTCTCTGTCCATTACTATTGACCGGAGACTCAGGGAAAGGAAACAGGAAAAGGTTTCCACTAGTCTCCCTTCACGCAGAATGCTCCCGATACCACCTACATCTAGTTCCCCTCCTGATCAACCCATGGATATAAGTTGCTTAAGGGGTCCCCTTACTCCCCAAGAGAAAAGCAGATGGCGCAATCTTAACCTGTGCATGTATTGTGCAGCCACTGACCATATTGTTAAAGACTGTCCACTACTCCTAAAACAGAAACTAACTAAACAAAACCATCTTCTTATCTTACCATTATTCTTACAGTGGGAATCATCACAGGCTCAGCAGTAACGCCATTATCGATACAGGCGCTTGTGCCAACTTTATAGATGCTGATTTAGTCAAAAATAATAAAATAACTTTTCTGTTTAAAAGCACACCACTGCCTCTCAAAGTTATTGATGGTTCTCAATTAGCTTCTGGTCCAGTGTCACAACAAACCATGCCTCTACTTATCACAACTCCCTCTGGTCATACCGAATCAATCACGTTTGATATTATATCATCTCCTATTTTCCTATTGTTTTGGGTATCACTTGGCTTCAACTCCATCAACCCACTTTTCACTGGGATACTCTCACCCTCCCTTTTCCTTCTCAGTACTGTACCACAACATGTTTCTCTATCAATAACATATTTACTATAAGTTCTTCTTTTAGGGTTGCTGCATTGATTCTCTGTTAAAGTAAGATTGTCTGTTTAAGTATAATAGTTAGCTAACCAAGTTAATTTATAAATATTTTGCTGTGCAATGGTTGCATTTTATAAAACAAAATAACTGTCTGTTGGTTTGTATTTATCCATTTTTTTCTTGTTTCCTGTGTGGGTAATTAGTGGTTGGATTTTTTTCACCAGCTGTTTGGGCCTAGCTAGACTAGCACTAGCACATGTACTCTCGGAGCTTTCTCTTTCAGGGTTGCTGCATTGATTCTCTATTAACGTAAGATTTTCTGTTTAGGTATAATAGTTAGCTAACCAATGGCTAGATTACGAGTTGTGAGCTAGGGTAAAAAAGCAGCGTTAAGAGGTCCTAACACTGCTTTTTTACGCCCGCTGCTATTACGAGTCTTGAAGGTTTAGGGTCACCGCACACTTCTTTGGTCTTACCGCAAAACGACTTACGCAAACTTCGTAAAGTCTTTTTTCTATGGCACTTCCATAGCGCCGGTATTACGAGTCTATCCTGGGAGACCAAAAAGTGAGCGATACACCCTACCCTGTCAAGATTCATAATGCATTCTAAAGTCAGTAGTTAAAAGTTTTATGGTACAACGCAGTAACATAAAACTCATAACTAAAGTGCTAAAAAGTACACTAACACCCATAAACTACCTATTAACCCCTAAACCGAGGCCCTCCCGCATCGCAAACACTATAATACATTAATACATTTTTAACCCCTAATCTGTCGCTCTGGACACCGCCGCCACCTACATTATATTTATGAACCCCTAATCTACTGCCCCCAACATCGCCAACACCTACATTATATTTATTAAGCCCTAATCTACCGCTCCCAATGTCGCAGCCACCTACCTACACTTATTAACCCCTAATCTGCCACCCCCAACATCGCCACCACTATAATAAACATATTAACCGCTAAACCGCCACACTCCTGCCTCGAAAACATTAGTTAAATATTAATAACCCCTAATCTGCCATTCCTAACATTGCCGCCACCTACCTACATTTATTAACCCCTAATTTGCCGCCCCCAACGTCCCCACCACTATATTAAAGTTATTAACCCCTAAATCTAAGTCTAACCCTAACACCCCTAACTTAAATATAATTTAAATAAATCTAAAGAAAATTACTATCATTAGCTACATTAGTCCTATTTAAAACTAAATACTTACCTATAAAATAAACCCTAAGCTAGCTACAATATAAATAATAGTTACATTGTAGCTAGTTAAGGATTTATTTTTAGTTTACAGTCAAGTTTGCATTTATTTTAACTAGGTAGAATAGTTATTAAATAGTTATTAACTATTTAATAACTACCTAGCTAAAATAAATACAAAAGTACCGGTAAAATAAAAACTAACCTAAATTACACTAACACCTAACACTGCACTATAATTAAATAAATTAACTAAATTAACAACAATTAAATCAATTAAATTAAATTAGCTAAAGTACAAAGCCCCCCCACTAAATTACATAAAATAATAAACAAATTACAATATATTTAAACTAATTACACCTAATCTAATAGCCCTATCAAAATAAAAAAAGCCCCCCAAAATAAAAAAAAACCTAGCCTAAACTAAACTACCAATAGCCCTTAAAAGGGCCTTTTGCGGGGCATTGCCCCAAAGTAATCATCTTTTACCTGTAAAAAAAAAATACAAACAACCCCCCCAACAGTAAAACCCACCACCCACACAACCAACCCCCCAAATAAAATACTATCTAAAAAAACCTAAGCTCTCCATTGCCCTGAAAAGGGCATTTGGATGGGCATAGCCCTTAAAAGGGCAGTTAGCTCTTTTCCAAGGCCAAACCCTAGCCTAAACATCCAATACATCCTTAAAAAAACCTAAGACTAACCACCTAATGATTGACTTACCGGGAAAAGTCTTCATCCAAGCCGGGCCGAAGTCCTCAATGATGCAGGGAGAAGTCTTCATCCAAGCTGGGCAAAGTGGTCCTCCAGACGGGCAGAAGTCTTCATCCAGACGGCATCTTCTATCTTCATCATCCAGCGCAGAGCGGGTCCATCTTCAAGACATTCGACGCGGAGCATCCTCTTCATCCGACGACTAAAGACAAATGAAGGTACCTTTAAGTGATGTCATCCAAGATGGCGTCCCTTAGATTCCGATTGGCTGATAGAATTCTATCAGCCAATTGGAATTAAGGTAGAACATAGGATTGATGTTCAATCCTATTGGCTAATCCAATCAGCCAATAGGATTAAGCTTGCATTCTTTGGCCCGGCTTGGATGAAGACTTCTCCCGGTAAGTCGATCTTCAGGGGGTTAGTGTTAGGTTAAGGGTGTATTGGGTGGGTTTTATTTTTAAATTAGGGTTTGGGCTTGCAAAAGCGCTAACTGCCCTTTTAAGGGCTATGTCCATCAAAATGCCCTTTTCAGGGCAATGGGGAGCTTACTTTTTTTTAGATAGTATTTTATTTGGGGGGTTGGTTGTGTGGGTGGTGGGTTTTACTGTTGGGGGAGTTGTTTGTATTTTTTTTACAGGTAAAAGAGCTGTTTACTTTGGGACAATCCCCCAACTTTTATTGGTAGTTTAGTTTAGGCTAGGGTTTTTTATTTTCTCAGCTAGCTCTCCCCGTTGATTTCTATGGGGAAATCGTGCACAAGCACGTAGACCAGCTCACTGCTGACTTAAGCATCACTGGTATTGGAGTGCGGTAATGAGCAAAATTTTGCTCAACGCTCACTTCTTGTCTTTTAACGACGGGTTTGTAAAAATTCGTAATACCAGCACTGGAGGTAAGTGAGCGGTGATGGAAAACTGCTCGTTAGCACCGCATAGCCTCTAACGCAAAACTCGGAATCTAGCCGCAAGGTGGTTAGGCAACCAAGGGTTTGGAGAAACCAAGGTGAAATATAATTATTTTATACTTAAGTTAAATATTTTAGTAAGTATGTGTGAGAATCTCATTCAGTGTACAGCTTGCCATATGTTTGCATCACTGGAGCAGCCACTTCAGGGAATATATGTATGTGGCAAATGTGAGCATATTGTCTCTTTAGAAACTCATATTGGAGTTCTGGAAGAACGCATTGCAACACTGCATAAAATTCAGACACTTGAAAGGGAAATGGATAGGACTGAGCTGGTTGTTAATGGTTCTAGCAGTGGGAATGGGGAGGATTCAGATGAGGAGACTCCAGGATGTAGCTGGGTCACAGTTAGAGGGCGAGGTAAAGGTAAGTGGAGGAGACAGGCCAGTTCTGAGCTGGTACACCCCAACGGATTTGCCAGATTAAGTGAAGATGTTGGGGATATCAGTTCAGAAGCATACTATGGTGGGCAGTCCCTCAGACATGGTAGAGGGGCATACTATAGTTAACAGTTCTTCAGTTAGGGAAGAGGGGCATACAAGTCAGGGCCTGAGGCAAATGTTGGTGGTAGGAGACTCTATTATTAGGAAGGTTGATAGGGTAATTTGTCATCCAGACCCTATAAATAGAACAGTTTGCTGTCTTCCAGGGGTTCATTTTAGGCATATTGTGGAGCGTATTGATAGATTGTTAGAGGGATGTGGGTCTGATCCTGCAGTCATGGTACATATTGGTACTAATGAAGGAATCAGCGGGAGATGGAGAGTCCTAACAAATAACTTCAGGGAGTTAGGTAGTAAACTTAAAGCAAGGACCTCCAAAGTAATATTTTCTGAGATATTACCAGTGCCGTGTGCTAAATCAGTAAGACAGAAGGAGCTAAGGTCTGTTAATTCATAGTTAAAAACATGGTGTAAAAATGAGGGGTTTGACTTTTTAGAGCACTGGGCTGACTTTTCACATGGGTACAATTTGTACAGTAAGGATGGATTGCATTTAAATGACATGGTTGCAGGTGTGTTGGGGGAAAGGATGTTAGCAAGTTTAGAGAATCTTTTAAGCAAGGCAAAGGGGTGAGGGTCAGTTAGAACACAATAGAATAGAGAGATCAGTCTGTGATTCTATCACTCCTTTGATATCTCAAGGAAAAGATGAATTAAGAAATGTCACATTAGAAAGTATGGAGGAAAGCACAGCAAGTATCAGCAGAAAGCACATGAAAATTAAATATATGGCAACAAATGCAAGAAGCATGACAGGTAAAATGGGGAGCTGGAGCTCATAGTTGCAGAAGAGGACTATGATGTTATCAGTATAACTGAAACTTGGTAGGATGATTCACATGACTGGGCAGTTAACTTAGAGGGGTATACTTTATTTAGGAGGGACATGAATAATTAAAAAAGGGGTGGAGGAATCTGCATGTATATTAAACCTAACCTTAAATAGGACAAAAAAAGAACAAAAAAGCGCACCCAGATTCAAGCAGATTTATTGGAACAAATAGCCAGACGAAACACATATAGTAAGTAGAAAACTCACCAAATGCAAAGCATCACTGTACACATAAAACTATAGATGATCAAGCAGGGGTAGCGGTAGACAGCGGTATTAGAATCCACTTCTCACCTACAGGTATGATCACTGATATTCAAGCTTAAAATGTGTATACTTCATACACAGAACACCTCAACGCGTTTCCCCCGTCTGAGCGGACGGGCTTTTTCAAGAGGACAATAGTGAATGACTTGCAACAACAGGGAGGCCCCTATATACCTACAAAAAATCCATGTAGGTATAGGATACACCTGTGTTGGTAATTATATCCACACCTTCAGGGGCAAGACACTCATTATTTAAAAACAACACTTAAACATCCAATGTTAAATAAACATTTCTAGCATTAAATATTATATTCAATAAAACAGTTATATACAATATTGCACACAAAAATATGTTAAAATGCATTATGCATAACTTGACATTAAAAACATCAGGTTTAAAATCATGAGTCTATCTAGAGCGTTTCCTTTTTATACAAATAAAAAGCTTAAAACATTTTTCTATATTAATTATGCCTAACTAAAATATTGATATCCAATAAACAAGAAATAATAATCCTATTACATAGCCAGAAATAAGCAGCAATAGAAAACATAGAAAAAAACCAGTCAACAGAAATGGCTACATATGCGCTGCCACATCAATCTCTATATTTAACCCCAGAGGTGCCAAAGAGTTAATTTTGTAGATCCAAAAGGTCTCTAATTTACGTAATTTTAAAAGCCTATCATGTTCACTAGGGGGGACCCAATCTATTACTTGTATCTTTAGATTACAAGGATCACTGTTGTGACATTCCATAAAATGTCTTGGAACACTGTGTTTATTAATTTTCTCTTTTATATTATAAATGTGTTCGTAAAGTCTTCTTTTGATTTTTCTTTTAGTGCGGCCTACATAAAATAGGCCACACCCACATTCTAACAAATATACAACAAAATTGGAGTTGCAATTACTTCTGACCCTGATATCAAACTCTTTTGATCTCTCAGAGTTATAGAATTTGCTAGCTCTATTTATGTGCTTACACATTTGGCAATTCAGCTTCCCACATTTGTTGGTGCTTTTAGTACCGGTCAACCAATTACTAGAAGATGCTGTTTTCTCTTCTTTTTTATTCTTGAGTTTACTAGGTGCCAAAAAGTTCTTAAGGTTTCTCCCTTTCTTAAAGGTGCATGTTGGTTGCTCTCCTAGATGGGTGCCTAAAACAGGGTCTGCTTTAAGAACAGGCCAATGTTTTTTTAGAATGTTCTTAATTTTATTTGAACCCTCATTATATGATGAAATAAATCTAATTGTAGTTTCATCCACTGGTTTTTGTTCTTGAATTTTAGATTGATTATTTTTGAGTAAATCTTCCCTATTTCTTGCAAGAGCCTTGTTCTTTGATTCATTTATTAAACTGGGACTGTAACCTTTATTTAAAAATTTATTTTCCAGACATTTAGCTTCCTTATTAAAATTCTCCAAATGGGTACAATTTCTCCTCATGCTAACGAACTGACTATATGGTATGTTGTGGATCCAGCTTTTCTTATGGGCACTTTTAAAATCTATAAAACTGTTTTTTTCAGTAGGTTTTTTAAAATTAGTGACAGCAATCTTTTTATTGATATCGGTGTAAAAAATTAAGTCTAAAAATTCTATTGAGATTTTTGAATGTTTACCTGTAAATTTTAGATTCAGATTGTTCTGATTCAAAAAACTATAAAATTCCCTTATCTCCTGTTCCTCCCCTTTCCACAAGATGATAATATCATCTATATAGCGATGGTATTTCATTATATTATGTCTATACTTATTATCGGGCCAAATAAAAAGATTTTCAAAAAAATTCATAAATAAATTCGCATAAGAGGGTGCAAATGTTGTACCCATGGCCGTCCCCTGGGTTTGTAAATAAAACACACCCTCAAAAACAAAATAATTGTGGGTAAGTATAAACATAATACAATCCGTCAAAAATTTAGTCTGGACACTCGAAAAATTCTGTTTTATCAATTCAATTTCTATAGCATTTACACCTGCATCATGTGGGATGCAGGTGTAAAGAGAGGAAACATCACAGGTGATCCACCACATGTTATCTTCCCATAATGTGCCTTCAAAATTTAATATAGCCTCCTTAGTATCTTTCAAAAATGCTCGAGTTTGTTTTACTAGAGGTTGGAGGAAATTATCTACATATTTGGAGAGATTGTCACAAAGTGCACCAATCCCTTATACGATGGGCCTCCCAGGCGGATTGGTGAGATCTTTATGCACTTTGGGCAAATGATAGAACAAGGGGATGTTTGGATGAATATTAGACACGAACCTATATTCGTTCGTATTTAAGATTCCATCATTTTTAGCTGTAATTAACAATTTCTCTAATTCTTTGCTAAATTTTACTGTGGGATCTGAGTGTAAAATTTTGTAGGTGTTAGTATCATTTAAGAGCTTGTTAGCCTCTTCCAGATAGTGATCCCTTTTCTGGATCACTATCCCACCGCCCTTATCTGCGGAACGTATTACAATATCTCTATTGTCGCTTAATTTTTTGAGCGCTTTTCTATCTAAAATGCTTAAATTATCATTGAATTTATTGAGAATTTTATTGTTGTCTTTGAATGCAGCTTCTATATCATTCAACACTAACTTGGTAAACAGAGGGATTTGGTCTCCCTGAGATCCCACAGGATAAAAAGTTGTTTTTCCCTTAAAGTTAGAATGCATAACTTCTGGACTAGGATCATATAAGGATAAATTTAAAAGGGCCTCTATATCGCTACAATCTGAAACAATAGACCTTTCAGAATCTTCCCTCCTCCCATCTTGTTCTAAGCTTTGTAAAATCCGTATAGAGTCCAAATCAGGAATCTGTGTGTATTCTTTTTTCTGTTCATTCCTATTTAGTGGGTTCTTAATAAAATGTCTTTTGAGGGTTAATTTCCTTATGTATTTATGGACATCCACAAAGGTCTCAAATTTATTTGGTATTGCTTTTGGGGCAAAATTAAGTCCTTTATTAAGTAGCTTAATTTCTTCATTGCTAAGATCTATATTAGCAATGTTGAAAATTTCTGTCTGTTCTAAATCTAGTTTATTCTTCTTCTCTCTCTCTTTGCCTGTACCCGTCTCCCTGCTCGGGCTCCTCGTCTATTTCTAAGGACCTTTTCCCTGGTCTTATTTGCATTGACACCATATTTGTGGGTGGTTGGGGGTCTGGGTCCATATGACCCTCTCGATTCCCTAAAAAATTGTGGGAATTTTCCACATCATTGCTCTTTGGTCTTGCTCCTGTTCTATTCCAGTCATTACTAGACTGTTGTTCATTCTGATGATTAAGGGGTTCAAATCTATTTTTAGTAGGAAGATTATAATCAGTCCTTTCAGGATAATTTTGAGTATTATTTTGTCTCCTATATTGATACCCCCTTGGGGATTGAAACCCCCTTGGGGATTGGTGGAACTGGTTTTGATGATTTCTCCATGCAGGAGTAGGATTTCTAAAAAGAGGTCTATATCCAGAATTATAATATTGGGGTCTAAATGGAACTTGTTCAAAATTGTGCCCCTGGTCATATTGATTTCTCCTATAATACAGGCTATTATTAGCATTTCTGGGCTCCCAAGGCTCGTTAGAAATATGCATGGGTTTGTATTGACCATTTTTATCCCCCATATTACCTTTATGGTTGTTAACATTATATGGATTTGCGTTATTAGGATTAGTCTGGATAGTATGACTCCCTGATCCTTTAGGAGGTTTATTAGTGTTCTTCTCTCTTTTATACGTATATACTCTATTCTCTTTAAAGTCTTCCATATCTCTAATAAGTTTTTTATGTTTATTGTTTCTCAGTTCTGAATCTAATTTTTTGATTCTGAGCTGAATGCTTTTGTTCCTATTGATCCATTTCTCGTCAGATTTAAAAACTTGAATTTTTTGTGTTAGTTCTGAAATCTCAGTTTTATTTTTCTCTAGTCTCTGTTCCCTGTATTTAATAAGAATTTTAATAAGTTTAATGGAGCATTCATGGAGTGCACTTTTCCACTCCGTGGCATGCTCCACTTCTTCCAGTTCAAAAGCAGGATTTTTAAATATCCTGAGCCCCCTAGGTATAATATTGTGTAATACATAATTGTCTAGAAGAATCAGATCTTGCCAATCTTTAGTATCAGATTCCAATTTTTGTTCTAATATCTTAAACAGTGCCTCTGGGTCTTCAGGTATATCAATAATAGTATTAGCATCTATATTTAATAGGTTTACATTCCTATGTCTTTGTTCTCTAATGGCACACTCGCCAAAGGTATCTGACATGGTTATTGTTACACAACTCTAAAAAAAAAATAAAAAAATTATATATTATGCAATTCTACTGAGAATACAAACAACAACAGATGGAGGGTTGATCGCAGATAGTAAAAAGAATAACACAAACTAACACACACCACAAGTAAACTGTCTGCGCTAAAACCCTTTCCTGAGTATTAAATGACTGTTATAAAGGTAGAAAATGCCTATATGTGAAAAATCACACAACGATAAATTAGATACAATAATATAAACCAACTCTTTTCCTAAATAGCAGCAATAGTCATATGCAAAATCCTCAAGCAAACATCCTTATCGTGAAGGTAATCGAGCGTGAATTTGCTGATACAGTCTAAAAAGATTACCCGTTAAGAGCAGCCTTGTACTGATGGTAATTCAGATAGACAGTACTTTACGTTTCCTGGGCTCAACTTTGAATGTCGGGAAATGACGTAGCCACTACAGCATTGCGGTCGTCCGGGTACAGCTGTTCTGAGGCTGTGTTCTTCTCCCAGCAGCCAACGGAAACTCACATAGGACAAAAAAAGAACAAAAAAGCGCACCCAGATTCAAGCGGATTTATTGGAACAAATAGCCAGACGAAACACATATAGTAAGTAGAAAACTCACCAGATGCAAAGCATCACTGTACACATAAAACTATAGATGATCAAGCAGGGGTAGCGGTAGACAGCGGTATTAGAATCCACTTCTCACCTACAGGTATGATCAGTGATATTCAAGCTTAAAATGTGTATACTTCATATACAGAACACCTCAACGCGTTTCCCCCGTCTGAGCGGACGGGCTTTTTCAAGAGGACAATAGTGAATGACTTGCAACAACAGGGAGGCCCCTATATACCTACAAAAAATCCATGTAGGTATAGGATACACCTGTGTTGGTAATTATAGCCACACCTTCAGGGGCAAGACACTCATTATTTAAAAACAACACTTAAACATCCAATGTTAAATAAACATTTCTAGCATTAAATATTATATTCAATAAAACAGTTATATACAATATTGCACACAAAAATATGTTAAAATGCATTATGCATAACTTGACATTAAAAACATCAGGTTTAAAATCATGAGTCTATCTAGAGCGTTTCCTTTTTATACAAATAAAAAGCTTAAAACATTTTTCTATATTAATTATGCCTAACTAAAATATTGATATCCAATAAACAAGAAATAATAATCCTCTTACATAGCCAGAAATAAGCAGCAATAGAAAACATAGAAAAAAACCAGTCAACAGAAATGGCTACATATGCGCTGCCACATCAATCTCTATATTTAACCCCAGAGGTGCCAAAGAGTTAATTTTGTAGATCCAAAAGGTCTCTAATTTACGTAATTTTAAAAGCCTATCATGTTCACTAGGGGGGACCCAATCTATTACTTGTATCTTTAGATTACAAGGATCACTGTTGTGACATTCCATAAAATGTCTTGGAACACTGTGTTTATTAATTTTCTCTTTTATATTATAAATGTGTTCGTAAAGTCTTCTTTTGATTTTTCTTTTAGTGCGGCCTACATATAATAGGCCACACCCACATTCTAACAAATATACAACAAAAGTGGAGTTGCAATTACTTCTGACCCTGATATCAAACTCTTTTGATCTCTCAGAGTTATAGAATTTGCTAGCTCTATTTATGTGCTTACACATTTGGCAATTCAGCTTCCCACATTTGTTGGTGCTTTTAGTACCTGTCAACCAATTACTAGAAGATGCTGTTTTCTCTTCTTTTTTATTCTTGAGTTTACTAGGTGCCAAAAAGTTCTTAAGGTTTCTCCCTTTCTTAAAGGTGCATGTTGGTTGCTCTCCTAGATGGGTGCCTAAAACAGGGTCTGCTTTAAGAACAGGCCAATGTTTTTTTAGAATGTTCTTAATTTTATTTGAACCCTCACCTTAAACCTACAATAAGGGAAGATATTTCTGATACAGGCGACAATGTAGAGACCCTGTGGGTGGAAATAAAGAGTAGGGGGAAAAATCCTAAAAAAAATATTACTAGGAACATGCTACAAGCCCCCCAACATTAATGACCTGGATGAAACTTAACTACTAATACAAATAAGTAAGGCTGCTAATAACAGTGCTGTAATTATGAGAGATTTTAACTACCCTGATATAAACTGGGCCAATGAAACTAGTAATTCAGCTAAGGGGGAAAGATTTTTAAATGTTCTCAGGGATAACTTCTTGTCACAATTAATAGAGGAGCCAACTAGGAGTAACGCTATATTTGATTTAGTGCTATCAAACAATACAGATATAATATCAAACATAGAAGTCAAAGAACATTTGGGTAACAGTGATCATAACATGGTCACATTTGAAATCTCTTTTTATAAACAGTCTTAAAGGTTTAACCAAGACTTTTAATTTTAAGAAAGCAAAATTCAACGATTTAGGGAAATCATTAAATAACATAAATTGGGACAAAGTATTCTCTAATAAAAATACAGAGGATAAATGGATAACATTTAAAACTTTGTTAAATAAATATACATATCAACAAATACCATACTGTTATAAAAATAAAAAATCCAAATTAGGAAAAAACGTAGGGCTTTTAAATTATTCAAAGAAAATAGTACAGACTCAAAATTCCATATTTATAAGGACTGTAACAAAACATGCAAAAAAGCAATCAAATTAGCCAAACTTGAAAATGAAAAATTAATTGCAAAGGATTCTAAATCTAACCCTAAAAGGTTCTTTAAGTACATAAATAGCAAAAAATCTAAGAAAGACAATATAGGTACATTAAAATGCGGGGAGGGTAGCATGATTAACAGTGACAGGGAGAAGGCTGAGATACTAAACCAGTTTTTTTCTTTAGTATACACAAGAGAGGAACCATTGGATGATACTTGGGAACAAAATAGAACATTCCAGCCCATACCATTAACTGGGTTTTGTATAGAGGATATCAGGAAAAAAATGGATAATATTAAGGTAAATAAAACTCCAGGCCCAGATGGATTACACCCAAGGGTGTTAAGGGAGCTTAGCACTGTTATAGACAAACCTCTACTCTTAATTTTTCAAGACTCATTATCCTCAGGCATGGTACCCAAGGATTGGCGTAAAGCTGATGTGGTGCCACTCTTCAAAAAGGGAAGTAGGGATGATCCAGGAAGCTATAGACCAGTTAGTCTGACATCAATAGTGGGGAAGATATTTGAAGGGATTATATTGATGAGCATATTTGTGTAAACAAGATTATGAGTTCTAATCAGCATGGTTTTATGAAAAATAGATCATGTCAAACTAATCTAATTAGATTCTATGAGGAAGTAAGTAAAAATATAGATAAAGGGGAATCAGTTGATGTGATATACTTAGATTTTGCAAAGGCGTTTGATACAGTGCCACATGAGAGATTAATGCACAAAATTAAGGGACTGGGAATAGCTGAAAATGTTAGCTTATGGATAAATAACTGGATAAAAGATAGGGAGCAACGAGTAGTAGTAAATGGATCATACTCAGATTGGACAAAGCTAATCAGTGGAGTTCCCCAGGGATCAGTTCTTGGCCCTATTCTTTTTAATATTTTTAGAAATGACTTGGAGCTAGGATTAAATAGCGACATCTCTATTTTTGCAGATGATACTAAGTTAAGTAAGGTCATTAGTTCAGCGCAGGATGAACTTTCGTTACAAAGGGACCTGCAAAAATTAGAAGTATGGGCAGGTAAATGGAAAATGAGATTTAATACGGGAAAATGTAAGATTCTACATTTTGGAAGTAAAAATAAGCAGGCAAAATATTATTTAAATGGGACAAGACTTAGCCAAACACAGGAGGAAAGGGATTTGGGGGTAGTAATAGATAACAAGCTAAAGATGGGTGAACAATGCAGGGCAGCAGCTTCAAAGGCTAATAATATACTAACATGTATTAAAAGTGGCATTGACTCAAGGGAGGAAAGCATAATTCTGTCACTATATAAAGCCCTGGTAAGACCTCACCTTGAGTATGGAGAGCAGTTCTGGGGACCAATCGCATAAAAAGATATTGCAGAACTAGAAAAAGTTCAGAGAAGGGCCACAAAGCTAATAAGGGGATTGGAGAATTTAACCTATGAGGAGAGGCTAGCCAAATTGGGTCTGTTTTCTTTAGAGGTGACATGATTACTTTATATAAATATATTCAAGGCCCATATACAGAGATGGCAGAAGCTCTGTTTATTACAAGAAAATTGTTTGTGACCAGAGGTCACAATTTAAGGTTGGAGGAAAGGAGATTTAATATCCTGCAACGGAAAAGTTTTTTCACTGTAAGAGCAATAACATTGTGGAACTCATTACCAAAGGATGTAGTGAATGCCAATACCCTAGATACATTTAAAAATTATTTGGATACATTTCTGTCTATAAACAAAATTCATGGATATGATTGCTAGTATTAAATGGGTCACCTTTTAGTGGGATTATTTAAGGTTAACTGGAGCTTTTTGTATATATTTTAGATTTGTATAGGTTGAACTCAATGGACTTCTGTCTTTTTTTAACCTCATCTACTATGTTACTATGTTACACAATATTTAGACTTTGCAGATGTCTTCAATAAAATAGAGGCCGAATCACTACCCCTTCATAGGCCCTATGACTGTCCCATAGACCTGCTCCCTGGTGCAACAATACCCTACGGCCATATATATCCCCTTTCTAGACCTGAACTACAGTACTTAAAAACATATATTAGTGATAACCTAAAAAAGGGTTTCATCTGACCCTCAACATCACCCACTGGAGCTGGTATTTTTTTTGTTAAAAACAAGTATGGGTTCTTAAGCCCGATTATTGACTACCAAGAATCAAACAAGCATACCAAAAAAGATAGGTACCCATTGCCTCTCATCCCAGAATTGATTGAGAGGTTACGTGGTGCCACAATCTTCACCAAGCTGGATTTAAGGGGTGCCTATAACCTTGTTAGAATAAGGGCTGGTGACGAGTGGCTGACTGCATTCAGGACCAGGTATGGTCTCTACGAGTATACTGTTATGCCATTCGGACTCTGCAATGCACCAGCAACATTCCAACATTCCAAAACTTAATAAATGACATTTTCCGGGGCATACTAGACTTTTTCCTTGTCGTCTATCTTGATGACATTTTGATTTATACCATATTAGCAAAGGCCAAATTAAAATGGAAGACAACAAAATTTCAGCTATTACCCTATGGCCAAAATCGACTACAGTAAAAGAGGTTCAACGCTTTCTGGGTTTTGCCAACTTTTATAGATGGTTCATTCATAACTTTGCTGCCATAGCTAAACCTCTTACCAATTTAACTAAGTCAAAAACCTGTTTTCATCTGGAACGACCAAACCCAACTAGCTTTTGATCGTCTCAAATCCAAATTTGGCACGTCCCCCGTCCTCCAAATACCCAACACAAAATCCCAGTTTGATCTAGAGGTAGATGCCTCAGAATTTGCTATTGACTCTGTCTTATCACAAAGGACCACTTTAAAAGATCCCCTTCATCCAGTTTCATACTTCGCCAGACACTTGACACCACCTGAGTTAAACTATCCTGTTGGGGAGAAGGAATTACTGGCCATAAAATGTTCTTTCGACCAGTGGAGGCATCTTTTGGAGGGTGCTGAACAACCTGTCATAATCTACACTGACCATAAAAATTTGCAATACCTCCAAAACAATTGAACCCTCTCTGCTCGTCAGCTTCGCTGGAGTCTCTACTTTTCCCGGTTCTCCTTTGTCATAACTTACCGCCCTGGCACAAAAAGTGGGAAAGCAGATGCACTCTCTCGAAAAGAAATAAAACCTCCTTACACCCATCTACCATCATTCCTAAAACCTCAATCCTACGTTTCCTCTCTAATGACCTCTTTGATCTAAAAACTCATCAAGAATGTGATAGTATGAAGTCCTCATACCCTCTTACACTCAACAAAAGGGGCTTTCTTTGTTACCAGTTTAAGTTGTACATTCCTCCCTCTCTTCATACCCAAGTTTTATCCATTACTCATGATTCTCCTTTAGCCGGACACTTGGGTATCCACAAGACTCTCAACCTCCTACAAAGATCTTTTTGGTGGCCATCCATGAGACATTCAATTAAGGATTATGTCAACTCTTGTACTACCTGTGTTACTTGCAAGCCTTCACACCAACTACCGCTGGGGTTGCTACAAAGCCTACCTGTGCCTGATCATCCATGGGCCACTGTATCCATGGATTTTATTGTGGAACTTCCAAAATCAGCAGGTTTTACCATCATTTTTGTTGTCGTCGATCTTTTCTCTAAGATGGCCAATTTCATCCCAACAACTTCTCTCCCCATGCTCAGAAAAAAGCTGAATTATTCCTAAAAGAAGTGATCCGTTTGCATGGTCTCCCCACAACAGTGATCAGTGACAGAGGCTCGCAATTTGCGTCCAAATTCTGGAAGTTTTTATGTCTATCCCTTGAAATACGTCAACAGCTATCAACCTCTTACCATCCACAAACAAATGAACAGTGTGAGAGAACCAACCAATGGCTGGAACAATTTTTGAGATGCTTCTGTTCCAACAAACAAGATTCTTGGGCCACCTTCCTCCCTCATGCAGAGTTTGCCTACAATAATACTACCAACTCTACCACTGGTTACTCACCTTTTTACATCAACTCCGGATTGCATCCAAGGTTTCATCCCTTGCCTTCACCCAAAACTCCTTGCCCTCAAGTTAAAGGACCAGTCAACACTGTACATTTGCATAATCAACAAATGCATGATAAGAAGACAATGCAATAGCACTTAGTCTGAACTTTAAATGAGTAGTAGATTTTTGTTAAATAAATTGCAAAGTTATGTCTATTTCCACTCCCCCTGTACCATGTGACAGCCATCAGCTAATCACAAATGCATATACGTATATGCTGGGAATTCTTGCACATGCTCAGTAGGAGTTGGTGACTCAAAAAGTGTAAATATAAAAAGACTGTGCACATTTTGTTAATGGGAGTAAATTGTAAAGTTGTTTAAAATTGCATTCTGTATCTGAATCATGACAGTTTAATTTTTACTTGAGTGTCCCTTTAATGACTTAGTTAACTCCATCAAACAAACCTTTACGCTTATACAGGATAACATTAAGCAAGTGCAAGCCACGCAAAAAAGGTATTATGATCTTCCCCACTGTCCTCATCCTCCATACAAGGTTGGTCAGTTGGTCTGGTTGGCCACCAGGAACCTTCGGATGCATACTCCCTGCAGGAAGTTCAACAAGCTTTTCATCGGTCCCTTCCCCATTACTGCTATCCTAAACCCTGTCACTGTCACTCTGCTCTTGCCACCATCATACCGTATCCATCCAAAATTTCAAATTTCTCTTGTTAAACCATGCAACTCCCCCTCAACGTTGCTGACTCCTTCGACAGCATCTCCAATTCCAGATTCTGAATATGAAGTCCATTTCATACTCGACTCAAGACGTTATCATGGTGAACTTCAGTACCTTGTACATTGGTCCAGTTTTGATTCCTCAGAGGATTCCTGGGAACCTGCTGACAATCTGTCGGCTGATAGGTTGGTCTCGGTATTTCACCACCGGCACCCAGACAGGCCTGCTCCTTGAAACCTCTCTGTGGTTTCCTTGTGGGGGGAGTATGTCATGAACCACCTGTCTCACGATTCTACCTTTACTTTGGTTCACTGATATCTAGCAATACCACCTTATTTGCTAATTAAACCTTCTGTTCAACTATAAATCCTTCATTCCACAAATTACGTTTGCTGGTTTATTGAAGTGTTTATGTGTACACCTCACCAGCTTCATCCTCGTACCTTGTAAACCTTGTTTTCTCTCCTAATAACTACAGTTTTGCCCTTGCTAAGAAGGAACATGTATTCCAACACTGAAGCCATCACTGCAGGTTTTGCTGACGTCATCTCCGCCAGCAGGTTCACGCTGCAGCTCTCTCCACACAGCAGTTAAGCATACCGACTACCCGTTCCACGCTGTTACTAAAGACTCTGCAGTTCTGCTATCACCACAGCAGCAAGCCCTGATATAGGACACATCATTTCGGCTAAGACCCGCAGCGGAGTGTCAGGTTGTATTGCACATTGATACCTTCTTTTCTGTTGTATTGATCGAGCTGCTTCATATATATGTAAATATTTAGAGACTTAAGCCATTGTTAATTAGAGTTATGCTCCAGTAAACTGCTCAGGCCTTTGCATCCTAACTACTGATTGGAACCGTGTCTTCCAATTTCCTTAGCAGTCCTGATATATCCATATTGTTTTCATTCAGTACTTCAGTGTTTAGTCATTTGCCTTATTTACAAGCCATCAATGCTACTGGTATATATTGGTTCCTCTTATAAGGCTATATTATTACAAATATTGAAGTACTTGTTTCCTTACTAGTAAACATACTTCTTTATTTGTTACACTCTAAAGATAACTTGTTGAACATATTGACTGAAATCAGATAGTTAACGAATAGCTACAATTATATTCATTGCAACTAACAAATTTTCTTGCTCTATCGAATTCCTAAACCTTTTGGTTTTATTTCTCAATTTTTGGAATTTTAAAACAATGCTGGTAATATATGATTTAATAGGTAGATCCTAAATGTGCGCTTATGTAAATATATATTTTTTATGTATTTCATTGTATGTATATAAGATAATTGTGTGATTGTATGTTTTTTACTGTATTGCCCTCTTTTTATAAGATTTATGAAGTATTTATTAATGGTACTTATATTTAATATGGTATATAAATATATGCTGTTTTCGCTGTAAATTGTGGCACAAAAATGTAAAATATTGGCAGGATATTTAATAGCCCACACAAAAGAAACGCTGCAATGACAGCCCGTAAGGGTTATAACAAGAGCAAAAACTGACACTAAGATTTTGTTTAAGGTCACTTTTGTTTTTGTGCAAGCCACATAGAACGATTGCTGGTAAACCTAATTGGTTGGAATATATTGTGACGTAGAGGTGGGCGTGCTTCTGGCCTGTATTTCAATTTCAGCAGTAAGGTGGGCTGTCAAAAGCCTCTGACAAAGCCGATTCTCCGTGAAATGCATTAGGACATGCCAACCTTACGCCACATTGATGCCTGGCATCTGGCGGTTTTTACAAACATTTTTTTACAAACATTTTTTTGCTATAGTTCCTAACAATTTGGTAAATATACCGATTAGGCAAATCTGGAGACCCATTATACCACTAGTAAATGTGCGGTTACTCCAGTAAGCCTAGGTATTTGACCATATATATTTCCCTGCCACTATAACTGGTACTGACGACTTCAATTGCTACTATTCAGTAGTAATAGCAATACATTCTGTGAGTCTGAGGAAAAAAAGAGCTTTGGATTACAATACCGGAAAGAGTTACATCTTTAACCTAGATACCTGTGCCTGCATCTTACCTCATTTGATAGAGGGCTCTTTTGTGAGTACCCATTTGTATGGGAAATTTATCTTTTGTGAATGTTTATTTGTATTAAAATGTATTGCACTATGAGAAGTGCTTTTGTGCGCTTGATTTTTTAGATAATCGTTACTACTGGACTTGGATTTAAACCTGAGGGGTTCTTTGTCAAGCAGCCAACACTTCTTGTGGATTTTCAATTCTAACAAGAGGAAAAGACTCTATGATATTTATTTTACAGATAAGTCAATTATCTTATCACATTGACTTTTTACTTATTAATTCATTTGTTTTTAAATTTGTTTTCTAATTATATATTTTGTGTGTGCGCAGCTATCATCAGTGAGGAACTTAGTTCTTAAACTGTGTTATTTTTCATATATATTTATATATTTAAAAATACAAAGAACTTTTGTAGGTGTGTGTGCCAAAGTAGAATACACTTCCAACTAATAGAAGAGTAAGCTTTTGATAAGGGACGCAAAACTGAGGGGTGAACCAAAGATAAGCACACCAATCTCTGAACTAAATGATGAAATAATGAGGTATCTAATGGCTTATCTAAAAATACAAAATCTAAATAGTTATAACAAGATATGTACAATGTGTACTGGGGTGATAACTGTATTTGCTGCTATAGGTCCTATTAACCAATAGGGCGGGATGTACTTTTCCAAGAGATCCCTAACAGGTAAAAAATAGTAAGAAAGGAAACTGGTTAGGAGCCCAGTGCTACAGTGGGGCTAAAAAGTATTTAGTCAGCCACCAATTGTGCAAGTTCTCCCACTTAAGAAGATGAGAGAGGTCTGTAAGTTTCATCATAGGTATACCTCAACTATGAGAGACAAAATGTGGAAACAAATCCAGACAATCACATTGTCTGATTTGGAAATAATTTATTTGCACATTATGGTGGAAAATAAGTATTTGGTCAATATCAAAAGTTCATCTCAATACTTTGTTATATATCCTTTGTTGGCAATGACAGAGGTCAAAGGTTTTCTGTAAGTCACAAGGTTGTCACACACTGTTGCTGGTATGTTGGCCCATTCCTGCATGCAGATCTCCTCTAGAGCAGTGATGTTTTGGGGCTGTCACTGGGCAACACGGACTTTCAACTCCCTCCAAAGGTTTTCTATGGGGTTGAGATCTGGAGACTGGCTAGGCCAATCCAGGACCTTGAAATGCTTCTTACGAAGCCACTCCTTCGTTTGCCTGGGCGGTGTGTTTGGGATCATTGTCATGCTGAAAGACCCAGCCACGTTTCATCTTCATTGCCCTTGCTGATGGAAGGAGGTTTGCACTCAAAATCTCACGCTACATGGCCCCATTCATTCTTTCATGTACACGGATAAGTCGTCCTGTTCCCTTTGCAGAGAAACAGCCCCAAAGCATGATGTTGCCACCCCCATGCTTCACAGTAGGTATGGTGTTCTTTGGTTGCAACTCAGCATTCTCTC
The DNA here is from genome assembly GCF_027579735.1 of Bombina bombina. Classification (NCBI taxonomy): domain Eukaryota; kingdom Metazoa; phylum Chordata; class Amphibia; order Anura; family Bombinatoridae; genus Bombina; species Bombina bombina. The sequence goes on from NC_069503.1 coordinate 969,544,649, forward strand.
TCCTCCAAACATGACGAGTTGTGTTTCTACCAAACAGTTCTACTTTGGTTTCATCTGACCATATGACATTCTCCCAATCTTCTTCTGGATCATCCAAATGCTCTCTAGCATACTTCAGACGGGCCCGGACATGTACTGGCTTAAGCAGGGGGGCACGTCTGGCACTGCAGGATCTGAGTCCCTGGCGGCGTAGTGTGTTACTGATGGTAGCCTTTGTTACGTTGGTCCCAGCTCTCTGCAGGTCATTCACTAGGTCCCACCATGTGGTTCTGGGATGTTTGCTCACCGTTCTTGTGATTATTTTGACCCCACGAGGTGAGCTCTTGCGTGGAGCCCCAGATCAAGGGAGATTATCAGTGGTCTTGTATGTCTTCCATTTTCTAATTATTGCTCCCACAATTGATTTCTTCACACCAAGCTGCTTGCCTATTGCAGATTCAGTCTTCCCAGTCTGGTGCAGGTCTACAATTTTGTTTCTGGTGTCCTTCGACAGCTCTTTGGTCTTCACCATAGTGGAGTTTGGAGTGTGACTGTTTGAGGTTGTGGACAGGTGTCTTTTATATTGATAACAAGTTCAAACAGGTGCCATTAATACAGGTAATGAATGGAGGACAGAGGAGCCTCTTAAAGAAGAAGATACTATCCTTCCCCTATTCAGAGTCTGAAGGGGTTGTTGTGGAGCTCACCGGAGATCCATTTTGACTTTTGGAAAAGTAAAGATATCGTCAAGATTTCTGATCTCTACCAATCAGGAACCCTTATAACAGCTTCACAATTAGCAGGACCCAGTGGGGAAAACCCATTGTGGTTCAGATTTGAGAGCTACAGAGTGCTGAGTATTGTTAAAGCCAGGGGATTCCCAATGACATCTCTTCGGGAACAAACAAAGTGGGAGACTAGGTGGTGTCAAGGTGGAATAAGACTCAGACCCATATCGTTTCACTATGCCACCCTCCTTAATGACTATATGCCTAGTTTATCATGGCAAATACGAGCCTGGAGTCAAGAAATAAATACAACTATTGCAGAACGTGACATTGCATATGCGATTACTCTTTCAAAAAAGACGCTTCACTGTGTCACAGTTTTTGAAACATACATGAAGGTTGTATTGAAATGGTACAGAGTTCCGACACGAGTAGCGGTAATGTTTCCATCAACCACCAGAAAATGCTGGAGACAGTGTGATCTCGAGGGTTCTGATCTTCATATATGGTGGGACTGCCCGAAGGTGGCTTCTTTGTGGAGAGAGGTCGAAATGTTGCTTGGCTCCATAAATCTAGATGTTCACTTGACACCTAGGATGGCTTTACTCCACATCTTCCCAAAGTCTTTCTCCCTGAGTGCCAAGAAGTTCTTAATCTATGTTCTAGTGGCTACTAAACTGTGCATAGCCCGGGCATGGAAGCAGATTGAACCCCCAAACTTAAATGAGATCTGTGAAGTGATAAATCACTTCGCAACTATGGAAAGATATGTCGCTGGAGAAACCAGTACTCTGGACTCTTATTGGGAGATGTGGTCTGACTGGTTTGAGTTCTGATAAATACGATCTACCTTTTTCGTTGCTTCGCATTTGATTCTCGAGGAATGTGTCTGTGTGCCCCATAACATCAAATACAGGTGGGGACATCCCACCAGGCTTATAGTTCACAGAGACAATCAACAACATACCATCACTACTCTGGACCAAAGCCAAAGACTAATGAAACTTTGGGACACTCAAACTTCAACGAATTGTCCTCCAAAGACTTCCTTGGACCCATCAGCCCCACTCTGGGTCTCCTCTTTGCAGGGAGCTTCTGATAACTCAAACCCTTCTAGTTCTGCACAAGAAGCTAGTGGTGATTGTTTGTAAGGGTAATATGTTCGCTAACCTTTCTTTACATTTTAGGTACCCTTAGGAGAACTAAGGGCGAAGAAGAACAGAGTAAAGGATATGAGTGACTGTTTTAAATACGTTCTTTTCCAATTATCCTTTGTTCCTGCTGGGTTAAACTGTAATATGTGTATTTAATTTCCCCCTTTTTTTATGTATGGATGCTTACGATTACTATATGTCATGGAATGTACTCAACTTGTATAAATATACCCTACTATAGGTAAGTCAGGTTGTACGTAAGATATACTAATGCTCATTATTAAGTAGAGGTTTACTTAATTTATTCCTATTAGTTTCTGAGTTTACATATTTATTGTTGTAATATGCCTTGTCTGAGTGTGGAGAGCCGTAACTAAGGGTATATACTCATGCGTTATAGTTCGCCTGTATTTTATATGAGGTTGTCCTGGATATATCTAATTAAAGGTAGACAGATCGCTACCCACTGTTACACGAATGACCACCATATTCTTTCTTTCCTCATCCAAGTTAGTGCTCACTATATTGCACCATTTATATGTAAGTTGATTGTATGCGTTAAATTCCCCCTTTTTTTATATAATGAATGTTTACCATTACTATATGTCAAGGAGTGTACGCAACTTGTGTAAGTATACCCTACTATAGGTACATTAGGTTGTGCGTATGATATATTTCTGCTCATTATACAGTAGAGGTTCACTTAATCTATTTTTATTATTTTTTGAGTTTACATGTCTATTGATGTAATATGCCTTGTCTGGGTGTAGAGAACTGCAGTTAAGGCTATATACTCATGCGTCATAATTTGCTTATATCTTATGTGAGTTTGTCCTAGACATATCTAGTTAAATATAGACCGATTGCTACCCACTGTTACACAAATGACCACCATACTCTTTCTCTTCTACACTCCTCATCTGAGTTGTTGTTTGCTACATTGCACCAACTATCCATAAATTGATTGTATGCGTTAAACCCCTCTTTTTTTTTTTCTTTTCTTTCTCTCTTCCCTGTCCCTTTGAGTGTGTATGTTCCCGTTAAAAAGTGGTCCCCCCCCCTCCATCTCTCCTCTGGTGCTCCCTGCTACTTACTCTCAACTGACAGCCAACTTACGTTGGCTTAAGTTATCCCCCCCCCCCCTTAAGGTACTCTGAATATTGCTTTCAGAGGCTACCAAAGTGGTTTATCTCTTTTCAATACCGCACAACCCTGTCACATGTTCAGGTTAAGACTTTTTCACAAGATCTTCATTGAGCGATCTCTGATCTCTCTTCCTTTCTAAACCTTTTCTTGACCTCTTCCGCTCCCTTTTACTTCTCTTCCTTCTTCCCGTTTTTTTCCCCCCTCTCTTGTTAAATCCAGAAGACATTTGCTATAATGCCATACAATTGTGTTACCCAAAACATTAGGGGGTTGAACTCCCCGACAAAGCAGAGCATATTTCTGAGGTCTCTCTATAAGAGTAAGGCCCATTTGGTATTTCTACAAGAGACTCATTGGTTACGAGACACAAAGGTTCCCTTGCAATCCAGGTTGTTCCCAGTGGTGGAGACGGCGAGCTTTTCTCAAAAATCGAGACGGGTTGTTATTCTTATTCACAAGGATATTGCTTATGAACCTATCCATACTGAAGTTGATCTGCAGGGTAGGTACCTAATTTTCATTTGTAAGTTGGATTTGGATGGGGTGGTCTATACGTTAGCTTCTTATTATGGCCCTAATAAACAACATATAAGGATGCTCCGCAAGTTTTTGAATAAACTGGACAGCCTGCGACAGGGTTTTCTCCTTATTGCAGGGGATTTTAATACTGTTTGGGATCCTGCTTTAGATAAAAAATCTGACAAATCCCATAAGTCTGATAAAGCTTTAGTTGATCTGTCATACAAATTCAAGAATCTCATATCTCAATTTAATTTGTTCGATGTTTGGCGAGCTCTTAATACAACGTCGCAGGATTATACTTACTTTTCGTCGGTTCATCACTCTTATTTGCGAACAGATTTTTTCTTTCGTGAACCAAGACTCCTAGACAGTATTTCCAGATCATGGATCCCCCAATGTCCTTGGTCTGACCATGACCCGGTACATATTACTCTCAAATCACCATTGGAACTACAAAGCATACCAGTGTGGCGACTTTCACCAAATGTCTTTTCGGATCCTAATACAGTAGCTCGTATTACCTCAGATATAACTGAGTTCCTTCAAATTAATGACAATGGAGAAGTAGATGATTTCACTTTATGGGCATCATTGAAGGCGTACATAAGGGGGTCTCTTATTAAAATTGCAGCGGCACAAAAGAAAGGTAGGGGCTAAACGCTAGCCCAGTTAATAGTAACTCTCCGTAAGCTTACCGCCGAACATAAAATGACCCAACTCCATGCTTGTACGAACAACTTGTAAACCTCAAGGCGAAAATAGTTCAACTGGAAACCGAGAGATCAGCAGGTAGACTTCTTAGACTCAAGGAGATCTTTTATTACAAAGGCAATAAAGCCGATAGGCTTTTAGCCAATCGGTTACGCCAACGAACAGCAGCGGCTTGCATTCATTCCTTGAAGATAAAAGGCCAACACATAACTCACCCAAGAGAGATAGGTACGGCTTTTCGCGGATTACTTTGCGTCCCTTTATAATCTATCTCAAGATAGTGCGACCCCCCCCTCGGACTTTGGATACTATAGGCGACTTTCTCTCCACACTTGATCTCCCTACTGTATCTGCAGCTCAGATTGAGGCATTACAGGCCCCTATTTCCAGTTCAAAACTTTTCAGATCAAAACTGCTATCCTTTCTCTTAAGACCCTCAAATCGCCAGGGCCTGACGGTTTCTCAGACCTTTTCTATAAAAAATTTCAAGCAGTGCTTAGTCCTCCTCTGTTAAGGTTTTTCACGAGAGCAAGTTCCTGTGGCACCTTCCCTGACGAGTTTTTGCAGGCCACCATTATTACACTCCCTAAACAAGGGAAAGATCCTAATGAATGCTCAAGCTACAGACCTATCTCATTATTAAATTTAGACGTTAAGCTATATGCAAAAATTTTGGCCGCACGTCTCAACCCTATATTGCCATCTCTAGTCAATTGTGACCAGGTGGGTTTTGTCAAAGGCCGCCAGGGGCCTGACAATATGAGGAGATTGTTAAATATATATTTTGAGGCTAATAGATGAGGTCTGCCCTGTGTCACCCTGTCGTTAGACGCTGAAAAGGCCTTCGACAGGGTGAACTGGGACTTTATATTCGCGGTCCTGAGACGGTTTGGCTTACCCGCTTCTTTCATAACAACTATAGCAGCCCTGTATTCTAATCCTTCGGCTACAGTTAGAGGACTTGGGTTCTGTTCTGACCCCTTCGGGTCACAAATGGGACAAGACAAGGCTGCCCCTTATCGACACTTATATTTACACTTGTCATGGAGCCATTAGCCACTGCCATTACGTCATCCCCCAAAATTACAAGAGTGGAAATACAATGGGGCAAAAAAGTATTTAGTCAGCCACCAATTGTGCAAATTCTCCAACTTAAGAAGAGAGAGGACTGTAATTTTCATCATAGGTATACCTCAACTATGAGAGACAAAATGTGGAAACAAATCCAGACAATCACATTGTCTGATTTGGAAATAATTTATTTGCAAATTATGGTGGAAAATAAGTATTTGGTCAATATAAAAAGTTCATCTCAATACTTTGTTATATATGCTTTGTTGGCAATGACAGAGGTCAAACGTTTTCTGTAAGTCTTCACAAGGTTGTCACACACTGTTGCTGGTATGTTGGCCCATTCCTGCATGCAGATCTCCTCTAGAGCAGTGATGTTTTGGGGCTGTCGCTGGGCAATACAGACTTTCAACTCCCTCCAAAGGTTTTTTATGGGGTTGAGATCTGGAGACTGGCTAGGCCACTCCAGGACCTTGAAATGCTTCTTACGAAGCCACTCCTTCGTTGCCCGGGCGGTGTGTTTGGGATCATTGTCATGCTGAAAGACCCAGCCACATTTCATCTTCAATGCCCTTGCTGATGGAAGGAGGTTTGCAAACAAAATCTCACGATACATGGCCCCATTCATTCTTTCATGTACACGGATCAGTCGTCCTGTTCCCTTTGCAGAGAAACAGCCCCAAAGCATGATGTTGCCACCCCCATGCTTCACAATAGGTATGGTGTTCTTTGGTTGCAACTCAGCATTCTCTCTCCTCCAAACACAATGAGTTGTGTTTCTACCAAACAGTTTCATCTGACCATATGACATTCTCCCAATCCACTTCTGGATCATCCAAATGCTTCAGATGGGCCCGGACATGTTCTGGCTTAAGCAGGGGGACATGCCTGGCACTGCAGGATCTGAGTCCCTGGCGGCGTAGTGTGTTACTGATGGTAGCCTTTGTTACGTTGGTCCCAGCTCTCTGCAGGTCATTCACTAGGTCCCCCCCTGTGGTTCTGGGATGTTTGCTCTTGTGATCATTTTGACCCCACAGGGTGAGATCTTGCGTGGAGCCCCAGATCGAGGGAGATTATTAGTGGTCTTTTATGTCTTCCATTTTCTAATTATTGCTCCCACAGTTGATTTCTTCACACCAAGCTGCTTGCCTATTGCAGATTCAGTCTTCCCAGCCTGGTGCAGGTCTACGATTTTGTTTCTGGTGTCCTTCGACAGCTCTTTGGTCTTCACCATAGTGGAGTTTGGAGTGTGACTGTTTGAGGTTGTGGACAGGTGTCTTTTATACTGATAACAAGTTCAAACAGGTGCCATTAATACAGGTAATGAGTGGAGGACAGAGGAGCCTCTTAAAGAAGAAGATACAGGTCTGTGAGAGCCAGAAATCTTGCTTGTTTGTACGTGACCAAATACTTATTTACCACCATAATATGCAAATAAATTCTTTCCAAATTAGATAATGTGTTTGTCTGGATTTGTTTCCACATTTTGTCTCTCATAGTTGAGGTATACCTATGATGAAAATTACAGGCCTCTCTCCTCTTCTTAAGTGGGAGAACTTGCACAATTGGTGGCTGACTAAATACTTTTTGGCCCCACTGTACATCACACAACCCAGACTACAGCACTATTTGCTGATGACTTGACTGTGTTACTTTCAGGCCCTACTAGAGAGGTTTGCGCTAATCAGCTATTATAAGCTCAACGTCTCTAAAACAGAGGTTTATGCTATCCATATTCCTGAGAACACCCTAATTGAACTGAAGAGGTGATACAAATTTCGCTGGTCCACTTTACATATCAAACACATGGGTGTATTTCTATCACATAGTATTCCCACTATTCTCTCCATGAATTTCTCTCCCTTACTGTCTGAAATTGTAATGTCCACAGAAGCCTGGAATGTACCATCACTGTCATGGATGGGTCGCATAGCCGCATTTAAGATGAGTCTTCTGCCTAAGCTGACCTATCTATTCAGATCTCTACCTATTCCAATATCTAAGTCCCTGATTCGTAAATTTCAGCAACAATGTAATAAATTTATCTGGCGTAATAAGGTTCCTAGAATTGCTACAAGTGCCCTACAGCAGCCTGTGTCTGCTGGAGGGGCAGCTGCCCCTAATATTCTTTACTATCATGAGGCTGCTCGCCTTTCCCACGTGACACAATGGGGTGTGCCAGCAAACATTAGATGGGCAGAACTGGAACAGGCCTCGCTTCCATCTGGGGTTTCCACAGTTGCACCTCATCTATCTCCGTCCCACAAGATCAAAGGGCTTCTTTTAGCACTGCCAGAAACTCATCCATCCCTGTGGTCAGACCTGGATATTATCAATGTATCTGATCTATTTGAGGGGACCCAATTACTCTCATATCAGGCTTTTCTTCAAAAGTACAATCCACCCTTACTCTTACATTTCGAGTTTTGGAGATTATGGAGCTTCCTGAAATCATGGGGTTTTGACAAGGACCCGCTACAATCTAAAACTAAGTGGGAAATGAAATGGGACTTAAATATCCCATTTAAAAAACTACTGTCGTCCTCTTATCAAGATATTCTGCAACCCCAACTTTCTATAAATCTTCGCCGATAAAACATTGGGAATCCTCCTTGAATACAACCCATGAACCAATAGCCTGGCACTTAGCAACTCGATTAACTAAAGAGCAGCCCATTGTGTTACCCTCTATGAGCTATTTCTTAAAGTTCTATTGCAGTGGCACATGACACCGGTCCGTCTATTCAAAATATCACACACCAACTCCACCAAATGCTGGAGGGGTTGTGATGCTCTGGGCACCCCAGCCCACATTTGGTGGTCCTGCCCGGTTATTGCACCATTATGGCAAAAAGCAGTTAAATATTGTAATTAGTGATGTTGCGAACTTAAAAATTTTGGTTCGCGAACAGCGTACTCGAACTTCCGCTACTGTTCGCGAACCGGCGAACCGCGTGAACCGCCATTGACTTCAATAGGCAGGAGAACTTTAAAACCCACAAGGACTCTTTCTGGCCACAATAGTGATGGAAAAGTTCTTTCAAGGGTACTAACACCTGGACTGTGGCATGCTGGAGGGGGATCCATGGCAAAACTCCAATGGAAAATTACATAGTTGATGCAGAGTCTGCCTTTAACCCATAAAGGGCCTAAATCACCTAACATTAATAAATTGTTTGCAATAACGTGCTTTAAAACATCAGTTATGATGTTGTATCAATCAGGTAGTGTAAGGGTTACGCCCGCTTCACAGTGACAGACCAAACTCCAAGTGTAACGCACCGCAAACAACCGCAAACAGTCCATTTGCACAACCATGAGATAGATAGATTTGATAGATAGATACATAGATTACATAGCTCAATAGATGCAATATACATATGATCAATACAAATTACATAGATCAATAGATGCAATATACATTTGATAGATACGATTGATAGATAGATTTGATAGATAAATAGATAGATTTGAAAGATATATAATTTCCCTGACAGAGTATAACAATAAGACATGCGGTCTGGGACCCGTGGTGTGTTAAGTAGTACTATTCTTAGCAGTTTACTACTACCTGTTACTCCCCCTATCAGGGGAGGTCTATATGGCCTGCTTTTTTGGAACAGGGAGATGGAAGAAGATGATTGGTCTGTCCTCCTACTTCAAATTTGTCAAAAACACAAGTGGCTGTCTCAAAACAGTCCGGACACGAGATAGATAGATTTGATAGATAGATATACATAGGTTGATAATTAGATAGAATCGATAGAAGATAAATAGATAGATTTGATAGATATATAATTACCCTGAAAAAGTATAATAATAAAACATGCGGTCTGGGATCCATAGTAACTAGGTTGTGTTAAGTAGTACTATTGTTAGCACTTTAATCCCTGTTACTCCCCCTATCGGGGGAGGTCTATATGGCCTGCATGATTACCCTGACAAAGTATAACAACAAGACACGCGGTCTGGGACCTATGGTAACTAGGTTGTGTTAAGTAGTACTATTCTTTGCACTTTAATCCCTGTGACTCCCCCTATCGGGGGAGGTCTATATGGCCTGCCTGATTATCCTGACAAAGTATAACAAAAAAACATGCGGTCTGGGACCCATGGTAACTAGGTTGTGTTTATATTAGTACTATTCTTAGCACTTTAATCCCTGTTACTCACCCTATCAAGGGAGGTCTATATGGCCTGCATGATTACCCTTACAAAGTATAACAACAAAACATGCGGTCTGTGACCCATGGTAACTAGGTTGTGTTAAGTAGTACTATTCTTAGTTCTTTAATCCCTGTTACTACCCCTATCAAGGGAGGTCTATATGGCCTGCATGATTACCCTGACAAAGTATAAGAACAAAACATGCGGTCTCGGACCCATGGTAACTAGGTTGTGTTAAGTAGTACTATTCTTAGCACTTTCATCCCTGTAACTCCCCCTATCGGGGGAGGTCTATAAGGCCTGCATGATTACCCTGACAAATTATAACAACAAAACATGCGGTCTGACACCCATGGTGGTACTGGTATAACTAGGTTTTCTTAAGTAGTACTATTCTTAGCAGTTTAATCCCTGTGATTGGTCTGTCCTCCTACTTCAAATTTGTCAAAAACACAAGTGGCTGTCTCAAAACAGTCCGGACACGAGATAGATAGATTTGATAGATAGATATACATAGATTGATAGTTAGATAGAATCGATAGAAGATAAATAGATAGATTTGGTAGATATATAATTACCCTGACAAAGTATAATAATTAAACATGCGGTCTGGGACCCATGGTAACTAGGATGTGTTAAGTAGTACTATTCTTTGTACTTTAATCCCTGTGACTCCCCCTATTGGGGAAGGTCTATATGGCCTGCCTGATTATCCTTACAAAGTATAACAACAAAACATGCGGTCTGTGACCCATGGTAACTAGGTTGTGTTAAGTAGTACTATTCTTAGCTCTTTAATCCCTGTTACTACCCCTATCAAGGGAGGTCTATATGGCCTGCATGATTACCCTGACAAAGTATAAGAACAAAACATGCGGTCTGGGACCCATGGTAACTAGGTTGTGTTAAGTAGTACTATTCTTAGCACTTTCATCCCTGTAACTCCCCCTATCGGGGGAGGTCTATATGGCCTGCATGATTACCCTGACAAAGTATAACAACAAAACATGCGGTCTGACACCCATGGTGGTACTGGTATAACTAGGTTTTCTTAAGTAGTACTATTCTTAGCAGTTTAATCCCTGTGATTGGTCTGTCCTCCTACTTCAAATTTGTCAAAAACACAAGTGGCTGTCTCAAAACAGTCCGGACACGACATAGATAGATTTGATAGATAGATATACATAGATTGATAGTTAGATAGAATCGATAGAAGATAAATAGATAGATTTGTTACATATATAATTATCCTGACAAAGTATAACAAAAAAACATGCTGTCTGGGACCCATGGTAACTAGGTTGTGTTTATATTAGTACTATTCTTAGCACTTTAATCCCTGTTACTCACCCTATCAAGGGAGGTCTATATGGCCTGCATGATTACCCTTACAAAGTATAACAACAAAACATGCGGTCTGTGACCCATGGTAACTAGGTTGTGTTAAGTAGTACTATTCTTAGTTCTTTAATCCCTGTTACTACCCCTATCAAGGGAGGTCTATATGGCCTGCATGATTACCCTGACAAAGTATAAGAACAAAACATGTGGTCTGGGACCCATGGTAACTAGGTTGTGTTAAGTAGTACTATTCTTAGCACTTTCATCCCTGTAACTCCCCCTATCGGGGGAGGTCTATATGGCCTGCATGATTACCCTACCAAAATATAACAATAAGACATGCGGTTGGGACCCATGGTAACTAGGTTGTGTTAAGTTGTACTATTCTTAGCACTTTAATCCCTGTAACTCCCCCTATCGGGGGAGGTCTATATGGCCTGCATGATTACCCTGACAAATTATAACAACAAAACATGCGGTCTGACACCCATGGTGGTACTGGTATAACTAGGTTTTCTTAAGTAGTACTATTCTTAGCAGTTTAATCCCTGTGATTGGTCTGTCCTCCTACTTCAAATTTGTCAAAAACACAAGTGGCTGTCTCAAAACAGTCCGGACACGAGATAGATAGATTTGATAGGTAGATATACATAGATTGATAGTTAGATAGAATAGATAGAAGATAAATAGATAGATTTGTTAGATATATAATTACCCTGACAAAGTATAATAATTAAACATGCGGTCTGGGACCCATGGTAACTAGGTTGTGTTAAGTAGTACTATTCTTTGTACTTTAATCCCTGTGACTCCCCCTATTGGGGGAGGTCTATATGGCCTGCCTGATTATCCTTACAAAGTATAACAACAAAACATGCGGTCTGTGACCCATGGTAACTAGGTTGTGTTAAGTAGTACTATTCTTAGCTCTTTAATCCCTGTTACTACCCCTATCAAGGGAGGTCTATATGGCCTGCATGATTACCCTGACAAAGTATAAGAACAAAACATGCGGTCTGGGACCCATGGTAACTAGGTTGTGTTAAGTAGTACTATTCTTAGCACTTTCATCCCTGTAACTCCCCCTATCGGGGGAGGTCTATATGGCCTGCATGATTACCCTGACAAAGTATAACAACAAAACATGCGGTCTGACACCCATGGTGGTACTGGTATAACTAGGTTTTCTTAAGTAGTACTATTCTTAGCAGTTTAATCCCTGTGATTGGTCTGTCCTCCTACTTCAAATTTGTCAAAAACACAAGTGGCTGTCTCAAAACAGTCCGGACACGAGATAGATAGATTTGATAGATAGATATACATAGATTGATAGTTAGATAGAATCGATAGAAGATAAATAGATAGATTTGTTACATATATTATTATTACATAATAATTAAACATGCGGTCTGGGACCCATGGTAACTAGGTTGTGTTAAGTAGTACTATTCTTTGTACTTTAATCCCTGTGACTCCCCCTATCGGGGGAGGTCTATATGGCCTGCCTGATTATCCTGACAAAATATAACAACAAGACATGCGGTCTGGGACCCATGTTAACTAGGTTGTGTTAAGTTGTACTATTCTTAGCACTTAAATCCCTGTAACTCCCCCTATCGGGGGAGGTTTATATGGCCTGCATGATTACCCTGACAAAGTATAACAACCAAACATGCGGTCTGGGACCCATGGTGGTACTGGTATAAAGTAGTACTATTCTTAGCAGTTTAATCCCTGTGATTGGTCTGTCCTCCTACTTCAAATTTGTCAAAAACACAAGTGGCTGTCTCAAAACAGTCCGGGCACGAGATAGATAGATTTGATAGATAGATATACATAGATTGATAGTTAGATAGAATTGATAGAAGATAAATAGATAGATTTGTTAGATATATAATTACCCTGACAAAGTATAATAATTAAACATGCGGTCTGAGACCCATGGTAACTAGGTTGTGTTAAGTAGTACTATTCTTTGCACTTTAATCCCTGTGACTCCCCCTATCGGGGGAGGTCTTTATGGCCTGCCTGATTATCCTGACAAAATATAACAACAAGACATGCGGTCTGGGACCCATGTTAACTAGGTTGTGTTAAGTTGTACTATTCTTAGCTCTTTAATCCCTGTAACTCCCCCTAACGTGGGAGGTCTATACGGCCTGCCTGAATACCCTCACCAAATATAACCACAAGACATGCGGTCTGGGACCCATGGTAACTAGGTTGTGTTAAGTAGTACTGTTCTTATTAGTTTAATACCTGTTACAACCCCTAATGGTGGGAGGTCTATATGGCCTGCATGATTAGCCGCACCAAATAAAACAACAAGACAGGCGGTCTTGGACTGGGACCCATGGCTAACTCGTTTGTGTAAAGTAGTACTATTCTTAGCACTTTCATCCCTGTTACTGCCACCTCTCGGAGGAGGTTCTACATGGCCATCATGATTAGCCTAACAAAGTACAACAATAAAATATGCGCTCTTGGAACCATGTTAAGTAGGTTTATTTCGGTAGTACTGTTGTAACATTAACAGTATTAACTTGAGTAACTGTTAAATTTAAAGACAATAAAATTGTGTTTTGTAACACCAAATCAGAAAGTGAACACTATGTGAAGTGACACCAGGTTGATTTGGTGTAAATTAAGCCTTTTAATATTGGTAGGATTCTGAACTGTTTAGCTAACTGTCAGATACAAACAGTACAGGAAATTAGTAAGTTAGCAAGGTACTTTGTAGTTCAGGAATAAATGCAAGTAGTAGTCATACAGTCATTAGACATAGAAATCTTATACTTTAGTTAACTAACCAGATCAGATATGCTTGTCTCCCTTCAGTTGAAGCTGCAGCTGACATGCAGAGATGAGATCCTGTGTTGAGGGAGAGAGGCGTGGTGTTTGGAGTGTGATGTCACCACAATCACTTATCCAGAGCTCAGAAGGATTTCTGACAATATTAAAGCTGAAACAATTATGGAACAAGGTTTGAGAGTTACCTTTGATGAGATTGGATATTACACTCCTTAGTTAGGTAAATCAGTCTGTGAAAATGTGGAACAGGCTGCAGTCTGATTAGCTGAGTGCAGCTGGAAGTCTGTGAAAACTGCAGGCATCCTGTTCAGGGAGAGATGAAACAGAAAGGCTGAATCAGTCTGAAATATAAATAAACACTCTGATAGGATTAGATTAGGTTTGCTCACACAGATAGAAATAGTTGAATAGTACTTTGAAATCCTTAGGTTGTTTAAAGTATAGTTAAATTGGTAGTTAGCTCAGGAACAAGTATGTCTCTCAGGGAGTTTTACAAATTACTAAGCAAAGCTTGGGGGTGTGAGCAGGTGTGATAAAGGGAGTGTGTACCTGTGATTGGTTAGTACACCTTAAAGGAAAAGCAGCATAACTGAAATACTCTGACAGGACCCCCTCCTCAAGCAAGCTGATCCTCAGCTTGAGGTCGAGGACGGTCTGGGTTGCGGCGATGGAAAAGGGATACCAATCTAGGTGCAGAAAGATTGCTAGATGGTTCCCAACTATCCTCCTCCTCTGTGAAGTTTTTCCATCTAATTAGATATTGGAGAACCCCACCGGACATTCGGGAATCCAAGATCCTTTCAACTTCAAAGACATCATGGTACCAACGTTGTGGGCAATGGGGGAACAGAAGACCTAGTGGGATGGTAGGGTTTCAACAGAGAAACATGGAAAGTGGGGTGGATCTTCATGGTTGTCGGAAGCTGTAACGTGACAGCATTGACATTTACCACTTTAGTGATAAGGAAAGGACCACAATATTTCTGAGTGAACTTTTTACTTGGCAGATGAAACTTCAGATTCTTCGTCGACAACCATACTTGATCACCTATTTTATATTCTGGTGGTTTCCTATGTCTCAAGTCATAGTAACATTTCTGGGAATTTTGCGCCTGACCAATATTTTCTTTGATGATACGGAAGTTTTCTAATAGGGTGTTCTTTAGTTCATCCACCATAGGTGAGTCTGCTGGTGTTGAAGATAAAGAAGTGAAGCTGGGATTGTACCCATAATTTGCATAGAACGGGGTCATCTTTGTAGAGGTGCTTGTTAAGTTGTTATATGCAAATTCTGCATAAGGTAAGTATTTCGTCCAATCTTGTTGTTGACATGAACAGAAACAGCGGAGGTATTCATCGAGCCACTGATTCACTCTCTCAGTCTGTCCATTCGCTTGAGGGTGATATGATGTTGTATAATGGTGTTGAATATTTAAGGCTTTGCATAGGTCTTTCCAGAAACGGGACGTAAACTGAGACCCTCTATCAGAAATAATTACGGAAGGTACCCCATGTAATTTTAGGATATGATTCAAGAAGAGAGTAGCAGTTTCAGATGATGATGGAATTTTGTGATATGGTAAAAAATGTGCCATTTTGGTGAATGTATCATTAACAACCATGATGGTATTCTGGTTATTGGAAGGTGGTAACTCTACAATAAAATCTATACCAATCTGCTGCCATGGAGAATTCGAAACTGGGAGGGACATAAGCAGTCCATAAGGTGTTGACCGGTCATTTTTTGAGATCTGACATATTGCACAACTTTTAATGTATTCCTTGATTGTATCCTTCATGTGAGGCCACCAGTAATTCCTGGAAATTAGTTCCAGAGTCCTATTTACCCCTGGATGTCCTGCTAAAGGAGTGTCATGATGTTCGTTTAGAATCTTTAAACGTAAGTCAGTTGGTAAGAATATTCGATCATTATAGTAGTAAACACCATCTTTTTGCTTGATGTTTTTGTTATGAACTTGTTCAACAGGAGCTGAGGAATTTCTTATTTCTGTTAAGAGATCTGAAGTGAAACCAATGAATTTTTCTGCTGGTATAATAGCAGTTGGAGTTGGAGAGTCATCGATCTTTAGAAGTTGTCTTGAGAGGGCATCAGCCTTTCCATTTTTGTTAGCAGGTCTGTAAATGATGTGAAAGTCAAATCTAGAAAAGTATAAACTCCATCGCACCTGACGTGAGGACAGTGTTTTGTTATTTTGGAGGTATTGTAAGTTCTTGTGATCCGTATAAATTAATATGGGATGCTGGGCTCCCTCCAAGAGATGTCTCCAAAATTCTAGTGCCCTCCTAATAGCTAGTAGTTCTTTATCACCGATGGTATAGTTCTTTTCAGCAGGAGACATAATCTTGGAGAAAAAGGATACAGGATGAAGTGGGGAGCTTTCTGAAGTACGTTGTGATAGAATGGCACTGATTGCGTAGTCTGATGAGTCTACCTCCAAAACATATTGTAAATTTACATTTGGAAATCTTAAGATTGGTGCTGAGATGAATCGATTTTTTAAATGTTGAAATATTTCAGTATGTTTCTGGGTCCAATGGAATGATACTGTGGAGCCGGTGAGTTGCGTGAGTGGTTTTACTATCCCAGAAAAATCTCTAATAAATTTGCGATAGTAATTAGTGAAGCCTAAGAATCTCTGAAGTTCTTTTTTATTGGTTGGTACTGGCCAGTCTCTAACGGAATCTACCTTTTCGGTTTGCATCTGAATTCCTGAGGAGGAAATTGTATAACCTAAAAATGAAATTGTTGATTTGTGGAATGAACATTTTTCCAATTTAGCATATAATGTATGTACTTTTAATCTGGCAAGCACCCAACGTACATGTTTGATGTGATCTGTCATATTGTTGGAGTAAATGAGAATGTCGTCTAGGTAAACGACTATGCATATATCCAGTAAGTCACGAAAAATGTCGTTAATGAAATGTTGGAAGGCTGCGGGCGCATTACAAAGGCCGAATGGCATCACTAAATATTCATACAGACCATACCTGGTTCGGAAAGCAGTGAGCCATTCGTCACCTTCTCTAATGCGAATTAAATTGTAAGCGCCGCGCAGGTCAAGCTTTGTGAAAATCTTGGCATTGGTAAGTCTTTCAATTAGTTCCGGAATTAATGGTAACGGATATCGTTTTTTAACGGTTCGTTTATTTAGCTCTCTGTAATCAATTATTGGTCTCAAACTAGAATCCTTATTTGTCACAAAGAACATACCTGCTGCTGTTGGGGATGAAGATGGTCTAATGAAACCTTTTTTAAGGTTATCTTGTAGGTATTGTTTTAAATAATCGAGTTCGGCTTGACTTAATGGGTATAAATGGCCAACTGGTAGGGTGGAACCTGGTATTAGTTCTATAGGGCAATCGTATACCCTATGGGGAGGTAAAGATTCAGCTTCGGTTTTGCTAAAGACATCTGCAAACTCATTATAAACTTTTGGGATGTTAAATTCTTCAGTAGAAGTTAGCATGATAGATTGTTGAGGATAACAAGTATTCTTACAATATGCAGAGTGTAAAGATAACTTAAATGTAGACCAATCTATTGTGGGATTATGAAGTTGTAACCAATGAACCCCTAAAATAATTGGAAAATGAGGAGAAGGTATGACATCAAAGGTGATGTATTCTGTATGTCCTTCGGGTGTAAGTACAAGTAGTGGGACAGTGTGGTGTGTGACTGGACCTTCTGTTAGTGTTGAACCATCAATAACTTTGAGGGACACCGGTATCTTTTTCAAAACAGTTGGAATTTTATTTTTTGTTACTATAGTAGCATCAATGAAATTGCCAAAGGCGCCCGAATCAATGATGGCAGTTGTCTCCAATCTTCTAAAGTCCCACTGTAGTAAAAGAGAGAGGTTACAGTAAGCTGTTGAACTGTTACTATAGTGTGAATTATGTAACATGATTAACTTACTCTTCTTGTTCTTGCGAAGAACTGGGCATTCAGAAACGGTATGGTTAGGGCTGGCACAGTACATACACAGTTGTTTAGATCTTCTTCTCATCCTCTCCTCTGGGGTAAGCGGCCCTTTAATCACTCCAATTTCCATAGGAGTAATGGTTTCTGAACTGATAGTAGTAGTTGGAGAATAAGAAGATGCATGAGATCGTGGTGTTGTTTCTGTCTGCATTCTTTCTGCCTTTCTTTCTCTCAGTCTTCTGTCTATCTGTGTGGCTACCTTAATCATAGCTTCTAAAGTATTGGGCATTTCTATACGAGAGAGTTCATCCTTTATACTTTCGGATAACCCTAACCTGTACTGATTTCTTAAAGAAATCATACTCCAAGAGGAATCAGAAGCATGCAACTTGAATTCTGCGGTGTAATCTTCAATAGGCTTCTTCCCTTGCTTTAGTTGTCTCATTTTATGTTCAGCTGTTAGTTGTACATCTGTATCTGTATACAATTCATCCAATGCATTAAAAAAATCTGTTAATGAATTTAGGATAGGTGAATTGGTTTCAAATAATTGATCAGCCCATTTCCTAGGCTCTGCTCTTAAATATGATACAGTGGTAAGAACCTTCACTCTATCAGTGGGATAAGTGAGAGGCTTTAGGTTGTACAATAGATAACATGCATTTTTAAACTGTCTGTAATTCCTTCTGTCACCAGAAAATGCTTCTGGCAAACTCACTTGTGGTTCAGGTGTAGGAAATCTTTGTTCTCTATTGTCCTTGAACATATCCTTTAACACTTTATTCTCCACTTGTAAGTCTCTAATAGCTTGCCCCATCTGGTCGATTTTCTGACTCAAATTATAAACAACCTGGGGTAATTCAGCTGGATCCATAACTTTAACCAGCTTACTTTTCTTTTTCAGGCTTAGTAATATGTAACATTAACAGTATTAACTTAAGTAACTGTTTAATTTAAAGACAATAAAATTGTGTTTTGTAACACCAAATCAGAAAGTGAACACTATGTGAAGTGACACCAGGTTGATTTGGTGTAAATTAAGCCTTTTAATATTGGTAGGATTCTGAACTGTTTAGCTAACTGTCAGATACAAACAGCACAGGAAATTAGTAAGTTAGCAAGGTACTTTGTAGTTCAGGAATAAATGCAAGTAGTAGTCATACAGTCATTAGACATAGAAATCTTATACTTTAGTTAACTAACCAGATCAGATATGCTTGTCTCCCTTCAGTTGAAGCTGCAGCTGACATGCAGACATGAGATCCTGTGTTGAGGGAGAGAGGCGCGGTGTTTGGAGTGTGATGTCACCACAATCACTTATCCAGAGCTCAGAAGGATTTCTGACAATATTAAAGCTGAAACAATTATGGAACAAGGTTTGAGAGTTACCTTTGATGAGATTGGATATTACACTCCTTAGTTAGGTAAATCAGTCTGTGAAAATGTGGAACAGGCTGCAGTCTGATTAGCTGAGTGCAGCTGGAAGTCTGTGAAAACTGCAGGCATCCGGTTCAGGGAGAGATGAAACAGAAAGGCTGAATCAGTCTGAAATATAAATAAACACTCTGATAGGATTAGATTAGGTTTGCTCACACAGATAGAAATAGTTGAATAGTACTTTGAAATCCTTAGGTTGTTTAAAGTATAGTTAAATTGGTTGTTAGCTCAGGAACAAGTATGTCTCTCAGGGAGTTTTACAAATTACTAAGCAAAGCTTGGGGGTGTGAGCAGGTGTGATAAAGGGAGTGTGTACCTGTGATTGGTTAGTACACCTTAAAGGAAAAGCAGCATAACTGAAATACTCTGACAACTGTTCTTATTAGTTTAATACCTGTTACAACCCCTAATGGTGGGAGGTCTATATGGCCTGCATGATTAGCCGCACCAAATAAAACAACAAGACATGCGGTCTTGGACTGGGACCCATGGCTAACTAGGTTGTGTAAAGTAGTACTATTCTTAGCACTTTCATCCCTGTTACTGCCACCTCTCGGGGGAGGTCTACATCATGGCCATCATGATTAGCCTAACAAAGTGCAACAATAAAACCTGGGCTCTTGAAACTATGTTAAGTAGGTTTATTTCGGTAGTACTGTTCTTATTAGTTTAATACCTGTTACAACCCCTAATGGTGGGAGGTCTATATGGCCTGCATGATTAGCCACACCAAATAAAACAACAAGACATGCGGTCTTGGACTGGAAACCATGGCTAACTTGGTTGTGTAAAGTAGTACTATTCTTAGCACTTTCATCCCTGTTAATCCCCCTATCGGGGGAGGTCTATATGGCCTGCATGATTACCCTCACCAAAATATAACAACAAGATGTGCGGTCAGGGAACCATGGTAAGGTTACTTCCTTTTGCACAATCAAGTATTCCAGTTGCAGACAGAGGTTCTGACCCTGCATTATGGCTGCACCTCTCCCTAAAAGAGGCATCTGTTACAGAGTCTGTGGGCATGTATGCAAAGAGCTGGCCTGCCTAAAAGGAGCAGCAAGGCAGTACAGGTCGTTCTCCTTCAGCCGTTTTATACAATGGCCCATGACCCTCAACAACCACAACAGCATGAAACACCACATATGCCATCCTTTTGCACAATAGAGTACAGGTATGGCATTGATTTGAGGAACCCGGAGATAATTTAGAGTAACCGGGAATATTGAAACAAAAACGTGCTTGGACACCCAGTACAGGTCGTTCTCCTTCCGCCTTTGTAGACGAGGGTCCAGGACCCTCCACAGACACAACAGCAGGAAACACCACCTATGCCATCCTTTTGAACAATAGAGTACAGGTATGGCATCGATTTTAGGAACACAGAGATAATTTTTAGGAACCAGGAAATTTAAAAAGAAACATGATTGGACACCCAGTACACTTTGTTCTCCTTCAGCCTTTTTATACGAAGGTCCCGGACCCTCAACAGAAACAACAGCATGAAACACCACATATGCCATCCTTTTGAACAATCCAGTACAGGTTTGGCATCCATTTTAGGAACCCGGAAATAATTGTTAGGAACCGGGAGATGGAAAAAGATGCTTGGACAACCAGTACACTTCGTTCTCCTTCAGCCTTTTTAGACAAGGGTCCAGGACCCTCAACAGAAACAACAGCAGGAAACACCACCTATGCCATCCTTTTGAACAATAGAGTACAGGTATGGCATCGATTTTAGGAACCCGGAGATAATTTTTAGGAACCGGGAAATTTAAAAAGAAACATGATTGGACACCCAGTACACTTCGTTCTCCTTCAGCCTTTTTATACGAGGGTCCCGGACCCTCAACAGAAACAACAGCAGGAAAGAGCACATATGCCATCCTTTTGAACAATAGAGTACAGGTACTGCATTGATTTTAGAAACCCGGAGATAATTTTTAGGAACCGGGAAATTGAACAAAAAAAATGATTGGACACACCCAGTACACGTCGCTCTCCTTCAGCCTTTTTATAAGAGGGTCCAGGACCCTCAACAGAAACAACAGCAGGAAAGAGGACATATGCCATCCTTTTGAACAATAGAGTACAGGTACGGCATTGATTTTAGAGACCCGGAGATAATTTTTAGGAACAGGGAAATTGAACAAAAAAAATTATTGGACAAACCCAGTACACGTCGTTCTCCTTCAGCCTTTTTATAAGAGGGTCCAGGACCCTCAACAGAAACAACAGCAGGAAACACCACATATGCCATCCTTTTGCACAATAGAGTACAGGTATGGCATCCATTTTAGAAACCTGGAGATAATTTTTAGGAACCGGGAGATGGGAAAAGATGCTTGGACAACCAGTACACTTTGTTCTCCTTCAGCCTTTTTAGACGAGGTTCCCGGACCCTCAACAGAAACAACAGCAGGAAACACCACATATGCCATCCTTTTGCACAATAGATTACAGATATGGCATTGATTTGAGGAACCCGGAGATAATTTAGAGGAACTTGGAATATTGATTAAAAAACGTGCTTGGACACCCAGTACAGGTCTTTATCCTTCAGCCTTTTTATAAGATGGCCCACGACCCTCAATAGGCACAACAGCATGAAACACCACATATGCCATCCTTTTGCACAATCGAGTACAGGTATGGCATTGATTTGAGGAACCCGGAGATAATTTAGAGGAACCGGGAATATTGAACCAAAAATGCGCTTGGACACCCAGTAAAGGTCGTTCTCCTTCAGCCTTTTTATGCGATGGCCCACGACCCTCAACTGGCACAACAGCATGAAACACCACATATGCCACCCTTTTGCACAATCGAGTACAGGTATGGCATTGATTTGAGGAACCCGGAGATAATTTAGAGGAACTGGGAATATTGAACAAAAAATGTGCTTGGACACCCAGTACAGGTCGTTCTCCTTCAGCTTTTTTATACGCTGGGCCACGCCCCTCAACAGGCACAACAGCATGAAACACCACATATGCCACCCTTTTGCACAATTGAGTACAGGTATGGCATTGATTTGAGGAACCCCGAGATAATTTAGAGGAACCGGGAATATTGAACAAAAAATGTGCTTTGACACCCAGTACAGGTCATTCTCCTTCAGCCTTTTTATACGATGGGCCACGACCCTCAACAGACACAACAGCATGAAACACCACATATGCCACCCTTTTGCACAATCGAGTACAGGTATGGCATTGATTTGAGGAACCCGGAGATAATTTAGAGGAACCGGGAATATTGAACAAAAAATGTGCTTGGACACCCAGTACAGGTTGTTCTCCCTCAGCCTTTTTATATGATGGGCCACAACCCTCAACAGGCACAACAGCATGAAACACCACATAAGCCACCCTTTTGCACAATAGAGTACAGGTATGGCATTGATTTGAGGAACCCGGAGATAATTTAGAGGAACCGGGAATATTGAACAAAAAATGTGCTTGGACACCCAGTACAGGTCGTTCTCCTTCAGCCTTTTTATACGATGGGCTACGACCCTCAACAGGCACAACAGCATGAAACACCACATATGCCATCCTTTTGCACAATAGAGTACAGGTATGGCATCGATGGAACCCGGAGATAATTTTTCGGAACCAAGAGATGGAAAAAGATGCTTGGTCAGTCCTCCTACTTCAAATTTGGGGCACTGTGCGTGCAATGTACTGTGCCACCAGATATGAGTGGTGTGTTAAGTAGTACTATTCTTAACAGTTTAATCACTGTTATGTGCCTTTTTTTTGCTTTGAGTTTTGTAGCCACAGTGCAGCAGCAGAGGCCAGAAAAATTAGGCATGTACAAATGCCTTAAAAATTCGGTATTGTTGCAGCCGCTGCTGTAGCAGCGGCCAGAAAAATTGATGTTTGTAAAACAGTTAGAAAGTGCCCTAAAACCTTGTGGCTTGAACACTAGTTGTTGGCGGATAAGTCACGCAAGTCATCCTGCATTATAAAAAAAAAAAAGCCAGCGTGTGTACCATTTGTAGCCCAAGGCAGCTCATCTCATCATCAGGCCTTTTTTACTCAAATGTATCGCCCAATGTCAGTCCCTTCAGGTTCCATCCCTCATTCATTTTAATAAAGGTGAGATAGTTAAGACTTTTTTGACCTAGGTGACTTCTCTTCTCAGTGACAAAACCTCCTGCTGCACTGAAGGTCCTTTAGGACAGGACACTTGAAGCGGGGCAGGCCAGAAGTTCAATTGCAAATTGGGATAGCTCAGGCCACAGGTCAAGCCTGCACACCCAGTAGTCAAGGGGTCCATCGCTCCTCAGAGTGTCGAGATCCGCAGTTAATGCTAGGTAGTCTGCTACCTGTCGGTTGAGTCTTTCTCTGAGGCTGGATCCCAAAAGGCTCTGGCGATGCATAGGAGTTAAAAAGGTCCGCATGTCCTCCATCAACAAGACGTCAGGAAAGCGTCCTGTCCTTGCCGCCGTGGTCGTGGGAGGAGGAGGATTACTTTCATCTCTTCCCTTGTTAGATTCCCGTTGTGCTGTAACATCACCCTTATACGCTGTGTAAAGATTAGTTTTTAATTTATTTTTGAAATGCTCCATCCTTTCCGACTTGCGGGAATTTGGTAACATTTCAGGCACTTTATGCTTATACCGGGGGTCTAGTAGCGTGGACACCCAGTACAGGTCGTTCTCCTTCAGCTTTTTTATACGAGGGTCCCTCAACAGGCACGACAGCATGAAAACCCCATTTGCACAAGGTTGGATGCCGAGCTAATCATGTCCCGTTCCTCGTCCTCACTGATGTCACTGAGGGTATCTTCTTCCCCCCAGCCATGTACAACAATACGGGTACCAGAGAGGTGACAACAACGAGCACCCTGGGATGCCTGTTGTGCTTGGTCTTCCTCCTCCTCCTCCTCCTCAAAGCCACATTCCTCCTCTGACTCCTCTTCCTCACAATCCTCTTCCTGCATTGCCGCAGGTCCAGCAAGCGATGCTGATAAGGCTGTTTCTGGTGGTGATGGACACCACAACTCTTCCTCTTCACGCTCATCTACGGCCTGATCCAGCACTCTTCACAGGGCACGCTCCAGGAAGAAAACAAATGGTATGATGTCGCTGATGGTGCCTTCAGTGCGACTGACAAGGTTTGTCACCTCCTCAAAAGGACGCATGAGCCTACAGGCATTGCACATGAGCGTCCAGTAATTTGGCCAAAAAATCCCCAGCTCCCCAGAGGCTGTCCTAGCACCCCGGTCATACAAATACTCATTAACAGCTTTTTCTTGTTGGAGCAGGCGGTCGAACATTAGGAGTGTTGAATTCCACCGTGTCGGGCTGTCGCAAATCAAGCGCCTCACTGGCAGGTTGTTTCGACGCTGGATATCGAACAAGTGCGCCATGGCCGTGTATGAACGCCTGAAATGGCCACACACCTTCCTGGCCTGCTTCAGGATGTCCTGTAAGCCTGGTTACTTATGCACAAAGCATTGTACAATCAGATTACACACATGTGCCATGCACGGCACATGTGTCAACTTGCCCAATTTCAATGCCGCCACCAAATTACTTCCATTGTCAGAAACAACCTTACCAATCTCCAGTTGGTGCGGAGTCAGCCACTGATCCACCTGTGTGTTCAGGGCGGTCAGGAGTGCTGGTGTGGTGTGACTCTCCGCTTTCAGGCAAGCCAACCCCAAGACGGCGTGACACTGCCGTATCCGGGATGTTGAATAGTACCTGGGGAGCTGGGGGGGTGCCGTTGATGTGGAGCAAGACGCAGAAGCAGAAGAGGACTCAGCCGAGGAAGAGGTTATGGAAGAGGATGGAGTAGGAGGAGTAGAGGAGGTAGCAGCAGGCCTGCCTGCAAGTCGTGGCGGTGTCACCAACTCTTCTGCAGAGCCACGCATTCCATGCTTGTCAGACATCAGCAGGTTTACCCAATGCGCAGTGTAGGTGATATACCTGCCCTGACCATGCTTTGCAGACCAGCTATCAGTGGTCATATGGACCCTTGCCCCAATGCTGTGTGCCAGACATGCCATTACTTCCTTTCGCACAATACAGTACAGGTTTGGGATTGCCTTTTGTGAAAATAAATTTCTGCCAGGTACCTTCCACTGCGGTGTCCCAATAGATACAATTTTTTTGAAAGCATCAGACTCCACCAGCTTGTATGGTAAAAGCTGGCAGGCTAAGAGTTCAGACAAGCCAGCTGTCAGACGCCGGGCAAGGGGGTGACTTTGAAAATTAGCTTCTTATGCTCAAACATGTCCTTGACAGACACCTGACTGTGGGCAGATGACCAGGAACTGCTACGTAAGAGAGACTCAGTCGAGGATGGTTGAGAGGGGGCAAGGAGGACAGCAGTGGTTGACGTGGCTGAAGATGCTGGAGTAGGAGGAGGAGGGCGGCTTTGAGTTTGTGTGCTGCTTCTACTCATGTGTTCTTCCCATCGGCATTTGTGATGTGAGACCATGTGCCTTCGCAAAGCAGTTGTACCTAGGTGGGTGTTGGACTTCCCACGACTCAGTTTCTTTTGGCACAGGTTGCAAATGGCATCACTGTTGTCAGAGGCAGACACACAACAAAAATGCCACACTGCTGAGCTCTGCGATGACGGCATTCTGGTGGTGGCAACAGCATGCGTTGATGGTCGTCGGCGTGCTGTCTGGCTGACCCCGGGTGCCGATGCATGCTGTCTGACTGTGCCACTAGCTCCTTGAGACAACCTCCCCCTGCTTCCAACTCATCTCCTCCTCCTCTCTGTCTCCCCATCTGAACCATCCCCCTCTTCTTCTTCTCTTCTAGCAGGCACCCACGTGACATCCACCGACACATCATCATCAACCGCTTCACTTGTATCTGACACATCAAGAAAGGAAGCAGCAGCGGGTACAACATCATCATCATCATCATCACACCGTACCTCCATGTCTGTAATGCTGCCTGACTGAGACATATCACTGTTATCTACATCCTCTGTCAATGATGGTTGTGCATCACTCATTTCTTCCAACTGATGTGTCAATAACTCCTCTGACAGATCAAGTGAAGCGGCTGTGGTGCTAGTGTTGGTGGTGGCGACAGGCGGGTGAGTGGCACTGGTCACTTGAGAGGTGACCTAAGCACAGCTGTATGTGGATGGTGCGTCAAGGTTAAGAGGACTAGGAGCAGAAGCTGTAGAAGATTGGGTGTCCTGTGTTAGCCATTCAACTAGGTCCTCCTCAGAACTTTTTGCGTCCCCCCTGGCACCTGGCGTCTGAACAATGTGCATATTTGTAGGGTCTAAAGGAATCACAGCACCACAACCATGACGGCACCTGCGGGGTGGCCTGCCTCTGCCTGTCATTTTTTTTTTAAATGTACACTTACAATACTATTAAACAAATTATGAGTGGTGGCACTGTGAAAGTGGGCACAGTATACGCTGTGAGCCTGACAAAAAAAAAAAAAGACTGATGTTTCAAAGTCAAATTTTTTTATTTTTTAAATATTAAAAGTACTGTTTTAACAAATATGATTGGTACTAGTTGGCAAGTTGGCCTGGCTGGCACACACGCTGGGAGGAAGGCAACTGCAATTAGATTACACTAGCTGAGTGATGCTTCACAGTCCAAAAATTTTTTTTTTAAAAAAATTGACAATACTGTTAGAACAAATATGATTGGTGGCACTAGTTGGAAACGGCAAGTGGACCTGGCACACACGCTGGCAGGCAGGCAAATGAAATTCAATGGCACTAGCAGACTGATGATTCACAGTAAAAAAAGTTTTTAGTTTAAATATTTTCAAACCTGTTAGAACAAATATGATTGGTGGCACTAGTTGGCAAGTGGGCCTGGCACACATGCTGGCAGGCAGGCAACTGCAATTCAATCGCACTAGCAGACTGATGATTCACAGTCAAAAAAGTTTTGATTTAAAATATTTTCAATACTGTTACAACAAATATGATTGGTGGCACTAGTTGGCTAGTGGGCCTGGCACACACGCTGGCAGGCAGGAAACTGCAATTCAATTGCACTAGCAGACTGATGATTCACAGTCTAAGAATTTTTTATTTTAAATATTTACAATACTGTTAGAACAAATATGATTGGTGTAACTAGTTGGCAAGTGGGCCTGGCACACACGCTGGCAGGCAGGCAACTGCAATTCAATGGTACTAGTAGTAGACTGATGATTCACAGTCAAAAAATTTTGATTTAAAATATTTTCAATACTGTTATTAACAAATATGATTGGTGGCACTAATTGGCTAGTGGGCCTGGCACACACGCTGGCAGGCAAGAAACTGCAATTTAATTGCACTAGCAGACTGATGATTCACAATCTAAGAAATTTTTATTTTAAGAATTTAAAATACTGTTAGAACAAATATGATTCGTGTAACTAGTTGGCAAGTGTGCCTGGCACACACGCTGGTAGGCAGGCAACTGCAATTCAATGGCACTAGCAGACTGATGATTCACAGTCAAAAAAGTTTTGATTTAAAATATTTTCAATACTGTTACAACAAATATGATTGGGGGCACTAGTTGGCTAGTGGGCCTGGCACACACGCTGGCAGGCAGGAAACTGCAATTCAATTGCACTAGCAGACTGATGATTCACAGTCTAAGAATTTTTTATTTTAAATATTTACAATACTGTTAGAACAAATATGATTGGTATAACTAGTTGTCAAGTGGGCCTGGCACACACGCTGGCAGGCAGGCAACTGCAATTCAATGGCACTAGTAGCAGACTGATGATTCACAGTCAAAAACGTTTTGATTTAAAATATTTTCAATACTGTTATTAACAAATATGATTGGTGGCACTAGTTGGCAAGTGGGCCTGGCACACACACTGGCAGGCAGGAAACTGCAATTCAATTGCACTAGCAGACTGATGATTCACAATCTAAGAATTTTTTATTTTAAACATTTAAAATACTGTTAGAACAAATATGATTGGTGTAACTAGTTGGCAAGTGGGCCTGGCACACACGCTGGCAGGCAGGCAACTGCAATTCAATGGCACTAGCAGACTGATGATTCACTGTCAAAAAAGTTTTGATTTAAAATATTTTCAATACTGTTACAACAAATATGATTGGTGGCACTAGTTGGCTAGTGGGCCTGGCACAAATGCTAGCAGGCAGGAAACTGCAATTCAATTGCACTAGCAGACTGATGATTCACAATCTAAGAATTTTTTATTTTAAATATTTACAATACTGTTAGAACAAATATGATTGGTGTAACTATTTGGCAAGTGGCCTGGCACACACGCTGGCAGGCAGGCAACTGCAATTCAATGGCACTAGCAGACTGATGATTCACAGTCAAAAAATTATTTATTTTAAATATTTACAATACTGTTATAACAAATATGATTGGTGGCAATAGTTGGCAGCAAGTGGGCCTGGCACACATGCTGGCAGGCAGGCAACTGCAATTAGATTACACAAGCAGACTGATCTTTCACAGTCAAAAAATTTTTTTTTTTTATATTTACACTACTGTTATAACAAATATGATTGGTGGCACTAGTTGGCAAGTGGGCCTGGCACACACGCTGGCAGGCAGGCAACTGCAATTCAATTGCACTAGCAGGCTGATGATTCACAGTCAAAAAAGTTTTTATTTTAAATATTTACACTACTGTTATAACAAATATGATTTGTGGCACTAATTGGAAAGTGGGCCTGGCACACACGCTGGACAGGCAACTGCAATTAAATGACAATAGCAGACTGATTTAACAGTTTGTTTTTTAAAAAGTTACAATAATGTTACAACAGATAGGAGTGATGGCACTCAGGATAGAACTAGGCATAGTATGTGCTGGCAGTCTGACACACAGGCTGGCACTAGTGGTGGCAGGCTGGCCTGTAAACTAAAATTAAATAACACTAGAAGATTGATGTAAAAGTTTTTTTTTTACAAAATTTAAGCTAATGTTACACCAGATAGGAGTAGTGGACTGGCACTGAGGATGGAAGTAGGCACAGTATATGCTGGCAGCCTGACACACAGGCTGGCACTAATGGCAGCCAGGCTGGCCTGGCAACTAAAATTATATTACAATAGCAGACTGACGTAAAACATTTTTTTTTAAATTTACACTAATGTTACACCAGATATAAGTGGTGGAAAAAGAGCTATTAATCACACTATATGATGTGGGCCAGAAACACACAGGCCTGATGGAAAGTGAAATTAGATTACACTAGCAAAATGATTTTTTTTTTTTTTTTTTATTTAAAATAATGTTAAGCAGATATGAGTCGTGGCTGCTAGGGAAGCAATTAACCACAGTATGCTGTGTAAGCCAGAAACACACAGGCCTGATAGAAAATGAAATTAGATTACACTAGCAAAATGATTTCAAGTTTTTTTAAATTTTTTTAAATAATGTTAAGCAGATATGAGTGGTGGCTGGCTGCTGCTAGGATAGCAATTAACCACAGTATGCTGTGTAAGCCAGAAACACACAGGCCTGATAGAAAATGAAATTAGATTACACTAGCAAAATGATTTAGAAGTTTTTTTTTTAATTTAAAATAATGTTAAGCTGATATGAGTTGTGGCTGCTAGGGCAGCAATTAACCACAGTATGCTGTGTAAGCCAGAAACACACAGGCCTGATAGAAAATGAAATTAGATTACACTAGCAAAATTATTTCAAAGGTTTTTTTTTAAAATTTAAAATAATGTTAAGCAGATATGAGTGGTGGCTGGCTGCTGCTAGGGCAGCAATTAACCACAGTATGCTGTGTAAGCCAGAAACACACAGGCCTGATAGAAAATGAAATTAGATTACACTAGCAAAATTATTTCAAAGTTTTTTTTTTTTAATTTAAAATAATGTTATGCAGATATGAGTGGTGGCTGGCTGCTGCTAGGACAACAATTAACCACAGTATACTGTGTAAGCCAGAAACACACAGGCCTGATAGAAAATGAAATTAGATTACACTAGCAAAATGATTTAAAAGTTTTTTTTTAAAATTTAAAATAATGTTAAGTAGATATGAGTCGTCGCTGCTAGGGCAGCAATTAACCACAGTATGCTGTGTAAGCCAGAAACACACAGGCCTGATAGAAAATGAAATTAGAGTACACTAGCAAAATGATTTCAAAGTTTTTTTTAAAAAATTTAAAATAATGTTAAGCAGATATGAGTGGTGGCTGGCTGCTGCTAGGACAGCAATTAACCACAGTATGCTGTGTAAGCCAGAAACACACAGGCCTTATAGAAAATGAAATTAAATTACACTAGCAAAATGATTTTAAACGTTTTTTTTTTTTAAAAAATTAAAATAATGTTAAGCAGATATGAGTTGTGGCTGCTAGGTAGGGCAGCAATTAACCACAGTATGCTGTGTAAGTCAGAAACACACAGGCCTGATAGAAAATGAAATTAGATTACACTAGCAAAATGATTTAAAAGTTTTTTTAAAAAAATTTAAAATAATGTTAAGCAGATATGAGTGGTGGCTGGCTGCTGCTAGGACAGCAATTAACCACAGTATGCTGAGTAAGCCATAAACACACAGGCCTGATAGAAAATGAAATTAGATTACACTAGCAAAATTATTTAAACGTTTTTTTTGAAAAATTTAAAATAATGTTAAGCCGATATGAGTCGTGGCTGCTAGGTAGGGCAGCAATTAACCACAGTATGCTGTGTAAGTCAGAAACACACAGGCCTGATAGAAAATGAAATTAGATTACACTAGCAAAATGATTTAAAAGTTTTTATTTTAAATTTAAAATAATGTTAAGCAGATATGAGTGGTGGCTGCTAGGTAGTGCAGCAATTAACCACAGTAACCACAGTACAGGGAGTGCAAAATTATTAGGCAAGTTGTATTTTTGAGGATTAATTTTATTATTGAACAACAACCATGTTCTCAATGAACCCAAAAAACTCATTAATATCAAAGCTGAATAGTTTTGGAAGTAGTTTTTAGTTTGTTTTTAGTTATAGCTATTTTAGGGGGATATCTGTGTGTGCAGGTGACTATTACTGTGCATAATTATTAGGCAACTTAACAAAAAACAAAATATATACCCATTTCAATTATTTATTTTTACCAGTGAAACCAATATAACATCTCAACATTCACAAATATACATTTCTGACATTCAAAAACAAAACAAAAACAAATCAGTGACCAATATAGCCCCTTTGACTATTTTGAATGAAGCGCTTGATTGTTCGATGATCACGCTTCAGAAGCTTTGCAATTTTAAGAGTGCTGCATCCCTCTGCAAGATATCTCACTATTTTTGACTTTTCTGAGCCTGTCAAGTCCTTCTTTTGACCCATTTTGCCAAAGGAAAGGAAGTTGCCTAATAATTATGCACACCTGATATAGGGTGTTGATGTCATTAGACCACACCCCTTCTCATTACAGAGATGCACATCACCTAATATGCTTAATTGGTAGTAGGCTTTCGAGCCTATACAGCTTGGAGTAAGACAACATGCATAAAGAGGATGATGTGGTCAAAATACTCATTTGCCTAATAATTCTGCACTCCCTGTATGCTGTGTAAGTCAGAAACACACAGGCCTGATAGAAAATGAAATTAGATTACACTAGCAAAATGATTTAAAAGTTTTTTTTTAAATTTAAAATAATGTTAAGCAGATATGAGTGGTGGCTGGCACAGAGCAATGAACCACAGTATATGCTGTGTGAGCCTGAGACACAGGCCTGATATAAAATGAAATTAGATTACACTAGCAAAATAATTTCAAAGTTTTGTTGGTTAAATTTAAACTAATTTTAAACAGATATCAGTGGTGGCACTAATCACAGTATATGCTGTGAGCTTCACACACAGGCTGAAAGCCAGGCAAATGCAAATAAAAATACAAAGAAAAAAAAAAACGACTGAAGTTATAGCCCTAAAAAGGGCTTTTTGGAGTGCTGTCCTTACAGCAGAGATTAGATGAGTCCTTCAGGACTGTAGTGGACACTAAATAAATCAAACAGATCACAGTTCCGATGCAAGGAAAGGCAGGGAGAGATATCGGTAATTAAAATGGTATATATTTATTAATGCTTACATTAAAAAATGTTTCACAAGGCACAGCAAACAAAAAGGACTACGGCTGACGCGTTTCCTGCCTTAACGGCAGTTCATCAGCTCTGATGAACTGCCGTTAAGGCAGGAAACGCGTCAGCCGTAGTCCTTTTTGTTTGCTGTGCCTTGTGAAACATTTTTTAATGTAAGCATTAATAAATATATACCATTTTAATTACCGATATCTCTCCCTGCCTTTCCTTGCATCGGAACTGTGATCTGTTTGATTGCTTTTGATAATTCTATTTGAATCCTACGGGTTTTTGGAGAGCCCCAGCAGCGCCGGAGCTTGGAGCAGTCTCACACCTTGCACTAAACAGGTGTGTCACAGAGGCAGCACGGTAAAGCCTACCACTCACAGAGAATTGCGACGCAAATTTCAAGCTACTTGCATGATTGTGAATTTGGACTGCAAATACAGGTACTTCCATTCTTATGGTGGGCTTCGGAAAAGTGTGGTGAGTCCTTTTGTGTTTTTATTACTGGATGTTACACGTATTTACAAATTGGTTTGGTGTTACCCGCAACTGTGGGGTTCCTGTGTGGAATGTTTACACCATCTAAACACTGATTATACTGCTTTTTATGGACACTGATTACGAACAAATTTTTCCACGAAATCCATGTTGATGTCTGTGGACACTAAATACACTAGCCTAGCTATCTATTTCCCTATTATGTCAGCAGCAGCAACACTAAAAGCTCCTCTCACTAAGAAAGCAAGATCGTAATGAGTCTAAAATGGCTGCTGCCAAGGAGCTGGGAGGGTCTGTGAGGGAGTGTCTGCTGCTGATTGGCTCAAATGTGTCAGAAGGCTGTGACATACAGGGTCAAAGTTTCCTCTATGATGACACATAGGGGGCGGATCGAACATCGCATATGTTCGCCTGCAGCGGCGAACGCGAACAAGCTATGTTTGCAGTGAACTGTTCTCTGGCGAACAGTTTGCGACATCACTAATTGTAATACAAAGGGCATTCTAATAACAGCAACACCCAGTGTGGGCTTGTTTCACATCCTTCCTCCAAAATTACCCCTTCCACAGAAGCTGTTCTGCGTTTACCTATTCCTAGCGATCAAGTTATCTATTGCCAAAATGTGGCTTCAACCGACCTCTCAACTCTGGGAAAAAATCACAGATACTTTAAGATATATCAAATCAATGGAAACATATGTCTCTCACATTCATAGTTCTGAAGACCTCCATGTCTTGGTTTGGGATT
Source organism: Bombina bombina (assembly GCF_027579735.1). Lineage (NCBI taxonomy): Eukaryota > Metazoa > Chordata > Amphibia > Anura > Bombinatoridae > Bombina > Bombina bombina. The sequence goes on from NC_069503.1 coordinate 969,577,953, forward strand.
ATAGCCCTGTGTAGTCTTCTTTAGAATTAGCAGCCTCTACCCCAGCCGTTTGGTATACTGAACCATAGTGATTTATGGCTATATTGCCAGAATTCCCATTCTCTATGGAATGGTATTTCTGCCTTATCCACCCACCCTTAATAATGTACCCCCCCCCCCCTTTTTTTTCTCTCTCTCTCCCCTCTCTTTCTTCTACTTAAATTCTTACTTCCTCTTTCTCTTCACTTCTATTTGGAGATATTGTACTCCTTGAGGATCTTTTAAATGTAAAACAATTTGCTGAGTTGATCTCATTTGTTACTTCATATTTGCTTATCATGAGTTAACCTTGAACTATGTTAATTATATATTGGTTTTATGATTGTTATTTTGTCATAACTGCATATTATTGTTGAACACTAACGCTGTCTTCCTGTTTGCACTGAAAGTCATTAGACTTTGATGGGACTTTAAGCGCCTATATCATGCAACAAGGACTATACTGAGACCATCTCATTACTATAAAAGCTCTATTAGATGTTGTTACTGTTCACATAATACTGATGTGCAATGTTTCTCATTACGACTGTATTACATATGTCCTAATAAAAATTTATTTAAAAAAAAAACAAAAACCCCGTACATCTGTCTGTCTTAAATTGTCTGACTGGATTTAATAAAAATATAACCATATATAGAGACATACACGCCTGAAATATATACATATATATATATATATATATATATATATATATATATATATATATATATATAAATATATATATATATATATATATATATATATATATATATATGTATAGCCCCTATTAGGACACTCATATAAAAAATATATGCAGTTTAAAAGTAATAATGTAGAAAATATACATAGACAAATACCACATTTTCGTATTTAATGTTTTGACATTTCACCACCATGTATATAAATACAAGACAACCCATCACTTCCCTATGGACTATTAGCTCCCCTTGGTTTTTGGTTTCCTCACTATGGGGCACCAAATACTATATGTTTCTATACACCATGTGTTTATATCAGGAAAGCAGCAAAGTCTATATCTTTAATAAGACCATATGGGACCATGGTCCCCATTTTGTGGATCCAATATGATTCCCGATGTCGCAAATCTACGATTTCAGTATGGGTACAATTGGCTCCAAGTGCACAGTATCAGATTTTACAAATGTAATAGAGCCAACTGTGTTGCTTGTGAACATCACTTTGATAGGAAAATGACTAAGGCAGTGAAAGCCACTAGTAATGGATACTCATGTAAAATTAATTCATTGTGTAATTGTAAGACAGACTGTTGTATACTTAGTATAATGCAGTTGTAATTATCAATATATCGGGTGAACGACGCAACTATTTAATGTAAGACTGCTTGAACATATCACGGATATAAAACAGGGTTTGAAATCACACAATCTCTCACTCCACTATAAAAACTTCCATAACCAGGACCCTCAGTGTTTGAAGGCCACAATATTGGAATGTGTGAAACAGAGGAAAAGAGGGGGGAGCAGAATTTTAGATTTGCGACGTCGGGAATCACAAAATGGGGATCATGGTCCCGTATGGTCTTAATAAAGATATAGACCTTGCTGCTTTCCTGATATAAACGCATGGTGTATAGAAATATATTTGGGGCCCCATAGTGGGGAAACCAAAAACCGAGGGGAGCTAATAGTCCATAGGGAAGTGATGGGTTGTCTTGTATTTATATACATGGGGGTGAAATTTCAAAACATTAAATACGAAAACATATGTATATATTTTGGGCGTGTATGTCTCTATATATGTTTATACTTTCATTAGAGCCAGTATGTGCTTTTTTAAAGCCTGTTAAATAAGTTAAGTCAGATAATTTAAGTCAGACAATCAAATGAGGTAAGTATGGTGTGTCTCTAAAAAGCAGGTCCCGTGTATCGCAGTTCAAGTATTTGCTTCAATACAGCTTGGGTATGGTAAAATATTCCTCCCTTTTTTCAGGCGTCTTTCTAGACCTTCCCTCTCCACGTCATAGGGGGCCGGATATACAAGAAAAAACAAATGCAAGACAATAGTGCAACACTGTATGTAAAATGTTCCCAATATTTATTAAACACTTAGGTAAAAAATCCTTACATTATTTAACCTCAATACATTATAAGGTATCAGTCAGACATGGTCAATTCCACAAATGATATCAGCAAAACACCATCCAAAAAAAATTGAAGTAGTATACTTATACTAAGGTTATAAAAAATATTTTAACCATCCGAATGACAAGAAGCATAGAAGCAAATAATAAAACACAAAGGCCTAGATTTAGAGTTTGGCGTTAGCTGTCAAAAGCAGCGTTAAGGGGTCCTAACGCTGCTTTTTACTGCCTGCTGGTATTTAGAGTCAGCCAGGAAAGGGTCTACCGCTCACTTCCTTTCCGCGACTCCAGGCTACCACAGATCCCCTTACGTCAATTGCGTATCCTATCTTTTCAATAGGATTTGCCTAACGCTGGTATTTGGAGTCTTGAACAAGTGAGCGGTAGAGCCTCTACCGACAAGACTCCTAGCGCCAAAAAAAGTCAGTAGTTAAGAGCTTTGGGCGCGATCCAATATACGGCGTAGTTTTTGACGCAAGCGAGGGAACCCGCGCCACCCGTAATTTCACCTCCAAACTCGAGCTACCCAATATACTGCGCCGCCAGATGCTAAACTGGCGTAAGTATGAAAAACCAGCGATCAACTAAAATGTGCGCAAATACACATTTTAGTCGTCGCAAGTACTTACGCCAGTATCTTGTTCACGTAAAGTCTCAATAAAGAGTAGTTTGATGCAAATTAGCTTCAAATCGTAAAAAATAACCGCCAGTTCTAAAAGATGCGCCACGTAATTACGTGATTCAAAATCCATACATAAACCCATGCGCAGACGCCATTTTCTTTAGTGTGTTTGGTTGGTTCTTGAAGCTACAGCACACTACAGTGAGTATAGTGATTATTAGTAAGAGCAGTGAGAGAAGCGCAATTCATAAAAGTTAGTTAGGTCGGATTTTTGCATTTGTCTTTGGTTAAAGCCTGTACATTTACTTACACTTTTTTTTTACATATTGCACACATTTTGCATACATACATATACAAAATACACAACCCTTTTTTTTTCTAACACCTCACACATTTTATTTATCTTTTACAGTGTGATAGGTGATAGTGTTTGGTTGTGATTGTGTGCGATTGAAGTGTGAGTGAGTGTGAGTGTGTGAGTGTGTGTAGTTTGAGGATGACAGGGAGAGCAAGGGCGGAGGGGAGGAGGGGAGGGGAGTTGCAGGGAGAGGATTATGGACAGGAGGAGCAGCAGGGTCCCCGTCAGGGAGTAAGTGGAGTGGGGAGACGGAGAGCCAGAAGGGATGATGGGAGAGGGGCTGCCCCGAGACCAGGCACACATAGAAGAGGGATAGAGGGTGCACATTGGGGATAGAAGGAGGGGAGGAGGGAGAGGATAGGGAGGAACCCACACCAGGGACATCCCAGGGAGGAAGCCAGGCGGCCCAGGATGATGAGCGCATGAGGTGCCCGAACTTCTCTTTCGCTGAAAATCTAGCGCTAATAGAGGCCATCATGGAGAACCACACTGCCCTCTTTGGCCAAGAGAAAGGCAAAGTGGTTGCCGAAGGTGTAGGGATGCATGGCTGTTGGTCGAGGAGGCAGTCAACAGCGTGGCCCAGCAGAGGAGGAATGTTGATGGGCTAAAGAAAAGATGGAACGACTGCAAGAGGCGGGTGAAGGAGAAAATGGGCCAAGAAGCCATGTACCAGAGGAGAACAGGCGGTGGTCCTCCCCAGGAGGCTGAATACAATGAATGGCAGGAGTTAATACGCAGGTCCCTGAGCGTCACAGCAGTCCGTGGACTTCCACGGATGCATGCTGGTGAGTAACATCCCACACACCAGTATTATATGTATTTGAGATATAACATCCTTTAATGTCACACATTCATGTACACAATGAGGAGCATGGTATTTGGCCTACTAACAAAAACATCTACAATTATATTTCACATTAAAGGGACATTAAACCAAATCTTTTTATTTCATTATTCAGATAGAGAATACAGTTTTAAACAACATCCCAATTTACTTCTATTATTTAATTTGCTTCATTATTCTGATATTCTTTGTTTATTAAATCTCAATGCACATGGGTGAGCCAATCACATGAGGCATTGATGTGCAGCCACAATCAGCAGCTTCTGAGCCTATCTAGATATGCTTTTCAGCAAAGAATATCAAGAGAATGAAGCAAATTAGGTAATGGAAGTAAATTAGAAAGTTGTTTAAAATTGCATGCTCTAGCTGAATCATGAAAGAATAAAAATGGGTTTAATGTCCATTTAATGCTACTTAACACATTGAAATTCATGATATGAGGTGGAATAGTGAAATACTAACATGTCTCAGAGTAACACAGGCCACAAGCCAAATGGACACTATAGCCATCACAATACTTTTAGCTCAAGAAAGCACGTTATGTGCCTACATCAGGCTAAAGTAAATTATGTGACCATAGTGTCACTTAAAGAACACATTTTCTCCATCACTGACATGTACACAGAACTATTGTATGCAACACATACATGTATACTTTGCATATTAAAATCCCTCATATCACAAATCACAATGTGCACATGCATGTTATAGAGTTTGACATGAGAATGAGTATAGGCCCTAGCATGTATCAATGTACATTGTATGCCCACATGGATATATATATGATTGTACTAATAGCTCTCATCATTTGACTCCTCCACAGAACCTCCTGTCACCAGGGTGCAAACGGGCATGCATCCACCGCAACCACCAGTCCAGAGAATGCCTCCACCGCAACCACCAGTCCAGAGAATGCCTCCACCGCAACCACCAGTCCAGAGAATGCCTCCACCGCAACCACCAGTCCAAACAATCCATCAACAAGGACAGTATGCTCCCAGGCATGCACTGGGTTGGATTGCCTCTACAAAACAGAAAGAGACAGATGCGCCACATGGCCCAATATTGTTTGTTCAACACAATAATTATGGTCTAGTCGTGCCAGTATAAACTCACAATTTGGAAAGCACTTCAGTTAGTGCAATAGAAGCAGTCTGGGATCAATCACAATCACCCAGCAGACCGACCTCTAGGGTAGAAAGGAATAATCTGTAGTGGAAATATAAAGAGACACAGGGGTGCCTATATGGCCTAGTACAGTTTGGTCCCAAGATATATTACTCTATTTAAGTAATATACTCACAATTGGTAAAGCATCTCCAGTGATGCAAATCAGGCAGGATGGGATCAATACAGTCACCCAACAGACTATGACAGGGTTCCCACAGGAAGCAAACAGCAAAGGTCCCAATGAAGGCCAAGGTTTGGTCCAAATGATGCACAAGAGCAAGTGTTTTATAAAAAAAAAGTAATATTTACTATATAAAAACAAGTAAAAACAAGCGACGCGTTTCTCAGCACACAGGCTGTTTCATCAGGCTTACAACATATAACTAAAACACTTGCTATTTATAGCCAACATATGTATCAGCTTTAATTGGACACACCTGTTAGGGGGGTGGCATGAAGAAATTTCTTTTGAGACTACCCTATCAGCATTCACTATAGTGGATGACAAGTGTAAATCACATTACAGATCATAACATTGTAATAAATGATGTATACCAGCAATAGTATTTGTTTGTTTGTTTAATTCCCCAACTATGTATTCTCATATATATTTATCCATCCAAAGGATTAATGATCCTGTTAGGCACCACTGACAAGTAAAGTAATATGCGTGATACAGTTGTACAAATTCCCCATATTGATGGCTCTGCAGCAATAAAGATGCATTGACTTACTTGAAGTTAGTGTTAATATATACTTGGGAAAGTGAGGGTGTAATGCACACCAGTGTGTATTACTACCCATAGGGGGCGCCTCCTAAGGCGTATCAAACAAACAAATGCTAAAGCAATATCGAAAACCTAAATAGTTACTAGTAGAATATACAAATATGCTTATACATAAATAATAAGATGTACCAACATAAAGTCCAAGTGGGTAATATTGATACAGTCCCAATAGAAAAATGGATCCAAGACAAGGTAGGCAGCTCTCAGTCTTAGGATGGTCTTCCTGGTAGATGGGTAACTGAAACAAGATAAAACACAGAGGCGCCAAACATGGCCTAGTACAGCCAGATAACAGATACTAAAATCCACAAGATAGCGATTGAATACTCACAAAGGAGGTGCACCCATTGGTGCTTATGAAGCAGACTGGAGCCTCTCAGTGGTCCAGCTCACTGGTATACTTCATGAGTCAGATTGTGGTCCTTGATGGTAGTGATTAACAGGTTCCTGAATGAACACAAAAAATGCAAACCATAGCCCAGTAACGTTTAGACAAGCGAGTGGTAGATTGAGCAATCTTACTTACAAGATTCAAAGCACCAGCAGGTGCATAAACTGCAGACTGGAACCAAACAGTCGCCCAGTAGACTGATCCCTCCAGATGAAAACAAGATACCTCTCAGGTGCCAGAGAGTTAGCAGCATACAAATGATAAAAAAAGGGTGTCCAAAAAGCAAGTGTATTTCTGTAAAAATCTTTATTAAAAAGCGACGCGTTTCTCAGCTAAAACAAGCTGTTTCCTCAGGCTAAAACATTAATGCTTTTTGGACACCCTTTTTTTATCATTTGTATGCTGCTAACTCTCTGGTTTGCATTTTTTGTGTTCATTCAGGAACCTGTTAATCACTACCATCAAGGACCACAATCTGACTCATGAAGTATACCAGTGAGCTGGACCACTGAGAGGCTCCAGTCTGCTTCATAAGCACCAATGGGTGCACCTCCTTTGTGAGTATTCAATCGCTATCTTGTGGATTTTAGTATCTGTTATCTGGCTGTACTAGGCCATGTTTGGCGCCTCTGTGTTTTATCTTGTTTCAGTTAATATATACTTGCCTTACTTGAGGTTAATATTATTGTATCGTGTGGCGATGTGTCGATGGAAAGTAAACTTTCATATTAGCATTTCCTACGGCGTTCTCTACTTGTTACTGCGCATGCGTGTGATGTCATCTGTCAGTCTCTGTCTTACAGATGCGCATGCGTGTATCCCCTAAGTATCGTAGCGATATTCTGATGCTAATCAATTTATTTAAAGAGTTTCTAATATAAAAAATATATCATGGTGTGCTGGGATAGTTCTTAGGATATACCACTATACTATTTAGATGGCAAACTTTCCTATAAATAGAATTAGGGTAATATCCCAATACGGTTGTAGATATTATCTTCCTCGTCATAACCTAACTAAATATATTCTTAATCTGAAGTTACCTTTTCCTCAACATAAGTGTAATAGTGATAACTGTGTAATAATGAATAAAACGGTGACAATTTTGTAAACTACTAATCTATGTTAAAATTTATCGTAACTAATTGTCATCAGAGACTATAGATATCTCAAAATTTACAATAGAAGTGTTTCTCATGTAATTGAATTCGGTTAACAACCATTACATACTGGTTGTTTAACCCTATCATCATAAGGAATAAGAAGATGTGTCAGTGTAGTCTCCTGACCTATTTCCGTGAACTAAATGTAATGTGTCTAATGTATAGATTAGTTGGGATAAATGTATATAATATGTCTATCCAAAGTGTCATATGTGTTAGTAAATGTAAACTATATTACCATCAACCCAGTCATAATAGTAAAATCTCCCAATGAGGACTTCTATGTTCGCGTGTGTCTATTTATATGGGATTATATATATTAAATTATCATCAAACTAAATGAACAAGTGTAATATTATAGTGATCTGTAGGTAACACGAGTGTGACTAATGACAGAGATCCCGTTATTAGCTAAATTTAAGCCCCATACAGTGTATATTCTGACTATTGGTGCGACAGATATTTAGATATGTAGTAAAATCTACATATGTACACCCTAATTATGTGTAGATAGATTCTAGATAATTTATAAGTATATATGTGACTATGTTGTGACTAATATTATGAAACATAATATAATTAATATAATAATATAATATATATATATATAATGGAGGATTGTGTTAGTGTGTTATATACCATATCCAATTGATGGTATACTATTAGTAGCACCATTAGTGTCAAAGGCCTATCATATCCTTTGTGTGTATTTGATGAAAGTGTATGTGAAGGTGAGAGGGTATGTGTAATATATGGTAAAAATAAATAAAATAAAGACTTGCATCATTAAGATAGAGATATAGATATATAACCCTATTTTCATAGTGACAGACAGTGATAAGATAATATATCTGTCTACCTAACCTAAGAGCCCTCAGATCCCTCATTACAGCAATATAATGAATGCTGAAGAGGAAAGCAGAAATTAGATAAGTATAGCCAATCAGATGTCAAAAGCGGCTAAATCCACACATTCATTGAGACCGTCTGCTAGACTATGTTTGAGATATTTCCTCTTAATGTTCTAAGTGTGTTCACTCCAACGTTTCTTTATAGCACGACTAGTGCATCCTACATATTGAGCCCCACATGAGCAGTTCACTAAATAGATCACAAGGGTCGACTCACAGGATAACCTCTTGCTGATTTTAAACTCTTCTCCTGTTTGGTTAGAGGAGAATGTGTTGGTACCTCTTTTTATGACTCTGCACATATTGCATTTTCTCTTCAAACATTTGTACACTTCAGTTGGGGGAACAAAATTGCCCAGAAAGGTCCTTTTTTGGCCTGATTCCTTTCTACCCTAGAGGTCGGTCTGCTGGGTGACTGTGATTGATCCCAGACTGCTTCTATTGCACTAACTGAAGTGCTTTCCAAATTGTGAGTTTATACTGGCACGACTAGACCATAATTATTGTGTTGAACAAACAATATTGGGCCATGTGGCGCATCTGTCTCTTTCTGTTTTGTAGATCATCCCTATAGGATCCAGGCCGGGTTCTCTACAGATTGCTGCCTAAAGATTACCCTCTATTTCCACTCCTCAGAGACTTTTTATTTGTATACTTGGAATTATGGAAGCATTACCTATTGTTTTTATTTATGTGCGATATTTAGTACAATAAATGATTTAAAGTATTAATTTAATTGATCTATCGTTCATTTTATACCTCACTAGGTCTGATATATTGTTATCATTTAGGGCGCCCCCTATTATATAGGAATCTTTTACAAACACACCTAGGTGTGTTTAAGCTTTTTGGCCATCTAGGGGTAGTCGACCTTATTAATTATGTTATCTGCTCTAGAAAGATCCAATAAAAGGATTAATACTAATAGTTTGGGCACTACTGAACACCACACTGAGAATGTACCTGATCCCTCCATGTACACTTTATTTACCAAATTAGAGAACTCACTTAAGTCTGAACATAGGCATTGGTGGGATTTTGAGACACTACAAAAATATAAAAACAAAAAATTGATACCCAGAGGTTTGAGAGTTTTTAAAAACTGTTCTTTTAAAGACAACAACGATATTCTTAAGGAATGGGAAGATGCCCTCAGTGTTTGTGCTAACACTTTTATAGACATATTGATTAAACATAGAAAACAAATGTATAATGAAGTCGGTATAGAAATAGATAAAATACAACAGAATTTAGAAAAATTTGTTAACCACACTGAATTTGAGGGCTTAAGAAAATCAGCATACGACCGAGCTGATGAGTACCAGAGTGAAATAGTTAAGAGGAAAAACAAAAAATTACTAAGAGATGAGGGCGACTATGCCAAAGGGGAAATATACACCTATAATCGGAATAATGGGAGAAATTTTAATAATTCCTATAATCCCCCCAAAAATACACCTAGCTTCACTCCTAGAAGACATGATGTCAATACTAGATTGACCCAGAATCAAGGTGACAGACACCCAGATTCGTACATGAGTAGACAACATAAACACAGAGACTCAAGATCTAATATGGCAAGGGAAGATTTATATCACTATCCTGAAAACCAATTTAAGAATTATGAACAACCTTACCCACAGGGTAACTATAGACAACATCAACCCCATAATAATACTTACTCTTACCATGACAACTATCGTGAAAACAAATACCAACACTACCAACAAAATAACTCCTATTCAGACAAATCTTGGGATAAACCAAACCAATATAACAAAACACATAAACATAATGATGGTTTTTACTATAGACCTAATGATAACATGGGATATTCTTCTCATAGATCTAGAGATCACAACTATACTGGTAGACCATGTAATACTACTGTTGACACACATAAAGAAACACCTCTGATACAAGAAAGAGTTACCACCAATGACCCTAGGCTCCCTGATACTTCAAATCACTTTAGACCTATGAATAGATCGTTTGAATCGACAAATAGATTTCAGCCTCTTAATTCTGATAATACCCAGTCTCCTATTAATCCTACAACTTCTTACACTAATGAACATAATAGGACTCCTTTTTTAGAGATGGGCCCAGACCACCGTGTAGAACACTGGTCCATGTCCCCCCGGCCACCACGACAAAAAAGAACCCACACAAACGAGGAAACAGAGGAAAATCCTCAACCGCCAAAAAGGAAAAACTATTAAAATACAAAAAGGGAATATTTAATTTGTCAGACCACATATTATCTGACGACGAAATCAGAGTATTGGGTAGAGGTCTATCCTTTAGCCCCACTAATGGCCCTAATATGTTCCAATTGTTTGTGGATACAAACAGCTTCACTAGGAAGCTTTCATTACAAAAATACTTCGCAGAGAAACGTCTGAAAAATACTGACTGTATACCTATTGTTTTGAACTCCATGGATAAACATTTAAAAGATGGTATCATTACATTTGAACCAGACACATTATTGCAACAACTGAATGACAAATATATCCAAACAGACTTTAAGCCCAAATCTAATTTTAATCCTCCCCGTGTGAAAAATTCACACATCAGCATTTTTCAATCGATGGTACTAAAGGATTTTGAAAAATTAACAAAAAAGCTAAATATAGGCATAATTTAAGTCCTGGCGAACGTCAAGCCCTCGAATCACTCATTGCGAATAAGAACATTGTAATACGCCAGGCGGACAAAGGAGGGGGCATTGTTCTTCAAAACAGGTCGGATTATATTCTAGAGGCCGATAGGATCTTAAAAGATGATAGCTATTATAAACTATTAGCCAAAGACCCTACCCCCATCTATCAGAAACAACTATATTCATTACTCAAAGAAGGATTTGATGAGGGCATTATATCCAAAAAAGAAAAGGAATATCTCTATCCTAAAAACCCTAATGTGGCATTTTACTACCATTTGCCTAAGATTCACAAAAATATATCCCTTCCTCCTGGTCGTCCGATTGTGGCAGGCATTGACAGCTTGACTGACCATCTTTCAGCTTATATAGATTCTTTCCTACAGAAACACGTTATTAATCTACCCTCATTTATTAGGGATTCCACAGATCTCCTTAACAAATTAAATAGTTTGGACATCAAAAAAACTGATGATGAACTGTGGTGGATCACCAGCGATGTGAGCTCGCTCTATTCTAATATCCCACACGACAAAGGGTTGTCGGTTATTCAATCTTACTTGGCAACCGATATTTATATGCCATTGAGACAACAGCAATTCATCAGTGAAATAATTTATTTTATATTACACCATAATTATTTTCTTTATCAGGGATCTTACTACCTTCAGGTAAAGGGTACGGCCATGGGCACCAGATTCGCACCCAGTTTTGCCAATTTATATATGGGCAAATTTGAGGAGACCCACATTTATGGGTCTGCTATGGGTGCGAGTCTGGTGTTCTATGGCCGTTATATAGATGATCTTCTGATTCTGTTTAGGGGCACTGTAGAGGAGGCCACAACCTTTACCTCCTCACTTAATATCAATGAATTTGATCTGGAATTCACCTCCAATATTCAATCCAATACTATTGAATTTTTGGACCTATCTCTATCTTTTTCTACGAGTGGGACGATTATATCTGAAACTTTTTTAAAAAAAGTTGATTGTAATAGTTTCTTAAATTTCAACAGTAACCACTATATTAGCTGGAAGAAAAATGTGCCCTACGGACAGTTTAGGCGAATAAGACGCAATTGTAGCACTATCGAAAGTTATAAGAAACAATCCCTAATTTTGAAGGATAGATTTTTGGAAAAGGGATATCCTCTGGACTTGATCCAAAAAGGATATTTTAGAGCCTTACAGGATGACAGGAACACTTATCTAACATCTGATAAGACCCAAAAAAAGACTAAAAAAGATCAAACAATTGAAAATTATAATAAAACACCATTATTCATTACCGGATTTAACAGTAACTATCGTGAGATCCAAAAAATCATATTAAAACATTGGCCCATTATCTGCGATGATCCACACCTTAAAAAACTAATCCCATCTAAACCAAGGATTGTATATAGAAGAGCGCCGACTCTTAAGAACAGACTGGCCCCTAGCAAAGTTGTAAGGGACAGGGTCATTTGTTCTGATCATAGATCAGGCCAAAAAAGGACCTTTCTGGGCAATTTTGTTCCCCCAACTGGAGTGTACAAATGTTTGAAGAGAAAATGCAATATGTGCAGAGTCATAAAAAGAGGTACCAACACATTCTCCTCTAACCAAACAGGAGAAGAGTTTAAAATCAGCAAGAGGTTATCCTGTGAGTCGACCTATGTGATTTATTTAGTGAACTGCTCATGTGGGGCTCAATATGTAGGACGCACTAGTCGTGCTATAAAGAAACGTTGGAGTGAACACACTTACAACATTAAGAGGAAATATCTCAAACATAGTCTGTCAAGGCATTGCGCCTTTGCACATAAAGGAAGCACAAAAACGCTGTCAATATTACCCATTGAGCAAATATCTCGAAACAGTCACAATGCCTTTCTTAACTTGCGTCGTAGGGAGACCTACTGGATACATAAACTTCATACTCTGATACCAGACGGTCTCAATGAATGTGTGGATTTAGCCGCTTTTGACATCTGATTGGCTATACTTATCTAATTTCTGCTTTCCTCTTCAGCATTCATTATATTGCTGTAATGAGGGATCTGAGGGCTCTTAGGTTAGGTAGACAGATATATTATCTTATCACTGTCTGTCACTATGAAAATAGGGTTATATATCTATATCTCTATCTTAATGATGCAAGTCTTTATTTTATTTATTTTTACCATATATTACACATACCCTCTCACCTTCACATACACTTTCATCAAATACACACAAAGGATATGATAGGCCTTTGACACTAATGGTGCTACTAATAGTATACCATCAATTGGATATGGTATATAACACACTAACACAATCCTCCATTATATATATATATATTATATTATTATATTAATTATATTATGTTTCATAATATTAGTCACAACATAGTCACATATATACTTATAAATTATCTAGAATCTATCTACACATAATTAGGGTGTACATATGTAGATTTTACTACATATCTAAATATCTGTCGCACCAATAGTCAGAATATACACTGTATGGGGCTTAAATTTAGCTAATAACGGGATCTCTGTCATTAGTCACACTCGTGTTACCTACAGATCACTATAATATTACACTTGTTCATTTAGTTTGATGATAATTTAATATATATAATCCCATATAAATAGACACGCGCGAACATAGAAGTCCTCATTGGGAGATTTTACTATTATGACTGGGTTGATGGTAATATAGTTTACATTTACTAACACATATGACACTTTGGATAGACATATTATATACATTTATCCCAACTAATCTATACATTAGACACATTACATTTAGTTCACGGAAATAGGTCAGGAGACTACACTGACACATCTTCTTATTCCTTATGACGATAGGGTTAAACAACCAGTATGTAATGGTTGTTAACCGAATTCAATTACATGAGAAACACTTCTATTGTAAATTTTGAGACATCTATAGCCTCTGATGACAATTAGTTACGATAAATTTTAACATAGATTAGTAGTTTACAAAATTGTCACCGTTTTATTCATTATTACACAGTTATCACTATTACACTTATGTTGAGGAAAAGGTAACTTCAGATTAAGAATATATTTAGTTAGGTTATGACGAGGAAGATGATATCTACAACCGTATTGGGATATTACCCTAATTCTATTTATAGGAAAGTTTGCCATCTAAATAGTATAGTGGTGTATCCTAAGAACTATCCCAGCACACCATGATATATTTTTTATATTAGAATCTCTTTAAATAAATTGATTAGCATCAGAATATCGCTACGATACTTAGGGGATACACGCATGCGCATCTGTAAGACAGAGACTGACAGATGACATCACACGCATGCGCAGTAACAAGTAGAGAACGCCGTAGGAAATGCTAATATGAAAGTTTACTTTCCATCGACACATCGCCACACGATACAATAATATTAACCTCAAGTAAGGCAAGTATATATTAACACTAACTTCAAGTAAGTCAATGCATCTTTATTGCTGCAGAGCCATCAATATGGGGAATTTGTACAACTGTATCACGCATATTACTTTACTTGTCAGTGGTGCCTAACAGGATCATTAATCCTTTGGATAGATAAATATATATGAGAATACATAGTTGGGGAATTAAACAAACAAACAAATACTATTGCTGGTATACATCATTTATTACAATGTTATGATCTGTAATGTGATTTACACTTGTCATCCACTATAGTGAATGCTGATAGGGTAGTCTCAAAAGAAATTTCTTCATGCCACCCCCCTAACAGGTGTGTCCAATTAAAGCTGATACATATGTTGGCTATAAATAGCAAGTGTTTTAGTTATATGTTGTAAGCCTGATGAAACAGCCTGTGTGCTGAGAAACGCGTCGCTTGTTTTTACTTGTTTTTATATAGTAAATATTACTTTTTTTTTTATAAAACACTTGCTCTTGTGCATCATTTGGACCAAACCTTGGCCTTCATTGGGACCTTTGCTGTTTGCTTCCTGTGGGAACCCTGTCATAGTCTGTTGGGTGACTGTATTGATCCCATCCTGCCTGATTTGCATCACTGGAGATGCTTTACCAATTGTGAGTATATTACTTAAATAGAGTAATATATCTTGGGACCAAACTGTACTAGGCCATATAGGCACCCCTGTGTCTCTTTATATTTCCACTACAGATTATTCCTTTCTACCCTAGAGGTCGGTCTGCTGGGTGACTGTGATTGATCCCAGACTGCTTCTATTGCACTAACTGAAGTGCTTTCCAAATTGTGAGTTTATACTGGCACGACTAGACCATAATTATTGTGTTGAACAAACAATATTGGGCCATGTGGCGCATCTGTCTCTTTCTGTTTTGTAGATCATCCCTATAGGATCCAGGCCGGGTTCTCTACAGATTGCTGCCTAAAGATTACCCTCTATTTCCACTCCTCAGAGACTTTTTATTTGTATACTTGGAATTATTGAAGCATTACCTATTGTTTTTATTTATGTGCGATATTTAGTACAATAACTGATTTAAAGTATTAATTTAATTGATCTATCGTTCATTTTATACCTCACTAGGTCTGATATATTGTTATCATTTAGGGCGCCCCCTATTATATAGGAAAATTGGATTGCCTCTGTTGAGGATCCATACGTCATGCCACCAACATTTGCAGACGAGCCCTGGCAGGATCCCTGGCAGGAGGATTGTTCTTTTGGCTTTGAGGGCCCCAAAGGGTACATGTCTTTAACCCCACCCCCCCAATATCAGGCCAGTCAGGGCTTTTACATACAGGACATGCAAACTGGACAGGCTGAGTGGTCGCACACCAGTCGGCAATGGGACTACCAGTCCACCCGGAGAGCTCCACCATCCACTTCCCTTGGAAGAGCTCCAGCATCTGAAGAGGAGCATATAGGTGTATTTGACCCTGATGCAGCACCAGCTGTAGTAGTTCCTCAGGCAGCACCAGCTGAAGTAGTTCCTCAGGCAGCACCATCTGCAGTAGTTCCTCAGGCAGCACCAGCTGAAGTAGTTCCTCAGGCAGCACCAGCTGTAGTAGTTCCTCAGGCAGCACCAGCTGAAGATGTTCCAGATGCAGCAGAAGCTGAGGATGTTCCAGCTGCAACAGCAGCTAGAGGTGAACCTGCGCCTTTGATCCCTGCTGGTCAACAGCCTGTAGATCCTCTGTATTCTCCCATGGGCGACAAATACATTTCCCTCCAGAGGAGGCTCATAGCAAGCAACCAGAAAATACAGAGAGACCAACGCAAGTTTTACAGGAGCCAACAGACTTTACTCCAGCGTTCCATTGAGCTGCAACGGGACATGGCAGCATCTTTAAATGGTATAGTCCAAAACCAGTCTCAGATGATGAGAGTTATTTCGGATATGCAGATGCAGACTGACAACAGATGGCGGGAACAAAACCAACTGGGTGTGTTGGTGGAGCATTTCACACACCAGCAGGACACTGCCTCCAGTCTCTCATCTGTGGCCAGCACTCCTGCAGAATCCTCTGAATCCACACAACCCAGGAGACCCAGGAGAGCCACTCCAGGCACCTCAGCCCCCTCATCTAAGAAGCCTAAAAAAAATAAAATATTGTTATATTTCAGCATAAATCTTGTCCTCTGTTATTTACCATATAATTGTCATCCACATCCATGTGAGGGGTGTTTTATTACACTAATATTGTTGAAACATATAATAAGGCCTGTGTGGAAATGGCCCAAAAAAGGTAATATCATCATGTTTATGACATATTCATCTTCTATAAACCACATCACATAGTTATTCTGAAAACTAGAAGGGTGCAAACACACTACACAAATATTTGGGGGATGCCAGTAAAATGCCTACTGTCGGTAGACTTTATCTGTTGGCTGGAGTGCTTATGCATAAGACAATTGTTTTGAACACTATCAGTTAAAAAAAGGAATTGTAACTCGCTGCAGGATGCATTTTGATAGCACTTCCTTCTCCCTGGGGAGAAGGAAATGCTATAAAACTGCATCCTGCAGCGAGTTAAAATTCATTTTTTTAACTAATAGTGTTCCACATCACATAGTTGTGTATGAAGGGTACATATAGTGATATTCAATTATAAGATGTAAATCAAGGTTTCTCACATCCAATAGAAATTGACCCATGTGCAGGGATAGGCACGAGCCAAGGCTGTGGCGGACATTTTCTAAGGTAAAGACCTTTAGTGAAGGACACCTTGCCTATCCCTGCACATGGGTATATATATCTAAGTAATAATGTATTTACAGAAGGTGTGAACATAAGGTATAAACATTCATTTTCATTCTTCTAAATGATAGTCAATAAATCATAGTGACCAAAACATGAATTAAACTAATGATATATTTTCAGTAATTAGGGTGGTTAAGGGAACGGGGGTAGGATGTAGTAGTTTCCCTTACATGCATTGGAAATCCGCAGTATGTAATTCAATGACCAGCTGCAGCAGGGGCAGCACCATGACCAGGGACCTTTGCAGCAACTATAGAATCAGCATGTGTAGACGGAACAACAGGGGATTGTAGAGCTTCCAGCACCCCTTGTGCCCAATGATGCACCCTTGTGCCCCATGATGCACCCCTTGTGCCCAATGATGCACCCTTGTGCCCCATGATGCACCCCTTGCGCCCCATGATGCACCCCTTGTGCCCAATGATGCACCCTTGTGCCCCATGAACCACCCCTTGTGCCCAATGATGCACCCCTTGTGCCCAATAATGCACCCTTGTGCCCAATGAACCACCCTTGTGCCCCATGATGCACCCCTTGTGCCCAATGAACCACCCTTGTGCCCCATGATGCACCCCTTGTGCACAATGATGCACCCTTGTGCCCAATGAACCACCCTTGTGCCCCATGATGCACCCTTGTGCCCAATGAACCACCCTTGTGCCCCATGATGCACCCCTTGTGCCCCATGATGCACCCCTTGTGCCCAATGAACCACCCTTGTGCCCCATGATGCACCCCTTGTGCACAATGATGCACCCTTGTGCCCAATGAACCACCCTTGTGTCCCATGATGCACCCTTGTGCCCAATGAACCACCCTTGTGCCCCATGATGCACCCCTTTGTGATTGGTTTTACAAAACTAGCATAATAAATGCTTTGAAGAGGTTAACTATTTGTGATCAAGCTGCTGATATGTATGTTGTTAAGCATGCATTTGTTAGGCTTTCAGAGAGTTATGTTGGTTTCTAAGTCAGTGCAAGGGCTCCTGCGCCTGCAATTTGTGGCGAGATGAGAATGGAGTAGATTTTCTGAAATCTGCACGCGTAAGTCCTTATGCTGTATATTGGATACCAAACTGCGCATGCTTTGTATGTCAGTCTATGGGCCAAAAAAATATGGGCGAAGGCAGAAATATATGCACGTAACTTCTAAGTTACACCGTATATGGGATACAAAACCCGCGCAAAATTTGGCGTCGCCTGCTTTTGCGGGTGACAATTTATATCGGATTGGGCCCTTTATGGGCTAACGCCAGAATATAAAGCTCCTAACTACTGTGCTATAAAGTACACTAACACCCATAAACTATCTATGTACCCCTAAACCGAGCCCCCCCCCCCACATCGCCAACCCTCTAATAAACCCTCTAATAACATTTGTTAACCTCTAATTTGCCGACCGGACACCGCCGCCACCTACATTATAGCTATGAACCCCTAATCTGCTGCCCCTAACATCGCCGACACCTACATTATATTAATTACCCCCTAATCTGCCCCCCCACATTGCCGCTACCTAACTACACTTATTAACCCCTAATCTGCCGACCGGACCTCGCCGCCACTATAATAAATGTATTAACCCCTAAACCTCCGCACTCCCGCCTCGCAAACACTATAATAAATTTTATTAACCCCTAATCTGCCCTCCCTAACATCGCCGCCACCTACCTACAATTATTAACCCCTAATCTCCTGCCCACAACGTCGCCGCTACTATAATAAAGTTATTAACCCCTAAACCTAACTCTAACCCTAACACCCCCCTAAGTTAAATATAATTTTAATTAAACAAAATAATATTCCTATAATTTAAAAAATTATTCCTATTTAAAACTAAATACTTACCTATAAAATAAACTCTAATATAGCTACAATATAACTAATAATTACATTGTGGCTATTTTAGGATTTATATTTATTTTACAGGTAACTTTGTATTTATTTTAACTAGGCACAATAGCTAATAAATATTTAATAACTATTTAATAGCTACCTAGTTAAAATAAGTAAAAAATTACCTGTAAAATAAATCCTAACCTAAGTTACGAATACACCTAACACTACACTATCATTACATTAATTAAATAAATTAATTACAATTAGCTAAACTAAAATACAATTAAATAAACTAATCTATAATACAAAAAAACCCACTAAATTACAAGAAATAAAAAAATACAAGCAGTTTAAACTAATTACACCTAATCTAAGCCCCCTAATAAAATAAAAAATCCCCCCAAAATAAAAAAATTGCCCTACCCTATTCTAAATTACAAAAGTAATCAGCTCTTTTACCAGCCCTTAAAAGGGCTTTTTGCAGGGCATTGCCCCAAAGTAATCTGCTCTTTTACCTGTAAAAAAAAAAATACAACCCCCCCAACATTAAAACCCACCACCCACATACCCCTACTCTAACTCACCCAAACCCCTTTAAAAAAACCTTACGCTAACCCCCTGAAGATCTCCCTACCTTGAGTCGTCTTCACCCAACCGGGCCGAAATCTTCATCCAAGGTGTGCAGAGAAGATCCTTCATCCGGTAGAGGTCTTCATCCAGGTGGCGTCTTCAATCTTCTTCCATCCAGAGCGGAGAGGAGCCATCTTCAAAGGAGCTGATGCGGAGCCATCCTCTTCAACCGACGACTGAACGACGAATGGAGGTTCCTTTAAGGGACGTCATCCAAGATGGCGTCCCTTCAATTCCGATATTCAACTCAGACAACTCTAAATACCAGCGTTGTCTTAAGGGTGCGCTGGGAAAAAAAGCAGCGTTAGCTATGCGGGTCTTTACTGACAAAACCCTAAATCTAAGCTAAAGTCTCTTTTAAGATTCTTCTCCTAACGCGTTTCAAAGTTTTCAAATAAAATGTATTACCTTCTTTATCAGAGGATATTTTTAAAATGAACTGCTGAAAATACAGGACTTTAAACCATTCACACTTCTTAACTCCGCCTACTTGCGGTGTATCATTGGTTGCTGTGATCACATGTGAATGCAGGGGTGTGTGCGATAGCACCAATCAGACAAGTTCTAATGTCTATTTACAATGCAGAGCATCAGTGGAGCACTGAGAGTAAAAAACTTTTTTAGGAGGCGTGTGTATCTAAAATGTTGTGTACGCTAAAGAGAGGTGGGGAAACAACCCCGTTCAACATAATTGCAGAAAATATACAACATATACACAGGGACAGAAAAGGCCATGAATATTAATCTTATCTGTGAAAACACAACAATCAAAAATATTGACACAAAATTTGTTACAAATATGCTTTGTTTTTCTATGTTACAAATGTAATAGTACCTTGCTATGCCAACTGCCTAAATATTGTTCCTTTATCAGCTTTTTACACATGTTTCTTATAAAAATGTTAATGATAGCTAAGTTAGAGCTATCCATAAAACATTGGTTGCCCTAGAGCATATAGATGCAGTGCAATAAAACATATATACAAACATGAAAAAAGGGGATATATATATATATATATATATATATACAAACATATATATATATATATATATATATATATATATATATGTATAAAAGCTCCTATGTCCAAAAAAGACAAAGGAATAATGCTATTCATTTATAAATAAATTCAATATTGTTAAACATTATAATGTTCTCCCCAACATAGACAATAAAATAAACACCGTGAAAGAGCACTTGCAAATTTCACAGTGAAACATTTACATGTTTTTTGCTAAGTTGATCAAGACATCAAATAGAAAGTCCAATTATTTACAAGTGCAACTCTTAAAGGGACATCACTGGTGGTTGGTAAAAACAATATGAGGATGCATAATTCATCCATATGTTGATATCCACCTGGACAGTACTCTAGATGTATACAGAAATTATCATATACAGCAGTGGATATTTAGCTCACCTACTTTTTCATGCCACAACACTGGTGAATACTATCCTATTTTACCCTTCTACTAGAAAGGCAGCTAGGTCTATGTCCTTATTTAGACCAAATGTTATTTGTGAGTGTAAAGTGTGTATCCAGAAGGTTTCTCTTCTTCTGAGATGTAATTCACCATTCAAGAATAGTGGCCCTTAGGCCTTCAGGGTCCTTATCATGGTAGGTCCTAAAATGTAGGGATAAGCTATGGGACTTCTCTCCTCCCTTGATGTTCATAAGATGTTTTGCTAGTCTTTTCTTAAAAGGGCGTGTCGTGAGTCCTATATACTGAAGTCCACATAAGCACTCAATTAAATAAACTACATGGTCTGTTTTACAGTTACAGGCTGAATTCACTTTGCAGATTTTCCCATTGCTCTTCGATTTTACTTCCTTTGTGGGTTTATTTCCACCATAGTGGTATTCACATGGCAGACAGTTTAGACGATTACATTTAAAATCGCCTATTGATAACTTCCCCAACCAGTTGTGTTTATTAACCACTTTCAATTTACTTGGTGCAAGTATATTCTTTAGATTCTTGTTTTTTCTGAATATGATCCTAGGTTCTTTTGATACAGTAGTTTTCAACAGATTGTCTTTCTGTAGTAAATGCCAGTGTTTTTTAAGGATCATCCTAATCTCCTTTGATCCTTCGGTGTAACTCATGATAAAATCCACTGTGTCTTTAGATATTCCTGTTCTTCTCTTTTTCTCTTCTTTTTCTGTCTGTAAAAGAGATCATCTGTCTAAGAACTTAACTTTCTTGTAGGCTTTCGAGAGATCTTTCTCTTGATACCCCCTCTCCAGGAATCTTCTTTTGAGCACAAAGGATTCACGTTCAAAATCTTCCATCCTTGAGCAGTTTCTCCAGAGACGTTGAAATTGCCCATAGGGTATGTAATTAATCCAATCTGGATTATGATTATTTGTGGCCAGCAAGTATCTATTGCTGTCTGTTTCTTTCTTATGGAGCTTGGTTTGAATCTCTCCATCCTCATGGAATAAGATGATATCTAGAAATTCAATCTCCATAGTACTCCTCTTCTCTGTGAAAGTCAAGTTGAAATTATCGACGTTAAGAGAAGTTGTGAATTCCATCAACAAATCCTCTGGGCCTTCCGATATCATAATGATATTGTCAATGTATCTGCCCCATTTCTTAATGTACATAATAAAGGGATTGTTGTTCCAAATGTATTGTTCTTCCCACATCCCCATGTAAAGATTGGCAAAATTCGGTGCAAAACGAGTGCCCATTGCTGTGCCCTGGAGTTGTAGGAAGTATTCCTTCTCAAAGAGGAAGAAGTTCTTTTCTAAAATAAAGGAAATGGAGCTCAAAAGAAATTCACATGTATTCCTGGAAGATCAGTAAGGGTTTTCAACCAAAAGGCTACTGCTTCCACTCCCTTATTATGTGGAATATTCGTATAAAGGGCGTTCACATCCAAGGTAACCCAAATAGATTCGCTGTTCCAAAATGTTCCCGTGAATTTCTCAATGTCAGGTGTATCTTTCAGGTATGATTTCAATCTGGGTACTAGAGGTTGAAGAAAATTGTCGATATACTCTGACAGTTTTGAGGTTAGAGAGTTAATACCAGAAACTATTGGTCTCCCAGGTGGCTTATCCATACTTTTATGCACCTTCGGGAGATGGTAGAAGATGGCCGTTGTGGGGTTGTCATTTTTCAGAAACGCCAATTCATTCTCATTTAATATGCCGCCTGAAAATCATTAAAACAAAATGTGATAAATTAAGCAGGGATATAAAAGACTTCGAAAAAGGGAGAGTCTTTACATGGGATGAACAAAACCCAAGACGGAGGAGAAATTTCCTACCACCCAAAGGAGATAAGGATGAAATTTCGACATCTGAATACGAATCGTCAGCAGCTGAGGATGTGGAAGAAGGTACCTCTAATAGAAGGTTGCTGGTACCTAGCGCTAATGAAAGATTTGCTATATTATCACAGACAGAGTCAAAAAACGAGAGAAGCACAAAACCAAAAACAAAGGAAAAAGGAGGGGAGGGAAAACCAGAGCGGAATCTCAGGAACAGATCAAGATGGGGGTACGGGAACGACCGCAACAAGGAGGACTGGTTGAAGAGACTGAGGTGGTAAAGACCACAGATTTACAAATTATAAATCTGTCCAATAAGATACTATCACAAGATCATATCAACGTTCTGAAAAAGGGACTTTCCTTCTCCCCAACTAACAACATAGACTATTTTGAAATCATAAAAGATGTGCATCTCTTCACTAGAAAAATGGCTCTGAATAAAATATTTGCTAAACATGAAGATACTGATTGTGACACACAAGCCATTATGGACTTAATATCTCTACTAGAAGATAATGAAAATGAAAACACTAACAGCAATGATTGGAGAAAAGAACTGGTAAAAAAATCGACATACATGCCTCAAATCTGTCAATTTCCTGAAATAGATACATATCAAAAAGTAGTAATTAGAGATATTCTAAAACTTCGTGATGTGAACACAAAAAACATCAGTGAAAAGGAATCCACAGCACTGAGAGAAATCGAGAAGTGGGAAGACGTGGTAATCAAATCTTCAGAGAAGGGAGGAAATGTGATCTGGCCTACCGAATTATACCTAATTGAAGCAAAAAAACAGTTAGGAGATAAAAACTGCTACAAACCACTCTGGGGAAATCTCACACAAGATTTTTTTGGCAAAATATAACACGCTAATTGAGACAGCAAAAAAAGACGAATTAATAGATACAAGAGAATACAAATTCCTAAATGTCAGCAACCCCAAAGTAGCAACATTATATTTGCTACCTAAGGTGCACAAAAATCAGAAAATACCTCCTGGCAGACCGATTGTGTCGGGTATTGGAAGCTTATGTGAACAAGCATCACGATATATTGATCTGAGATTAAGAGATATAGTACTCCCCCTACCTTCATACACAAGGGATACTATGGATATTTTGAACAAAATTGAAGGCATGACCCTTGATTCTGATACTTGGCTTGCCACAAGCGATGTTGAGTCCCTATATACATCGATAGAGCACAAATGGGGATGCCATGCAGTGGGATACTTCCTTGAAATGGAACCAAGTGTGAATACGCTTAAAAATGAATTCATACTGAGACTCCTAAAATCTGTCCTGAGCCACAATTATTTCGTGTTCAACGACAAATTCTATCTCCAAATACGTGGCACTGCCATGGGCACAGCATGTGCCCCAACATATGCTAACATATATCTTGGATGGTGGGAGCGAGAACACGTATTTGGAGAGAAGATGGAACAATACAATGATAACATACAGTTGTGGCTCAGGTACATAGATGATGTATTCATTCTATGGAAGGGAGAAGAATCGAGATTCAAACAGTTCATTCATGAACTAAACTGCAATGATCTAAACTTGAAACTAACGTTTGAAATCAGCAATACAGCAGTAACCTTTCTTGACTTGACAATCTAAAGGGATATGTTTGGATGTGTACAATCAGGTATACACAGAAAAGAAACGGCTACAAACTCGATACTATCTTTTGACAGTGCACATCACCCCTCTACCAAAAAAGCAATTCCATATGGAGAATTCTTAAGAATACAGAGAAACTGTTCAGAAATTAACACTTTTAAAAAGGAATCAAAAGAACTAAAAATGAGACTGAAAAGCAGAGGATATCCAAACAGCATTCTTAAAAGGGCATACCACAAAGCACTCCATATGAATAGGAATGAGCTATTATTCCCTAAACAAAAACAGAACAAGGACACAATGATTCGTTTTGTGGGCACATACAACATAGCCCACAAAGAGAAAACTACGATATTGTACAAGCATGCTCACATATTGCAAACCGATGTAGACCTAGCCAAAAATGTGGGAAATAAGATTGCCATTAGTTGGAAAAGGGCACCAACGATTAGAGACAAAGTCATGAGAAGTCACTTTGCAAGAAAACCCAGCATTAGAAAGGATGGATTAACAGGTACATATCCATGCGGTGCATGCAAATTCTGTGTCTATATGAAAACCATCAAAGAAATGCCCATCTTTCCAGATGGTGTGAAAAGAATCAATGGTCTGTTTAACTGCAGAACATACAATATAATATACTGCTTGGAATGCAGCTGCAACAAAAAGTATGTGCCAAAAAAGATCTTGAAAAAGATAAGAAACTAACATCAGTTGCAAGACATTTTTTAGACTGCCACAACAGTAAACCAGAATTGAAATGCTGGGTCTTACAAAAACTGACCTTGGGTATCAGAGGAGGAAACATAGAGAATACCCTTCTAAAGGCTGAATCCAGATGGATCTTTTGGTTACAGAGCATGAAACCAAATGGGCTAAACGAAATGATACAATACAGTGCCTTTCTACACTAACCCTCATAAAAATGTTTGACTAGACACAATACAATAATTCTGTGTCGAGATTATATTTGATAGATCTACAAAAAGCATATACATAAATAACAGCAAAAAACACAATTGTGTAAAAAATCTATTTAATGGTATATCATTGTCTGATCAACAATTTAAATAATATACGGAGTATATGTCCAGTTATAAAACCAAATGAATTATATAAACAAAGGTACTCTGTAATATGTATATTTTTCAATTGAATTTTTAAAAGAACGAGAGAAATTTACCCTGAACATCATGTCTTACTATACATAGTACCTAGAATATAACTAGCCAACTATAATTTTCAAGGACAATGATTGGAAATATAATGTTCAGCCATTTCATCTATGATAGAAGAACACACATCCCTGATATGGTACTATAATGGCACTATGTGTAAACCATACAAAGATCAGATCAAATCACAAAATCTATATCATGTACATAGTTCAAATGTAAAAATGGCACATTGATATAAATATAGTATAAAATTGCTATATATTAAACATGATAAATGTGCATAATGAAATTGTGACTAATTTTTAACATCGAATATATGTGGCACAATAAAATGACATAAAAACATTTTTATCATATAATATGATCTAGCTATAAAGTGTAAAAAGCACTGTATAAATATAACAGTGCCACAATGGAAGGATTCACTTTGTTTTTGGCTGCAACGGGATACACATTACCAGTCCTCACAAATATTTGCTCAAATAACAGCTACAAACAGACAAAGCATATAGATGGTAGTCACAAATAACGTCTGATCGTCTAAATATATATGTTAGAAATGTTGGAATCATAAGAAACAAATATTATACAAGGATCTACATATATATTTTTAAATACTTGCTTTGTAATAGATAGTATACATTTATAGAAGTATTAACTATCGTTGATCACTCAATTCACATGCGAGATCAGTTTGACACAAAAAGATAAACATTAGACGAGTAATCTATTGGACATGTTAACAAACACACCCCCTAATCTGATAGGCCACAGCTGACGATGACACTACCGTGCCATTGTCACATCGCAAGATGGTAGAAAACAGCCGATAGGCTGACAAGAATTTACAAAAATGTAATCAGCCATGTGATTGGCTGAAGGTCCTTTAAAAGCAGTGTGCGGCGGTCGGACCGGACGCCTCTGAAAAAGCAGTTGCGAAACGCGCGTCAGGCGTTCGCAACTGCTCCTCTCTATCAGTCTGTTGAAATTAGATTAATTGTTGGCCTCTTTTAGGCACCCTTCACTTTAATTTTTAAAAAAATACTTTAGATGTTAGTCTGACATAGCGGTTGTAGCGGTTACAACGATTATAGGCTTTAATTGAGAAAAGTTAATACTCTAATCTAACTATAGTTTGTTGGAGCAATATGCACAAGCATAAGCTATTGCTATAGACAGACTATCCTGAGTGCCATTATTTTTTGGCAAATACTTTGTGCAGCAAATATCACTAGTGCCTGCTCCTTATAGCGATATTATACCTTGGGTTTAATTGATTTAGGCTACCATAAGCTTTATAACAGATGGCTGTCTTTTAAAAGGTTGTCGCTTTACATGAGCCTGCACTGCGTTTTTAAACTTTGAACTACCTCAGAATCCCCACTTCACCTGGAATAATTGTATTTACCAGGCCAATACCACGTAGATAGTACACTTCAATGGACGATTACTGAGGTTGATTCACAGTAAATAATATACGATTAACATTGCAAATCTGTCAACACTGGCAGCAACAACTATTTTCAATATCCAACTAATGTGAAAAGTATAAACATCAGGATATATAGGTGTTTATTATAAATGTTTTTCTCACATTTACCTAAATAAAATTACCTGTACACTAAAACTTATTAATCTTGTATTTGCCAATCCAGACTCTTATAATAGTGTAGTAACACTTTATTGTTAAATAACCCCATTAGTGATTGATAAGCACAGAATCATTCATATAATGATATGTGCAATGGGGAAATTTCAATGAAATAGACCTATATTGATGGAAATGGTACTCATACTCTCATAAAAATAAC
The DNA here is from genome assembly GCF_027579735.1 of Bombina bombina. Taxonomy (NCBI): domain Eukaryota; kingdom Metazoa; phylum Chordata; class Amphibia; order Anura; family Bombinatoridae; genus Bombina; species Bombina bombina. Next base: position 969,605,596 of record NC_069503.1, read on the forward strand.
ATATAGTGAAATATCTGATATTTACTTGGTTTCAACAGGACAGTGTGATACAAACTGATCACTGTATCACATTTGAGAGGAGCTTTTGTGTACCGAGTACCTATCGGACACAATTTTAATATTGTTTGTTTCTTTTTTATTCATTGGTGGAAATCTCCACTCCTTTTTTTAATGACTATTGATATAAAAGTTAAGTTTTAATTAATACACGACACACCACACAATTAATATAGCAATGGTTTTTGCCCTTTCAAGTGTGCCCAATATGCTTCACTTTCTCTGTCCCTCTTCTTTGTAATAAGTATATATTATTTGGCATAAGGCACTACCTACTGGAAACACCCAGGTTTGGTTTCTATAGGTTTAAGGGCTAAAAACCCACTATCCCCCCCTCTCTCCCTAGAGGCTATAGGGAACTCATAATCAGTTTATTTTAGACTATTCAGTAGTCATTTCCTGGGGGTAATATGGCTTCCATTAATTTAATGGAAGATTTTCTAAAGAGAGAAAAGGACCGCAAAGCAAATATAGATAAAACATTTGCCAACCTATCGGCTGAAGGTTATAAACCAACAGAAATTGATGACTGGGAATCTGGTCTAAAAGAACTAGGGGAACTGCTTAGAAAACACACACGCTCTGTGTGGAATAAAAGCGCTTACGACAAGTACCTAGTCAAGCACATAATCCCAAAAGGACTAAGAGTAAGACTGTTCCCATCTTTCAGCTTCCACATAGAAAGCTATAGGGGAAGATGGGAACAAGCCCTAATCTCCACTCAGAAGTACTCGTCGCTATACTATCGGATTACGAAACCGAAATTGTTGAAGAACTAGGCAAAGAAATATCTGAAATAACAATTAAACTAGCCAAATTTGAATCTTTAGATAACTTCAAAACTGCATACAAAAACCTAAGGGAAGAACTTGATTCAAAAGAAAGAGAAATCATTAAAACAAAATGTGATAAATTAAGCAGGGATATAAAAGACTTCGAAAAAGGGAGAGTCTTTACATGGGATGAACAGAACCCAAGACGGGGGAGAAATTTCCTACCACCCAAAGGAGATAAGGATGAAATTTCGCATCTGAATACGAATCGTCAGCAGCTGTGGATGTGGAAGAAGGTACCTCTAATAGAAGGTTGCTGGTACCTAGCGCTAACGAAAGACAGAGTCAAAAAACGAGAGAAGCACAAAACCAAAAACAAAGGAAAAAGGAGGGGAGGGAAAACCAGAGCGGAATCTCAGGAACAGATCAAGATGGGGGTACGGGAACGACCGCAACAAGGAGGACTGGTCGAAGAGACCGAGGTGGTAAAGACCACAGATTTACAAATGATAAATCTGTCCAATAAGATACTATCACAAGATCATATCAACGTTCTGAAAAAGGGACTTTCCTTCTCCCCAACTAACAACATAGACTATTTTGAAATCATAAAAGACGTGCATCTCTTCACTAGAAAAATGGCTCTGAATAAAATTCTCTAAGGAAAATAGCAGTAGGATCTCCAGGGAGTTTTCTATAGTTGGATCCATCCAATAAAATGTTATAGGCTTCTTGTACATTATCTGATCAATTCTCGATTACAATGCCTCCTCCCTTGTCCGCTTCCAAATTACTATATTGGGATCTTCCTCTAAACTCTTAATCAGAGATTTCTCCTTTATAGATAGATTATATTTTTTAATCTTGTAACCACTTCACAGTTGATTAAAATCCTCTTGTACTAGATTAGAAAATACTGTTATTAGACTTCCTTTAGAATGCACCGGATAGAAGGTAGATGCAGTCTTAAGTGAAGTGTGTTCATTTAGTAGTACTTTCCCACTTGGTCATTTTCTTCTTCTAGATTCTCCAGAATGCTTAAAGCATGTAAATGTTTCACTGTGAAATTTGCAAGTGCTTTTTCACAGTGTTTATTTTATTGTCTATCTTGGGGAGAACATTATAACGTTTAACAATATTGAATTTATTTATAAATTAATAACATTATTCATTTGTCTTTTTTGGACATAGGACCTTTTATACATATATATATGGGATAATACCATCAAGACTTTGTTCTCCCCAATGGACAAAATCTTTTGATGTTCCTTATTTTCATGTTTGTATAAATGTTTTATTGCACTGCGTCTGCTTTTTGCATGGTAATATGCTCTAGGGCAACCAATGTTTTTATGGATAGCTCTAACTTAGCTATCATTAATTAACATTTTGATAAGAAACATGCGTAAAAAGCTAATAAAGGAATAATATTTAGGCAGTTGGCATAACAAGGTACTATTACATTTGTAACATAGAAAAACAAAGCATATTTGTAACACATTTTGTGTCAATATTTTTGATTGCCGTGTTTTCATAGATAAGATTAATATTCATGGCCTTTTCTGTCCCCGTGTATATGTTGTATGTTTACTCGCAGTGCTCCACTGATGCTCTGCATTGTAAATAGACATTAGAACTTGTCTGATTGGTGCTATCGCACACACCCCTGCATTCACATGTGATCACATCAACCAATGATACACCGCAAGTAGGCAGAGTTAAGAAGTGTGAATGGTTTAAAGTCCCATATTTTCAGCAGTTCATTTTAAAAATATCCTCTGATGAAGAAGGTAATACATTTTATTTGAAAACTTTGAAACGTGTTAGGCGAAGAATCTTAAAAGAGACTTTGTGTTTTATTATTTGCTTCTATGCTTCTTGTCATTCGGATGGTTAAAAGATTTTTTTATAACCTCAGTAAAAGAATACTACTTCAATTTTTTTTGGATGGTGTTTTGCTTATATCATTTGTGGAATTGACCATGTCTGACTGGTATCTCATAATGTATTGAGGTTAAATAATGTAAGCATTTTTTACCTAAGTGTTAAATAAATATTGGGCACATTTTACATACAGTGTTGCACTATTGTCTTGCATTTGTGTTTCCTCCTATATCCGGCCCCCTATGACGTGGAGAGGGAATGTCTAGAAAGACGCCTGGAAAAAGGGAGGAATATTTCACCATATCCAAGCTGCATTGAAGCAAATACTTGAACTGCGATACACGGGACCTGCTGTTTAGAGACGCACCATACTTACCTCATTTGATTGAGGTAACATCCAGTAAGTGGGCATTCTACTACTTATGTGTGGATGCCGACATAAGAATTTTGCATCAGATATACAGTGACTGTGTTTTTTTCGTCTGATACAGACTATTGTCCTCTGATATTGTCTTTACTAATTGAACTTGAGAAAGCTTTAGGAGGACTTTTATTTGAAAAAAGTAATACTGTGGGATCCAAGTGATTGTTTTTACTCCACCAGATTGGATTTATTTAGATTTAGACACCTATTAGACAACGATTAGTTACTGATCCCATTTGGTTCATCTGAACTTCCTCTCAGTATGGAAGGATAATTAGAGTTTTTTTCTATATTTTCAACGTCTACATTTAGTGTTTTTCTATATTTTCAACGTCTACATTTACATTTATTTATATATTTTCTAGGAATTTTAGGCTGGGATAATATCCCCTGGATTGTAACTATCCATTTTCTACCTAAATAGTGCCCCGTTATACCAATCTTTTTACACATTTCGGTTCACTAATTTGGACATTGGATATTCTTGGGTGGGGACCTAATTATTCTCTGATGCCCAGGTATTGAGCAGCCTATTTATAGCTACTTTGCATTATTTCAATTGTCCCAGGGTTTCACACCTAGTGCTGATTTCACTTTCTCTTGATACATATATATATAAATATATATAAATGTGCATATATGTGTTCATATGTGTATATATGTACACATATATAACCACATAAATACATATGCATATAAATATAGGGATGCGCCTTCGGATCTTTCACGAAGATCTGAATGTGGAAGAAAGCAGAGGCTAATGCAGATATTTTAGTAACCATATTGATTTTTATAAACGATCCCGACTCTAAGGTCTGGATCTGCAGAGATCTTAGCGTAGGGATCTGTTACAGAAAATATCCGAAGTGCTCGAGCCGCTGCTTACTTCCACATTTGGATCCTCCTAAAAGATTTGAAATATGTATATATATATATATATATATATATATATATATATATATATATAGATCTCCAGCAGTGAAGGTAAGCGCACTATCACAAAAAACACTCGAATTCCTCTGTAGCATATATCAGCGATTATTTCAGGCAAATACCAGGCAGGGTAAGATAAAAAAGAACGTAAATTTTATTGAGGTTAAAAGCGTGTGCCACTAACTTCGGCAAACAGCAAGCAGAGCCAGCAGTAACAGCGGTCAGGTGTAAAGGCCGGTCTCCACGCAGACGCGTTTCGTGCCCATGCGCACTTGTTCACTGCATACCTGGAGACCGGTCCAGCACCTTCTTATACCTATGTGATACAAAGATTAATTAAAAACACCTGACTGAACATGGAAACAAGAGGAGGGAAAAGGCCTCTTCAGGCCCACATGAGTATGATATCTATTATATACATTATTCCTTTTTTATCCTATAGGTGCACAAATAGTGATGAAGAGCAATACTACAGGGTATTTAGTAGACATTAAGTTTTACACGGAGAGAATCCCTATGTAGATTAACGGTGCTTACAGTAAAAAGATATCTCTGAAGTAAACCAATTTGTTAATTAAATATCCCCATTGAATACCTTAATTTAAGCTATAATTAGCCCAAAGGTTAATGAAAGGGGGAAATAAACTTTTCTAACATTTCTACTTGCACCCATCTGTTCTATAGGGAAGTTCCAAAATATTAAACATATTAGAAGAAACGTATATGCACCTTAGTTTCAACACTGCACAAGAGACCAGAGATATAGGAATATTTAACATTGACAAAAAAATAATTAAATAATTTTTAGAACATAAGATATTAAGTCTAGGGAGAGTAGAAGTAGAGGACCAGTATCAAATATTGACATAGTTAAAGTACTATAGGCCCTATGTAAATACATCTAAATCCCTTCTGATGTTAAGGCCATCAGGTTCACTGGTTTTCAAAGAGAACATCCAAAATATCTCTTTTTTGTTTAATACCATTTCCCTATTACCACCTCTCTTCCATTTGGTAATGTGGTCAATGGCTTGTATTTTTAGGGAGGCCGTCTCTGAATTATGGAGTAGTTTAAAGTGCCTAGATACCGGAGTATCACTTTCCTCGTCCTCAATAGACCTTAGATGCTGAAGAAATCTATCTTTCAACGATCTTTTTGTTTTCCCTGTGTATTGCTTCTTGCAAATATCACAGGTAAGCAAATAGACAACATGAGTTGTTGCACAATTCATAAAATATTTGATGTTATACTCTTTATTTGTGGTGCTAGATCTAAATATATTCCCTTCAATGACATGATTACAGGTCTTACATATAGGGCGTCTACATTTGTGAAATCCTTCCTTTCTCGTAAGCCAGCACTTATTTTTAACAGGTTTTAGATCAGATGGAGATAGATGATTTGCCAGAGTTTTAGCCCTTCTAGGGATAAACTCACACCCAGAGGACAATATTTCCTTTGTAATTGAATCAGAATACAATATGGGGAGACAGTCTCTTATTATGGAGCATACTTTGTTGTATTCTGTACTATATGTGGTAATGAATTTTGGTTTTTCATTCTTCTCTCTTTGTTTTTTAATCTTATATTGGAGAAGATGTTGCCTAGGAATGGTGTCAACATTTTCTTTTGATTTCTGTAACAGGTTCTGCCTGTACCCCCTATCAATAAATCTCTGTGTAGCTTCTTTCGCTTGAGTTTGGTATTCTGCCTCACTTGTACAATTTCTCTTAATACGGATATACTCCCCTTTGGGGATCCCCTTGAGAACGTGTCTTGGATGACATGATTCAAATTTTAAGAGGGTATTACCCGCAGTTACCTTTCTGAACATTTTAGTTTGCACTGGTGATCCCGCCCTGCCCTGGACTGTGAGATCCAGAAAGTTAATACTTTCATTACTGTGTTCGCCTGTAAATTCAATCCCAAATTGGTTACAGTTAAGATATTTACAGAAATTATCTGCTGTCGGCTCGTCACAGTCCAGGACAAAGAACAGATCGTCAATATAGCGAAAATATTGAACAATAATGCCCCCAAAGGGATTGCTATCTCCATAGACGCGGGACAGCTCCCACCAACCCATAAATAGGTTGGCATAGGAGGGGGCAAACTTGGCCCCCATCGCTGTCCCGCGTCTCTGGAGATAGTGTTGTGTCTGAAACATAAAGAAATTGTGAGATAGAAGGTATTCCACAGCCCTTAGGAGAAATATTTTAGTGGCTGGTTCAAAGTTACAATATATTTCAATAAAAAACTCAATAGCTGTCAAGCCTTTTTGGTGGTCAATGGACGTATAGAGTGAGGTGACATCAGCTACCATAAATCTATAGCTATTTGTCCATGTGAGGTTCTCTATTTTCTTAATGAAAGAAGTGGTGTCCTGAATGTAGCTAGGAAGTTTGTTCACTAGTGGCTGCAGAAAGCTATCCACTAGTTCAGATAGGGCCTCATTTAATGAGCCAATTCCTGCTATAATTGGCCTCCCTGGTGGAGATAGTGGGTTTTTGTGGATTTTGGGGAAATGGTGAAAGATTGGAGTCACAGGATATTTAACCATAAGCTTGTCTTCCATTGATTGAGTGATAATATTATTACATTTAGCAAAATAAATAATGTCATTTATTTCTTTTTGAAACCTGTTAGTAGGGTTTTCCCCAAGTTTAAGATATACGTTCTCATCTTGAAGCTGCCTTTTTGCTTCAGCTACATAGTCCACTCTATTGAGGACCACAACGTTTCCTCCCTTATCGGATTGTCGGATGACTATGTCATCATTGCTGGACAATTCTTTAAGGGCCTGTTTCTCTCTAGTTGTAAGGTTAGTATGTTTCTTAGTCTTCTTTTTAATTTGATCACTAAGATCCCTTAGTTTATTTTCAACAGTTCTCTGAAAAACATCTATTGCTTTGGGTCGTATATGAGTAGGGTAAAAATTACTTTTGCTCTTGATGTGTTTCAGAGAAATGTCTTTTTCCTTCAATGCTTCGCCTCTCAAGCCCTCACTCTCCATCAGGAGAGTTTCTAGATCTCTCATAGTGTTAATTTCTGAGAAGTTCAGCTCAGATGTTGTCATGGTCTCTTGAGCAGTGTCGCTATTGATGTTTATAGGGAGAGTAAAGTTCTGTGCCTCCTCATCTCTAGCATAAAAATGCCTTTGAAGTGTAATTTTCCTCGCAAAACGATTGACATCGAGGATAGTCTCAAAAATGTTAAAATGATGTGAAGGCACAAAATTTAAACCCCTAGAAAGAACATTCACCTGTGAGGGAGTAAGAGGCTGGTTAGATAAATTTATAACATTTTTGTTCAGGCATATTTCTTGGTCATATTTTGTGACCTGGTGGCATAAATGGTCCTGTAACCCTGTTTTTTGTTGTCCTTTGTTTTTCTTTTTTTGACCTCCTCTTGAACTTCTGTGTGTTTTTTTCGAGCTCCTGAAACAGTTTGTCGCTGCTCGTTTTTTGACTGTAGTGTCAAAGTGTCATCTTCCTGTGAGTAGTCTTCTACTTGAAAGACAGCTGCTGTTGCTCCATCTTCATTTGTCTCACCTTCAGATGAATCGCATTCAAATTCAGTGTCTGAAAAAGTGACACTTTTTCCTTTCTTGTTGTTACCTTTCCAGCTCCCTGTTTTTTTGTTGTTTTTGCAATTTTTTCTGTAACCTCGCCTTGTAGTATCTTCCTGGGTCCATCTATATACTTGTTTGGTATCGTAGTCCTTTTTATCACGACTCATTTTACTAGATTTAAAGATCCACAATTCTTTTTTGAAAGAATTCATCTTAGTTTCAAATTCTTTGTCATACTTCTTGAAATCTGGTTCCTGTTGATATTCTTTCAAAATTGATTGTGTTTGTTTGAGCTCTAATGAGAGATCCGCTCTCTGTTGTTTTTTATAGGAAATTAGAAGGTCAATTAAAGCAAAGGAGCAGGCATCTAATATGGCGTTCCATTTTTCAATGAATGCAGGATCAGATACTATAAAAGAAGGAAACTTTCTTATACGTAATCCCCTAGGAATACGGTGATCCTGTTTATATAGCATAAAATATTTGATATCTTGATCTAGTTTAATGTCTTTCCTCCTCAAAGCATCCATATCAAAGAACAAACTGTCCAATGTATGCACAATCTCATTATATAATTCAGTTCCTTCATCTTTAAACTCACTTAGAACATATGCATTCTCCATTTTAATTCCAGACAGGGAAGAAAAAAGAAAGGGAAAAGATGTCCTAGTCAAGAGATCTATGCTTAGTTGTGATAGATCCTATGTTTCCAATAAAATATTCTTAAATTGGTCTTGTGCTCTGACGACAGTAAAGATATGAACACACCAATATCCCAAATACAGTCCATGTAAATATATACTGCTGGCTCTATATAGGTTGTACCCTTTTCATTGCCTGTGAATACTTAATAGGTATAGCCCATAGTTCACCCACCTCGTCTTCAGTCGGTTAACAAATAATGAATCTCTGGAGGTAAAACATTCAGCATACAAAAACTTTGAATCACAGAATGGATCATATATACTTAAAATTGTAGCTTGACGTTACTTGCTGTAACAAGTCTTACCTCCGTATACTTCCGGGGCCGCTCTCACCCGGTCAGGCAGAGAAGTTGAAAGTTATTCACAGGGAAATCCCGTGAGCAGCGCTCACCGTCAGTCCAGGCGACGTAAGATGCCGACACTATGGAGCGTGGGCGGGGGCACACCCCCTTGTGGTTGTGCTGCAATAGGCTGCTTCTTCGGGCGGATCTGCCTAGATACGCCCACAAAAAACGTACAGATCTCCAGCAGTGAAGGTAAGCGCACTATCACAAAAAGCACTCGAATTCCTCTGTAGCATATATCAGCGATTATTTCAGGCAAATACCAGGCAGGGTAAGATAAAAAAGAACGTAAATTTTATTGAGGTTAAAAGCGTGTGCCACTAACTTCGGCAAACAGCAAGCAGAGCCAGCAGTAACAGCGGTCAGGTGTAAAGGCCGGTCTCCACGCAGACGCGTTTCGTGCCCATGCGCACTTGTTCACTGCATACCTGGAGACCGGTCCAGCACCTTCTTATACCTATGTGATACAAAGATTAATTAAAAACACCTGACTGAACATGGAAACAAGAGGGAAAAGGCCTCTTCAGGCCCACATGAGTATGATATCTATTATATACATTATTCCTTTTTTATCTTTTTTTTTTTTTTTTTTATTCTGTAGGTGCACAAATAGTGATGAAGAGCAATACTACAGGGTATTTAGTAGACATTAAGTTTTACACGGAGAGAATCCCTATGTAGATTAACGGTGCTTATAGTAAAAAGATATCTCTGAAGTAAACCAATTTGTTAATTAAATATCCCCATTGAATACCTTAATTTAAGCTATAATTAGCCCAAAGGTTAATGAAAGGGGGGAAATAAACTTTTCTAACATTTCTACTTGCACCCATCTGTTCTATAGGGAAGTTCCAAAATATTAAACATATTAGAAGAAACGTATATGCACCTTAGTTTCAACACTGCACAAGAGACCAGAGATATAGGAATATTTAACATTGACAAAAAAATAATTAAATAATTTTTAGAACATAAGATATTAAGTCTAGGGAGAGTAGAAGTAGAGGACCAGTATCAAATATTGACATAGTTAAAGTACTATAGGCCCTATGTAAATACATCTAAATCCCTTCTGATGTTAAGGCCATCAGGTTCACTGGTTTTCAAAGAGAACATCCAAAATATCTCTTTTTTGTTTAATACCATTTCCCTATTACCACCTCTCTTCATTTGGTAATGTGGTCAATGGCTTGTATTTTTAGGGAGGCCGTCTCTGAATTATGGAGTAGTTTAAAGTGCCTAGATACCGGAGTATCACTTTCCTCGTCCTCAATAGACCTTAGATGCTGAAGAAATCTATCTTTCAACGATCTTTTTGTTTTCCCTGTGTATTGCTTCTTGCAAATATCACAGGTAAGCAAATAGACAACATGAGTTGTCGCACAATTCATAAAATATATATATATATATACTATACGAAGTGCAATTTATCACTCTCGCTTGCGCACATCAGGTAGCTTTTTGCGCACATCAGGTAGCGCACATATTGCATATTAGGAGTAAATAGTTTTTACTTGAGAGCTAACCTATGGATGCAAAAAAATTGACTTCCAATATCGTGAAAAAGTTAATGTATTCCTCCATAGGCTTTATGGAGTGCAAAAAGTTAAAAAAAGCAACACCCTAACTCGCAGGCAAACCCGATCGCGTTTTTATCCAAGTGCACTAACCCGACATGAAGTATGATTATTTCACATTCCAATGTTCTTCATATAGAATATATTATTTTTATTCATAAATATATATTTCTTTTTTTTTTGGTCAAATATATATCTATACAGAAAAAAAATCAGAAAAACAGCTTCTATAGGCTAAAAGTGGCAAGTATTTAGTGTGAGCTTTATGTCTCTCATAAAACTAAATGGAACCCTAATTAATGTCATTGCTAACACCTGTATTTGCCCTTCTATTTTATGTCAAAATGACTGTTGTGAAAAAGGTCTATTACACCAGGTTTGTGCAAGACATGCTTGAGCATTACATACACATGTATTATGAGTATAACTAATTGGAAGCTTGCTAATACGACCACCTTTCAATTACATCATTCTATTCAAAATTTCAATGATTACAGACTTTGACAGACATAAAATCAGCAAGGCCACTCTCAAAGGGAAATCAGCAAACAAACTGGATGCTCAAGATGTGGTATTCAAGCTGTTATAAAGAAATGTGAAGAATCAGGAGAGGTCAAGGACACACTTTCAAAATCTGATGAAAAGTTTCTCAAAGTTTCTTCTTTAAAAGACCGGAAGAAGTCTAGCAAGGACCTTGTTCAAAATCTGGCAGCATCATCCTGATGCTAAGTTGACCCTTCTAAAGTCTGAAGAAGCGTGATCAGGAATGGTCTTTGTGGAATGGTAGCAGCCAAGAAACCACTTTTTAGGAAAGCAAACAGGGTGAAAAGGCTAAGATATGCCAAAGCTCACAAAGACTGGAAATAAAGATCAGTGGAAAAGAGTATTATGGAGTAACAAATCCAAGTTTGACATTTTTGGGTCCAATTGTCAACAATATGTGAGAAGAAGAGTTGGAGAGAGATGGAAGAATGAGTGTTTGTGGCCTTCGGTGAAACATTGTGAAGGGTCTGTCCTGGTTTTGGGCTGCATTTCTGCCAGTAGTGTTGGCGATATTGTCTGAATTGATGGGATCATGAATGCTGAAAAGTACAGGTAGGTTTTAATTCATCATGTCATTAATTCTGGAAAGTGCCTGATTAGGAATGGTTTTATTTTTCATCATGATAACGATTCCAAGCACACTGCTAATGCAATGCAATCATATTTGGAGAGAAAAACAGATAATAAAATACTGACAGCCATGGATTGGCCTCCACAGAGTCCAGACCTGAATATTATAGAGGCAGTATGGGATCACCCAGACAGCGAAATACATAAAAGACAACCTAGATCTAAAGAATAACTCTGAAGTCCTGAAAGAAGCCTGGTATGATTACTTGAGAAAACTTCAGGATAGTTTCCCCAAAAGAGTTCAAGATGTGCTTAGTGCCTGAACAAGCTATTTTTTATATTTCTGTTTGTATCTTAGTAAAGAGACTGAAAAATACATATGGATGTTCATTAAAACTTTGCTAAAAAAAGTTGCTGAAAACCAAATCTAATGGTTGCCTAAGACTATTGCACAGTACTGTATGTGTGTATGTTTGATTATATATAGGTATATTCAGATATGTATATGAATATCTATTTAAAACTACTTAGAACATATTCCCGGTGTGAAGAACATTGCAATATGAAATATTTACTGTATATACACAGTTAAACACTTTATTAAATTAGACTATTGCATAAATAGGATTTTACATTGCAGCTACTTGACGGCAAAGGGCTCTAATGCACTTATATATACACATCTATATATTTATACATATGTATGTATGCATTTATATGTGTATGTCTGTAAATACTGTACATATACACATATAAATACATAAATACATATGTACACAGATATAAACATATATATAGATATACTGTATATATATATAAATATATATATATATATATATATATACACAACTTTAACAGGTAAGTCCAGCACCTTTCTTAATGCTATTTTTTCAGCATTTTTTTCAACAACCTTTTTTCAGATTATAACAGTGCACGATCACTGAGTGGGGTCTGCCAGCCCACATTTATAGATATGGAAAAAGCAAGATAGCGTCAGCACTTCTTCATACAAAATTCCACTTTATTGAGGTTTCAGACAAAGATAAAAACAGCGACGTTTCGAGTCAACACAGACCCTTAGTCATGCAATGGATTATGGGAAAAATCACCTTCTTTTATAGCACCTGTGTATCAATTAACTTGATTTACCTGCATACATTCAAATTGCCATTTTGGAATTTTTGACCCCTAACAGGTCAGAATGGTTAGTGAATAATCTTTGTATCTAAATCACAATTTTTCTTATGATAGAAAGTTTCTATTTAGTGATTTTAGCCCAAGACTATGTTACAACACATATGATACAACCCACATTGTTAAAAACATATCATACAAAATTACAGAATTATTTTACACTAATACTTATAAAAACAAATGAAGATCATAGTCTTTGTTTAGACCATTCGGACTGAGTGTTTTTAGATGCTGTATCCACCATACCTCTCTTTTCTTTAACAGTAACTCTCTGTTACCCCCCTCTCCTTTGTTTTGGTATGTGGTCAATTACTTGAAATCGTAGCTGGCTAACTGTATGTCCAGCATTGATAAAATGAGATGACACAGGTAGTGTCATATCCTTACATCTAATGGAAGATTTATGGGCACTTATCCTATCCTTGATAGGGTTAATGGTCTCTCCCACATAGCCCCGCCCACATGGACATTTCAGAATATACACTACATAATCAGTGTTGCATGTATATAAGCCTTTAATTTCACGTTTCTTATTATCATTTATCTGTGCTATGTATTTCCCCTTAATCATGGAATTGCATTGAGCACAGTTAAGGCAGGGGTATGATCCTTTATTAGCTGTTGTAAGATAGTTTATAGTGTTTTTCTTGTTAGTACCCACATCAGATTTTACAACTAGGTCTCTAATGTTTTTGACCCTCTTAAAGGAATTAATTGGTGGTTTTTTAAATTCCTCAATGTGTGGATTCGTTTTGTTCAATATATACCAATGTTTTTTAACAATTTTTGTGATGTTATTACTAAATTGATTATATGTTGAAGAAAAGATAAGTTGTTTTTTATCAATCTGATTTTTGTTTTTGCTTTTATTTGATGTTAAATCATTTGGTTCTCTAGTTTTTAATTTAACTGTTTGTTCATTAGTAGTTATGACAGCTTGTGGGTAACCCCTATCTGAAAATTTCTTTCCCATTTGTTTTAATCTTACTTCTTGTAGATCTTTTTCTTTTACATTACGCATTGTTCTTAAGAACTGGCTCTTAGGGATGGCGTTAAATACCCTATCTGGATGGTAGCTGTCAAAATGAAGCAATGTGTTGCGATCTGTTGGTTTGCAGTATAGATCCGTTACTAAACAGTCATCTTTTTTATATACCAAAGTATCAAGATAGCTTATTTTAAATTGTGAGTGACTGATTGTGAATTGCAAACTTGTTGTACAATTGTTAAATTCCTCCACAAAGTTCTCAAGGGACTCCAATGTGTCCCCCCATATGCCAAATATATCATCTATATAGCGTAGCCATATTTTACAGTGGCTTTGATATTCATTATTTAAGTAAACATATCTGTTTTCAAATTGGCTTACGAATATATTGGCATATGAGGGGGCCACATTGGAGCCCATGGCGGTTCCCTTCCTCTGTATATAATATGTGTCTTGAAACAAAAAATAGTTAAGATGTAATATTATATTCAACATATCTTCTATGAAGTCACATTGAGCATTAGTATATATCTTATCTTTTTTGATAAGATCCAATACAGATTGAACTCCTCATTCGTGTGGGATTGAAGTGTATAGACTCACTATATCTAGTGTGAATAGTATATCCTTTTCCCTTATTCTTACTTCATCTATTCTAGTCAGGAAGTCCCCTGTGTCTTTTAGAAATGATTGCTGGCCTGCCGCTATTGGGTTCAAAACTTTATCTAGAAAAATTGCTATGTTTGCAAAAACTGATTCCGTACTTGCCACTATGGGTCTACCCGGTGGTTCCTTTAGATTTTTGTGAATTTTCGGGGTAGTATAGAATACAGGCGTAATGGGGTCTATTTTTATGAGAAATGTGGCTAAATTCTTAGTAATAACTTTATTTTCTAAAGCCTTGTCTATTACTGCCGCTATTTCTTTTTTGATATCTGGTAAAGGGTCATGATCAAATATGAGATATATTCCACCATCTGATAGTTATAATCTGAAAAAAGGTTGTTGAAAAAAATGCTGAAAAAATAGCATTAAGAAAGGTGCTGGACTTACCTGTTAAAGTTGTGTCTATACTTTCCTGCTACAAGTTACGTGCACCTGAGAACTAAATGGAGGTAACAGATGAAGACACGGATGTTTTTTCATATTCGGATTTAGATGCTTCAAGAATTACGGCTTTAGCCAGAGGTCCAAGAGACTTTTTGAAAGGAATATCAAATGCCAGCATTGTCAAAGTGTGGGAAAAGGCAAGGAAAAAGCTCCTGTCATATGAACTACACAGTGTCACCCTTGCGGAATATTTCCATGTAAGATGAATTCCAAGGGGCTTAAGAATAAAGCTGAGACCGACAATCATGACCAATAATGATAAATACAAAAAAAGATTTGAATGTATACTGAATAAGTGTTCATTCGATATCATTGTTTGGACAGTGGAATGCCTGCAGGAAGAGATTGAGATACAAAAAAGAGTGGTATCTGAAAGTGAAAATAAAGTAAATACTCACTTCTCTGCTGATGACTTGCTAAAGACAAAGAAAGAGATTGACAAGATCCTTGACGACTACCAGAAGGAGTTAAAGGAGATTAAGAGAAATAAGTTCAATCGAGACGACGAGGATTACAAGGCAAATCACGTGTACCGCTGGACCAATGAGGAAGAGGTTCATGACGTCGGATGGAGGCGACCAGGAAGAGGACGCGGAGCATGGCGAGGAAGGAGACACGTGATGGAAAAGACAACGACAGCCACAGATTCATCCTCATCGGAGGATTTTTTATACATGGGCACAGACACCGATACCGGAGGGGAGGACGGAAACACAAGAGCTGGAAACCCCGACCACCGGCAATCAAACAGGTTGAGGAACAAACGGTTCCCGAAGGGCCGCAAGAAATAAATGGGACTTCCGATATATTACAACAAACTGCCGGGAGCAGTAACGTATATAGCATAACATCAAATGATACGATATGTAATGGCACTAACCAGTGCGAGATGCCAGTCCCGGCAGAGACATTAGTCATTAATATTTCCAAATATGAACTCACTAAAGATGAACTAAGTGTCCTTAATAAAGGGCTATCCTTTTGTCCAACTGTATATGCTAATCAATTTACCATAGAGAAAGATCTATATCGTTTTTTTAGAAATTTAAGGTTGAAAGCATACTTTGGTAATATTGTAGACACCGATAAAGATAAAGTATTTAGCAACACAGTAAATGAGAGGGAGACATTTGACACTAGATCATTAGGACTGACAAATAAATCTAAGTATGTACCCAGTACTTCCAACTCTGGAGTAGAAACATACATTAAGCTAGTTCAAGAGGATATCCATAAATTGTATACAACACCTAAATATGGAATTAGTTCCAATGTCACTACAGCAGAACGTAAAGCCCTAAAAAACCTATCTAACAACAATCTAATTGAGATTAAAAATGCAGATAAGGGCGGTGCGGTAGTGGTACTTGATAAGGAATATTACATACAGGAAATTTTGTCCCAACTATCAGATGGTGGAATATATCTCATATTAGATCATGACCCTTTACCAGATATCAAAAAAGAAATAGCGGCAGTAATAGACAAGGCTTTAGAAAATAAAGTTATTACTAAGAATTTAGCCACATTTCTCATAAAAATAGACCCCATTACGCCTGTATTCTATACTACCCCGAAAATTCACAAAAATCTAAAGGAACCACCGGGTAGACCCATAGTGGCAAGTACGGAATCAGTTTTTGCAAACATAGCAATTTTTCTAGATAAAGTTTTGAACCCAATAGCGGCAGGCCAGCAATCATTTCTAAAAGACACAGGGGACTTCCTGACTAGAATAGATGAAGTAAGAATAAGTGAAAAGGATATACTATTCACACTAGATATAGTGAGTCTATACACTTCAATCCCACACGAATGAGGAGTTCAATCTGTATTGGATCTTATCAAAAAAGATAAGATATATACTAATGCTCAATGTGACTTCATAGAAGATATGTTGAATATAATATTACATCTTAACTATTTTTTGTTTCAAGACACATATTATATACAGAGGAAGGGAACCGCCATGGGCTCCAATGTGGCCCCCTCATATGCCAATATATTTGTAAGCCAATTTGAAAACAGATATGTTTACTTAAATAATGAATATCAAAGCCACTGTAAAATATGGCTACGCTATATAGATGATATATTTGGCATATGGGGGGACACATTGGAGTCCCTTGAGAACTTTGTGGAGGAATTAAACAATTGTACAACAAGTTTGCAATTCACAATCAGTCACTCACAATTTAAAATAAGCTATCTTCATACTTTGGTATATAAAAAAGATGACTGTTTAGTAACGGATCTATACTGCAAACCAACAGATCGCAACAC
The DNA here is from genome assembly GCF_027579735.1 of Bombina bombina. Taxonomy (NCBI): domain Eukaryota; kingdom Metazoa; phylum Chordata; class Amphibia; order Anura; family Bombinatoridae; genus Bombina; species Bombina bombina. The sequence goes on from NC_069503.1 coordinate 969,622,552, forward strand.
ATTGCTTCATTTTGACAGCTACCATCCAGATAGGGTATTTAACGCCATCCCTAAGAGCCAGTTCTTAAGAACAATGCGTAATGTAAAAGAAAAAGATCTACAAGAAGTAAGATTAAAACAAATGGGAAAGAAATTTTCAGATAGGGGTTACCCACAAGCTGTCATAACTACTAATGAACAAACAGTTAAATTAAAAACTAGAGAACCAAATGATTTAACATCAAATAAAAGCAAAAACAAAAATCAGATTGATAAAAAACAACTTATCTTTTCTTCAACATATAATCAATTTAGTAATAACATCACAAAAATTGTTAAAAAACATTGGTATATATTGAACAAAACGAATCCACACATTGAGGAATTTAAAAAACCACCAATTAATTACTTTAAGAGGGTCAAAAACATTAGAGACCTAGTTGTAAAATCTGATGTGGGTACTAACAAGAAAGACACTATAAACTATCTTACAACAGCTAATAAAGGATCATACCCCTGCCTTAACTGTGCTCAATGCAATTCCATGATTAAGGGGAAATACATAGCACAGATAAATGATAATAAGAAATGTGAAATTAAAGGCTTATATACATGCAACACTGATTATGTAGTGTATATTCTGAAATGTCCATGTGGGCGGGGCTATGTGGGAGAGACCATTAACCCTATCAAGGATAGGATAAGTGCCCATAAATCTTCCATTAGATGTAAGGATATGACACTACCTGTGTCATCTCATTTTATCAATGCTGGACAAACAGTTAGCCAGCTACGATTTCAAGTAATTGACCACATACCAAAACAAAGGAGAGGGGGTAACAGAGAGTTACTGTTAAAGAAAAGAGAGGTATGGTGGATACAGCATCTAAAAACACTCAGTCCGAATGGTCTAAACAAAGACTATGATCTTCATTTGTTTTTATAAGTATTAGTGTAAAATAATTCTGTAATTTTGTATGATATGTTTTTAACAATGTGGGTTGTATCATATGTGTTGTAACATAGTCTTGGGCTAAAATCACTAAATAGAAACTTTCTATCATAAGAAAAATTGTGATTTAGATACAAAGATTATTCACTAACCATTCTGACCTGTTAGGGGTCAAAAATTCCAAAATGGCAATTTGAATGTATGCAGGTAAATCAAGTTAATTGATACACAGGTGCTATATAAGAAGGTGATTTTTCCCATAATCCATTGCATGACTAAGGGTCTGTGTTGACTCGAAACGTCGCTGTTTTTATCTTTGTCTGAAACCTCAATAAAGTGGAATTTTGTATGAAGAAGTGCTGACGCTATCTTGCTTTTTCCATATATATATATATATATACACAGTATATATGAACAGAAGAAGGGAAGGGCGCACAGTGAAGCCAGATCTGGGTGTAGTATGTTATGGTACCAGGATTAACAATTACGCTATAATCATCTTCTCTGTGCGCCCTTCCCTTCTTCTGTTCACCCTAGATTCCACTGAGATCTCCTTGGGGACCCCTCGGTACAATTCTGGAAAAAGGCTGCAAGAGACTTTATTCCTCAACTATATAAGGAGTGACTTTCCTTTTTGTTTTCATATAGGGGAGGACAGTGTTTATAATATAATATATATAGATATATAAATGTATTTCTATATACATATATATATATATATATATATATATATATATATATATATATATATATTTTAATGTAACACTGAATTTGGTGATTTATTTTCATGTTACTTGTTTAGCGCTGATACTTTTTGTGTATATATATATATATATGTATCTCTATGTTAAAGCCCCCCCACTAACATTTGAGACCTTATATCTTTGAGACCTTATAACTTTTTAATGCAATATTTTTTTTAAATAATTTATTTCAGTTTAACTGTACTTTTAAAAGTAATTTTGATGTGTTTTGTGCAACACAAGTGAACACGTTTACTTTCAGCTTGCACTACTTCTGATGTGCGCAAAGAGCTGCGACAAACCGCTTATCGCTCGCGCACCACAGTTAGTGCACGTTTATGCTAGGTCTACAGTCAGACTAATCAGACGAGCCAAAATTTTGTTTGCGCTCGAGCACACACGTTTACTTTCATCTTGTAATATGCATGCAAGTTAGCGCGGCAGTGATATTGCTTGCCACTTGTAATCTAGCCCAGAATTAAGTAAATTTGATAATATAAGTAAACTAGAAAGTTGTTAGTATGCTCTATCTGAATTATAAAACAAAAATTTGGGGGTTTTGTACCAGTAAAAAATATAATTTCCATCTACAGTTTAACTGAACAATGCTCCAACATTAAAGGTGTCTCAATCCTGTCATCATGCATTTTGTTGTTACTCAGTCAATAAAGATTTTTGTAATTGTGGCTTCCCACACAAGCTAATGTTGTTTAATATTGTTTGGCTGAGAACATTTTATTTAATAAAATTGTGAATTTAGAAGTCTTAAATATGGTCAGGTCATGAAGGACTTATCTCATATACAGCTAGATTATGAGTTGTGCGTTTGGGTTTTAACGCTGAGAAAATGGTAATTTCAGAGTTAAAACAGCACTGCAGCCATTACAAAGTCTTGTAGGTATAGCTGTACTGCAAGCCTTTTAGCCTGTAACGCAACGTCAGTCCCGCACACGTAAAAATTACGTTTTCTTCATGGGATTCCCATAGCGTTGCCATTATGAGTTTTGCGGTGAGGCTGAAAAGCTTGCGTTGCAGTCTATACCGACAAGATCAGTTTCGCAATCTGAGAGCAGTAGTTATTAGTTTTGCGCTACAAAGATGTTACATAAAACTCATTACTAAACTACTACATTGTACACTAACACCCATAAACTACCTATTAACCCCTAAACTGAGGCCCTCCCGCATCGCAAATACTATATTAAATGCATTAACCCCTAATCTGCCACTCCCGACATTGCCGCCACTATTAAAAATGATTAAAACCTATTCCGCAGCTCCCCAACATCGCTACCACGATACTAAAGTTATTAAACCCTAAACCCGCTGCCCTCCCGCATCGCAAACACTATTTAAATATTATTAACCCCAATCTGCTGTCCGCCCACATCGCCCACACTATACTAAAGTTATTAACACCTAATTCCACTGCCACTATAATAAACCTATTAACCCCTAAACCGAAAGCCCCCCAAAATGAAATATACTAAATAAACCTAATCACCCCTAAACCCAAACACCCCCACATCGCAATAAACTAATTTAAACTAGTAACCCCTAAACCCTAACGTAACCCTAACCCTAACACCCCCTAACATTAACATAATTAAAATAAAGCTAAATTTAACCTATTTAAAGCTAAATACATACTTACCTGTGAAATAGAACCTAACGGCTAGATTTAGAGTTCTGCAGCCAAAGGGGTGCGTTAGCTACTCGTGCTTTTTTTCTCCCGCACCTTTTAAATACCGCTGGTATTGAGAGTTCACAGAATGGCTGCGTTAGGCTCCAAAAAAGGGAGCGTAGAGCATATTTAACACCACTGCAACTCTCGATACCAACATTGCTTACGGACGCGGCCAGCTTAAAAAACGTGCTTGTGCACGATTCCCCCATAGAAAACAATGGGGCTATTTGAGCTGAACAAAAACCTAACACCTGCAAAAAAGCAGCGTTCAGCTCCTAACGCAGCCCCATTGTTTGCTATGCGGAAACACTTCCTAAGTCTGCACCTAACACCCTAACATGAACCCCGAGTCTAAACACCCCTAACCTTACACTTATTAACCCCTAATCTGCCGCCCCCGCTATCGTTGACCCCTGCATCTTATTATTAACCCCTAATCTGCCGCTCCGTACACCACCGCAAGCTACATTATAGCTATGTACCCCTAATCTGCTGCCCCTAACACCGCCGACCCCTATATTATATTTATTAACCCCTAATCTGCCCCCCTCAACGTCGCCTCCACCTGCCTACACTTATTAACCCCTAATCTGCCGAGCGGACCGCACCGCTACTATAATAAAGTTATTAACCCCTAATCCACCTCACTCCCGCCTCAATAACCCTATAATAAATAGTATTAACCCCTAATCTGCCCTCCCTAACATCGCCGGCACCTAATTTCAAGTATTAACCCCTAATCTGCCGATCGGAGCTCACCACTACTCTAATAAATTTTTTAACCCCTAAAGCTAATTCTAACCCTAACCCTAACACCCCCCTAAGTTAAATATAATTTTATTCTAACGAAATAAATTAACTCTTATTAAATAAATTATTCCTATTTAAATCTAAATACTTACCTGTAAAATAAACCCTAATATAGCTACAATATAAATAATAATTATATTGTAGCTATTTTATTAAATAGTTATCTAGTTAAAATAATTACAAAATTACCTGTAAAATAAATCCTAACCTAAGTTACAATTAAACCTAACACTACACTATCAATAAATAAATTAAATAAACTACCTACAATTATCTACAATTAAACCTAACACTACACTATCAATAAATTAATTAAATACAATACCTACAAATAAATACAATTAAATAAACTAACTAAAGTACAAAAAATAAAAAAGAACTAAGTTACAAAAAATAAAAAAATATTTACAAACATTAGAAAAATATTACAACAATTTTAAACTAATTACACCTACTCTAAGCCCCCTAATAAAATAGCAAAGCCCCCCAAAATAAAAAAAATGCCCTACCCTATTCTAAAATTAAAATAGAAAAGCTCTTTTACCTTACCAGCCCTGAAAAGGGACCTTTGCGGGGCATGCCCCAAAGAATTCAGCTCTTTTGCCTGTAAAAAAAAAACCCATACAATACGCCCCCCAACATTACAACCCACCACCCACATACCCCTAATCTAACCCAAACCCCCCTTAAATAAACCTAACACTAAGCCCCTGAAGATCTCCCTACCTTGTCTTCACCACACCGGATCCCGATCTGTCCAGAAGAGCCTCCGATATCTTGATCCAAGCCCAAGCGGGGGGCTGAAGAGTGACGTCCATCCTCGGGCTGAAGTCTGGATCCAAGCGGAGGCTGAAGAAATCCATCATCGGGCTGAAGTCTTGATCCAAGCGGGCGCTGAAGAAGTCCATAATCGGGATGAAGTCTTCTATGAAGCAGCATCTTCAATCTTCTTTCTTCCGGAGCCATCATCTTCCAGCCGACGCGGAACATCCTCTTCTACCGACGCCTACTCGCCGAATGACGGTTCCTTTAAATGACATCATCCAAGATGGCGTCCATCGAATTCCGATTGGCTGATAGGATTCTATCAGCCAATCGGAATTAAGGTAGGAAAATTCTGATTGGCTGATGGAATCAGCCAATCAGATTGAGCTTGCATTCTATTGGCTGATCGGAACAGCCAATAGAATGCAAGCTCAATCTGATTGGCTGATCGGATCAGCCAATCGGATTGAACTTGAATCTGATTGGCTGATTCCATCAGCCAATCAGAATTTTCCTACCTTAATTCCGATTGGCTGATAGAATCCTATCAGCCAATCAGAATTCGACGGACGCCATCTTGGATGACGTCATTTAAAGGAACCATCATTCGGCGAGTAGGCGTCGGTAGAAGAGGATGTTCCGCGTCGGCTGGAAGATGATGGCTCCGGAAGAAAGAAGACTGAAGATGCTGCTTCATAGAAGACTTCATCCCGATTATGGACTTCTTCAGCGCCCGCTTGGATCAAGACTTCAGCCCGATGATGGATTTCTTCAGCCTTTGCTTGGATCCAGACTTCAGCCCGAGGATGGACGTCACTCTTCAGCCCCCCGCTTGGGCTTGGATCAAGACATCGGAGGCTCTTCTGGACAGATCGGGACCCGGTGTGGTGAAGACAAGGTAGGGAGATCTCCAGGGGCTTAGTGTTAGGTTTATTTAAGGGGGGTTTGGGTTAGATTAGGGGTATGTGGGTTGTAATGTTGTGGGGGGGTATTGTATGTTTATTTTTTACAGGCAAAAGAGCTGAATTCTTTGGGGCATGCCCCGCAAAGGGCCCTTTTCAGGGCTGGTAAGGTAAAAGAGCTTTTCTATTTTAATTTTAGAATAGGGTAGGGCATTTTTTTATTTTGGGGGGCTTTGTTATTTTATTAGGGGGCTTAGAGTAGGTGTAATTAGTTTAAAATTGTTGTAATATTTTTCTAATGTTTGTAAATATTTTTTTTATTTTTTGTAACTTAGTTCTTTTTTATTTTTTGTACTTTAGTTAGTTTATTTAATTGTATTTATTTGTAGGTATTGTATTGAATTTATTTATTGATAGTGTAGTGTTAGGTTTAATTGTAGATAATTGTAAGTAGTTTATTTAATTTATTTATTGATAGTGTAGTGTTAGGTTTAATTGTAACTTAGGTTAGGATTTATTTTACAGGTAATTTTGTAATTATTTTAACTAGGTAGCTATTAAATAGTTCTTAACTATTTAATAGTTATTGTACCTGGTTAAAATAATTACAAAGTTGCCTGTAAAATAAATATTAATCCTAAAATAGCTACAATATAATTATAATTTATATTGTAGCTATATTAGGGTTTATTTTACAGGTAAGTATTTAGATTTAAATAGGAATAATTTATTTAATAAGAGTTAATTTATTTCGTTAGAATAAAATTATATTTAACTTAGGGGGGTGTTAGGGTTAGGGTTAGAATTATCTTTAGGGGTTAAAAATTTTATTAGAGTAGCGGTGAGGTCCGATCGGCAGATTAGGGGTTAATACTTGAAGTTAGGTGTCGGCGATGTTAGGGAGGGCAGATTAGGGGTTAATACTATTTATTATAGGGTTAGTGAGGCGGATTAGGGGTTAATAACTTTATTATAATAGCGGCGCGGTCCGGTCGGCAGATTAGGGGTTAATAAGTGTAGGTAGGTAGGGGCGACGTTGGGGGCAGCATATCAGGGGTTAATAAATATAATATAGGGGTCGGCGGTGTTAGGGGCAGCAGATTAGGGGTTCATATGGATAACGTAGGTGGCAGCGGTGTGCGGTCGGCAGATTAGGGGTTAAACATTTTTAATAGAGTGGTGGCGATGTGGGGGGACCTCGGTTTAGAGGTACATAGGTAGTTTATGGGTGTTAATGTACTTTAGAGCACAGTAGTTAAGAGCTTTATAAACCGGCGTTAGCCCAGAAAGCTCTTAACTACTGACTTTTTTCTGCGGCTGGAGTTTTGTCGTTAGATTTCTAACGCTCACTTCAGCCACAACTCTAAATACCGGCGTTAGAAAGATCCCATTGAAAAGATAGGATACGCAAATGGCGTAGGGGGATCTGCGGTATGGAAAAGTCGCGGCTGCAAAGTGAGCTTTTAGACCCTTTCCTGACTGACTCCAAATACCAGAGGGAGGTAAAAACCAACGTTAGGAGCCTCTAACGCTGGTTTTGACGGCTACCGCCCAACTCTAAATCTAGCCGTAAGCTAGCTCCAATATAACTAATAGTTATATTGTAGCTAGCTTAGGTTTTATTTTTATTTCACAGGTAAGTTTGTATTTATTTTAACTAGGTAGACTAGTTAGTAAATAGTTATTAACTATTTACTAACTACCTAGTTAAAATAAATAAAACGTACCTGTCAAATAAAACCTAAGCTGCCTTACACTAAAACCTAACATTACCAAAAATAAAAAACACTAAAATTACAAAAAATAACAAACGAAATTATATAAAATAATAAAAAATATTCCTATTCTACTACCCTTTTAAAAAAATAAAAAACCCACCCCAAAATAAAAAAGCCTAATCTAAAATAAACTACCAAAGGCCCTTAAAAGGGCCTTTTGTAGGGCATTGCCCTAAAGTTAACAGTTAAAGCTATAAAACAAAACAAACACCCCCTAACAGTATACAACCCCCCACCCCCCAAGCCCACAAAATAAAAATAAAGTAAAACCTAATCTACCCATTGCCCTGAAAAGGGCATTTGTATGGGCATTGGTCTTAAAAGGGCATTTAGCTCCTTTTCCTGCCCTTAAAAGGGCATTCAGCTCTTTTATGAAATGCCCAAGCCCTAATCTAAAAATAAAAACCCACCCCAAAGCGAAAAAAAAAACATTACACAAAATAACAAATTATCAAAAATAATAAAAATTATTTCTATTCAAATACCCATTAAAAAACACCCTAAAATAAGAAATCTAATCTAGAATAAACTACCAATAGCCCTTAAAAGGGCATTTTGTAGGGCATTGCCCTAAGTTAAACAGCTCTTGAACAAAAAATACAAATCCCCACTAACATTACAAATCCCCAGGGCATTTAGCTCTTTTGCTTTGCCTTGAAAAGGACATTTAGCTTGTTTACGAAAGCCCAAACCATAAACTAAAAAAAAAAAACACCCAAAAAAACCCTTAAAAAAACCTATAACTAACCCCCGAAGATCCACTTACTGTTTTTGAAGTCCCGCTTGAACGATCTTTATCCAGGCGGCGAAGTCCTCATCCAGGAGGCGAGAAGTCTTTATACAGACGGCCTCTTCTATCTTCATCCAGACGGCATCTTCTATCTTCACCCTGGCAGCGCGGAGTGGGTCCATCCTGAAGACATCTGGTGCGGAGCATCATCTTCATATGGTCGCCGCCATACACTGAATGTTCAATGCAAAGTACGCGATTCAAGATGGCGTCCCTTGCATTCCTATTGGCTGATTTGATTTTGGAAATTCAAATCAGCCAATAAGATGAGAGCTACTGAAATCCTATTGGCTGTTCAAATCAGCCAATAGGATGAGAGCTGCTGAAATTCTATTGACTATTCAAATCATCTGCCTGGATGAAGACTTCTCGCCGCCTGGATGAGGACTTTGCCGCCTGGATGAAGATAGAAGAGGCTGCCTGGATGAAGATAGAAGAGGCTGCCTGGATGAGGATTTTGCTTCCTGGATGAAGATCGTTCAAGCGGGACTTCAAAAACTGTAAGTGGATCTTCGGGGGTTAGTGATAGTTGTTTTTTGGGTGTTTGTTTTTTTAGTTTAGGGTTTAGGCTTTCATAAAAGAGCTAAATGCACTTTTCAGGGCAAAGCAAAAGAGCCAAATGCCCTTACAATGCCCTTTTCAGGGCAATGGGTAGCTTAGGTTTTTTTAGATAGTTTTTTTTATTTTGTGGGGTTGGGGGGTGTGGGTTTGTAATGTTAGTGGGGCTTTGTATTTTTTTTCAGGTAAAAGAGCTGTTTAACTTAGGGAAATGCCTTACAAAAGACCCTTTTAAGGGCTATTGGTAGTTTATTCTAGATTAGGTTTTTTTTTATTTTGGGGTGTTTTTTTTAATGGGTATTAGAATAGGAATCATTTTTATTATTTTTGATTGTTACTTTGTGCAATTTTTTTTTTCGTTTTGGAGTGGGTTTTTATTTTTAGATTAGGGCTTGGGCATTTCATAAAAGAGCTGAATGTCCTTTTAAGGGCAGCAAAAAGAGCTAAATGCCCTTTTAAGGGTAATGCCCATACAAATGCCCTTTTCAGGGCAATGGGTAGAGCAGGTTTTACTTTATTTTATTTTGTGGGTTTGGGGGGTGGGGGGTGTATACTGTTAGGGGGTGTTTGTTTTGTAAAAAAAGAGCTGTTAACTTTAGGGCAATGCCCTATAAAAGGCCCTTTTAAGGGCCTACAAAAAAGGCCCTTTTAAGGGCCCTTTGTAGCTTATTTTAGATTAGGCTTTTTTATTTTGGGGTGAGTTTTTATTTTTTTAAAAGGGTATTAGAATAGGAATAATTTGTATTATTTTATATAATTTCGTATGTTATTTTTGGTAATGTTAGGTTTTAGTGTAAGGCAGCTTAGGTTTTATTTGACAGGTAAGTTTGTATTTATTTTAACTAGGTAGTTAGTAAATAGTTAATAACTATTTACTAACTAGTCTACCTAGTTAAAATAAATACAAACTTACCTGTGAAATAAAAATAAAACCTAAGCTAGCTACAATATAATTATTAGTTATATTGTAGCTAGCTTAGGTTTTATTTCACAGGTAAGTATGTATTTAGTTTTAAATAGGTATTATTTAGTTAATAATTGTAACTTTAATTTAGCTTTATTTTAATTATGTTAAACTTAGGGGGTGTTAGGATTAGGTTTAGGGTTACCATTACGTTAGGGTTAGGCTTAGGTTTAGGGGTTAATATATAGTTTAATTTAGGTTGTTGCGATGTGGGGGGCTGGTGGTTTAGGGGTTAATAGGTTTATTAGTAGCAGTGATGTGGGAGACCAGAAGTTTAGGGGTTAATAACTTTATTTAGTGGCGGCAATATTAGTGAGTGGCGGAATAGGGGTTAATAAATTTATTATAGTGTGGGCGATGTTGGGGTGCAGGGGAATAGGGGTTAATAACTTTAGTATAGTGGTGGCGATGTTAGGGATGACAAATTAGGGTTTAATAGCTTTATTTTGGTGGCAGCGATATTGGGAGCAGCAGATTAGGGGTTAATAACATTATGTAGGTGTCGGTGATGTCGGGGGCAGCAGATTAGGGGTGTTTAGACTTGGGGTTTATGTTAGGTTGTTAGATTTAAATAGAACTTTATTTTTCCCCATAGACATCAATGGGGCTGCATTACGAAGCTTTTCATTCCGTGATCGCTTAAAAGCACCATATCGCACACACAAGCAGGATGTTTGAAAACTTGTTATAGCTGTACTATAGAGGGTTAAATAACGCAACTTTTGTTGCGTTTGTTAATTTCCCTATAACGCGCATAACTCATAATCTAGGTGATAGATAAATATCCTGCAGAGAGTGACTAGGTAAGCATTAAGTCAAACAAGTAAATACCTTCTCAGAGGGGGTGGAAGAATCTAGGACTTTAAGCAGTATTAAATGCTCCTGCTTGAGCGCTAACTCCACTTGAAGTAACCTTTTTGGCGCCCATCCAGTAGCGCTTGTATTGCAAGTTGAAATTAAACTGTTTTTGCTTGCGTGGTAATCTTAGAATATTGCGTGTGAAATAACATATTCCCCCATAGACGTCAATAAAGCAAAACATTCCGAAAAAAAACACCTTACTCGCACAAAAACCCTATCACATATTCTCAACTACACTAACCCCACATGTAAATATGAATAATTCACATTCCAATGTCTTTCAGATAGATGAATATGTTCTACTTATTCATAAATACATATTTCAACATATATCTGATGGTATTTTGGTACAATATATATCTATACCTATATATATACATGATTATATAAATATATCAACATATACAGATATAAATAGTAATATCTATTTATAAATACTTAAAACATATTCCCCTATAAGAAATACATTGAAATGTGAAAGTAAATATGCATCATAATACTTTATTAAAATTAATATTGCAAAAAATTTTGCATGCAATATATATAGTTTTATATATATATATATATATATATATATATATATATAAAAATATATATATATATATATATATATATATATTCTTCAATTTTTAGTAGTGATATTATGAGTGGAACTGTACTTTATAATATATTTTTGATGTGTTTTGTGACAATATTTTGTTTCGCTCTGAACTCTGAGAACATCTATCCCGACGATTATTAACTGTTATTGCGCTCAAGCGATTGTGTTTACTTTCAACTTGTGATACAAGAGAAAAACCTTATGCAACGCAAACAGCCATGATAAACCACTTTTTCGCTTGCGTGTAACTGTTTGCGCTCCACTTGTAATCTGGACCTAAAAGTCTAAAAGATATTGCATATAGAACAATTTAATCCCACCTCAAGGTAATGAATTAAAATGTGTCCTGATTAAATATAACACTATCCAAGAACCATCTGATTCTATCACTTGTATAGTCACGTGACTAGATGGACTAATGAAAAGGATGAATAACTTTCAAAGTTTTCAATTCTAACCTCTCTCTGTGACTTAGTATATAAATTCCGTTAATATCAAACTCCTGTAGTCGCAAGATTTGATACGTCAATAAATAGAAAGTTGTGTGTTATCTGGATTCCAAATTAAATCAATTTTTTTTTAATTTTTATATTAAAAGTTGCTCCTAACTATGCGCTCAATAGATCGTGAGCAAATTCCACAACAGCAATGAGTAATAAAATAATTGAAGTGTCTATACACAACGTTTTGTAAAATACTGAATTAATAGCTGTGGCTTCTTAAATTCTTGTTGCTATAAAGGACGCCAATATCTTATGTGACCGTCTCTTGGCAGTACAAGTTATATTGTAATAATTGGGCTGGATGCTCTGAAACACATATGTTCTGCCCCTTTCATTGTGTGCCAAAAATGTGTGACACTTATAATATATAACTGAAACATAAACTTATATTCAATTTATACAGTAATTCCACACAGATCCACAGAGGTTACATTGATGGCCACTGGCAAGCCCCCAGTCCACTTCACTGTCTGGTAAATAGCAGGAACAGGTGATCAGTATAAGTAGCACATTCGATATTTAGGGTAATTTCAATATGTGCTGTCATTCCACACAGATCCCCAATGGTTACACCGATGGACACTGGCAAGTCCCCAGTCCGCTCTGCTGTCTTGTAGTTATTATATGACTTACCCTTTCTACTGGAATAAATACTAAGTATTGAATCATTTAAGACCTCTCAATAAGGTTATTGTTATAAAAGCTTTAGTTCCACAAAATTCAATAAGAGTTTGAAATTGAGTTTTCCTACAATACTACCTTATTTCTTAAGAATTAAGTGAACTTCAGCTGTGCTTAGGGTTGGGTCCCAAGAAAACATGTTAGTTAAATTTTACTCAGGCCACTATCACTTTGGTCTGCATTATATTTTCCATATTACATTCTCAAATGTATCAATGATTTTAATGTTTGTTTTATAGATAGAATTTTTTTCATTATTTCTCCAGAATGTTATATTACCTTTCATTAAAATCCATTATATATTAAATATAGTTTATATAAAAGCAAATATTTTTTTTTTATTATTGGGAACTCTTTCTTGAAATGGTTTGCTTTTAAATATACAGTATATACTGTACTATCTTACAATGATCATTTGGCCAACAATAGTACCAGGTATGTTTTAATGGTAGATAAGATGCATAATATGTTCATTTTTAAAAAAGTAAAGAAATTGAGTAATATTTAATATCATACATCTAATTTTCATGGCATATGCTCTTTAACCTCTGTATTCATTTAAGTCTGTTTTGTGTGTCTGTGTTTCTTTTTTTAACAGATTTTGTACCCTACTTATGTACCCAGCTCATGGGCAATAATTACTTCTACCACCATTATACTTACTATTCTTTATTATTATTATTATTATTATTATTATTAAATGCAAAATAAATTCACCAAATATATTTTATTGTTGCCTATATATTAAAATGAAATACTTTGGTGGCATAGCTAGTAAATTAAATAACACAAAAAGTAAACTGAAAGACATAAAATAATATACTATAAAATAAATGTTATACCTTTTACAGGTTGATTTCAAAGACGTATTGGTAAAATTATACTTGTAAAATATATAGCTGTTTGACTTTAATTACAAATGACTAAAGTTTAAGAAAGGTCACTGCCAAGACAGATTGCTTTAAGAAGATTGAATAGACAATTATTATGCCTCAGTGTAAATGTTTAGATGAGATTAAGACTGATAAATTGCTAAACTTTAGATGGAATGAACAATGAACAGAATTTTCATTATTTAAATATTGTGAAGACTTGATAAATCATACCATTCCCTTATCTGTTAAACTATGGAGTCATTTATAAACCTTTAAAATAACATCCAATTATTTATCTAAAACGTTTTATAGAGTTTCAATGGTGAAATTTGTGTAAAAATCATTAGATAAGCGTTTCTAAATCGTTAGACTATAACCTATGATTAGAAAAAAGAGTAACATACAATATAGAAATAAAATAATTAATGTATATAAATGTATTATACACTTTTAAAATTTTTCCAATTGACTTCTATTATCAAATTTACTTTGTTCCCATGTTAATCTTTGTTGAAGGAATACCTAAGTAGGTATCTGGAAGACTACATGACAGGAAATAGTGTTCTCATCTAGTTCTCTTGCAAATGGATAACATTTTTGCAAAACTGCTGCCATATCGTGCTCCAGACACATGCACGCTCCTGAGCTTACTTTCCTGCCTTTCAACAAAGGATATCAAGAGAATGAAGAAAATGTGATAATAGAAGTACATTAGAAAGCTGTTTAAATTGCATTATCTATCTGTGTGGGTTTCATGTCCCTTTACATCAAAGAAAAAAATAAAATTCCACTTTTAAATGTATCATATTGTTAAATTTACAGTTGCAAGAAAAAGTTTGTGAATTCTTTGGAATTACCTGGATTTTTCATTGATTACTCATAAAATGCAATTATAGACAAACAAAATCGGACTAAACAAAAAACACAAACAGTGTACTTGTCAAATGTCTCAAACTGGAGTCCATGAATTTCCACCTAGTAGAAATAGTATAACCTTAATTTCAATGATATTTGATATTCATAACCTTCATAACCTTCAGAAAATGTTCTGAATCTTGAGGGTTAAATTGCCATTACTTCCTTTCACACCTTACCCAATAAACACACAGATACCAGTTGATTGTATAAGACCATGGAACAAGGTCGCGTTTATTAAAATAACCAGGCACCAAAAATTGTCTAAAACTTTCTATAAGCTTAAAGCTAGGTGGCGGCATCTGAGGTCCTAAGAAATAACTAACTTAATAGCTACAACAACAAGCGTTAGAGGTCAACGGCCAAAGTTCAAGTGCTGCAACGCCCCTGCCGAGCATTTCCCTTCAAGTGGGTTGGCATCATCCGACCTGGATTTCTAGGTCAGCAGGCCCACGGGGAGAGGTGCTTCAGGCTTCGACTTGTGATGTCCTGCCCCTCCCATTTGCTCGACTACACCCAAATGGAAGCCAGAAAAATTGGTAGACCATAACCCCGCCACAAAAGGTTCATTACTTTCCTCTATGTGGAACTCTTGCCGTCACCCAAAATAATATAAGTAACATCACTATAGGACAAAACGACTAAATGCCTCTTTTTAAATTGTTCAGAAACAAATCTAGGCCCTCGTCTGTTAGGTACACGTCGTCAGGTCTGTATAGGTGCTTGAAATTCCCTATAATGTTCTTGTGCCTGATTAAAAACGAACCTTCTTCCACGATTGTCCTTCCCACATCCCTATTCAGTTTCTTACTAATCCTACAGGCTAGCCTATGCACCCTCAAATTTCTCCACTGCAATCGGGCAAACACATTAGACCACGCAATCCTTATACCCTGGAATCTTACTTTCATCCATCGCATGTCAGACTGGATAATGGAAGTCAATTCTAACGCAGGCACAACCCCTATATCATTTGGCAAATTCTGTGAAGAGACACAAGAAAGAAGGGCACTTCCGAGTGTAATACAGTTTACACCAAAGTGCTCTTATGAAGTTTTAAGAATCGTACCCACAATGGTAGCAGCACCCACTCATGCTTAGTTACACCTACTGGGATCTTTCAGTGTCCCAGCTCACTGTTCCTCGGTTCTTGCACACCTCTACTCTAGGCGTCTCCGCAAGGGTGATAATCAAAACTTGTCTTGAAAAAGGCCCTATTGGTGGGCCGAAACGCGTTGGCATATATGGTGAGTTTTATTCCTATAATTGCAAGCATATTTTAAGCACTACTACTCTATGTTGTATTTTTTCTTTTTTCACAGGTATTGGATTTTCTATTTTTTCACAGGATTGTTTATTGGATTTTCTATTTTTTCACAGGATTGTTTTTTGGTTTTTTAGTTTCTCATATTTTTATGAAGCTTATTTTCTATGAAGTTTGTTTACATATTTTTTGATCACTCTTTCTGATATATGACATTTTTGCTTTGTTTTTATTGGATCTTTTACTGTTGGAACACTTTTTATTATTATCACAATATTGGATTTACATACGTACTTTTGGATTGACATTTGGATCACTAGGACATTTTAATCTATTTATATAGATTGTTTTTCATTGGATTTTTGACACATATATTTTTCATTTCTTATTTTTTATTGATATTTCCATATACTTTTTTCACCGGATTCCCTTCTCACTGGACTTCCAATCTATTGTATTTTTTCTATTTTTTCTATATGTTTTTATACACGTTTGATACATAATTTCCACTGTATATCGCATTGATTTTTACTAGACATCGCACATAGTCACTTATTGTATTTATTGTATTTCATTTATATTACTTTACTGTTTTTACTTTTCTATTTGTCTTTGCATCAACATTAATGGCATTTTTGGATTATTTCTATTGCAATTGGTTTTATTGCAATCGTTTTTATTAAGTATCATTGTCCTTGCATCAATATTAATGCCATTGTTAGATTATTTTTATTGTTATTGTTTTTATTAAGTATCATGGATCCATATACTTTTATGCTTTTTTAACCTGTGATTTTCTGCTGTTATTATATGTGATATTAAACCTGTTAAACTGTATTATTTAAAGATCCCATTATTATACCATTGTAGGATTCTTATAGTGTACATACTGACACTTTTAGTCTATAACCTATAGTGTACAAACTGACACTATTAGTATATACCCTACATTTAGACCTAGCCTTTCAGTAGGCGCTCCTAACACACCCCATCTCGGTGATAATCAAAACCCAGGCTCTCAGAAAAGTTGATGTAAATGAATATGTTTTAATAAATTACAATTCTATAAAAACATACACCTAGATTACGAGTTTTGTTGGTAATGGTGTACGGTGCTAACGAGCAGTTTTCCCTCACCGCTCACCTACAGACAATGCTGGTATTACGGGTTTTTAGAAACCCGGAATTAGCCGCAAAAAAGTGAGCGTAGAGCAAAATTTAGCTCCACCTCAGTACCAGCGCTGCTTACGGTAGCGGTAAGCAGGTAAAACGTGCTCGTGCGCGATTTCCCCATAGGAATCAATGGGGCAGAGCCGGCTGAAAATAAACCTAACACCTCCAAAAAAACAGATTAAAGCTCCTAATGCAGCCCCATTGATTCCTATGTGGAAACATTTTATGTCTACACCTAACACCCTAACATGAACAAATAGGTGAGTGGGTGTACACTATTCCTTAGAGATTGCAGTGCAAGCCTCCTAACTATTCTAATTTCTCACAAATTAGAATCAAGTAGATAGAAAGTGGTGTGTTGTTAGGGGCGCCTCAAAAGGCTGACTGAGATGTGACTCTACTAATAATGTTAAATAAAAATTAATATAAAAAACTTATTGATAAACTTATTTTAAAAAACTTTTTATGTACGAGTTCTAAACCTAGGTTGGCATACAAATCTGATGATCAGAGAATATTTTACTGACGGATCCAATGTTCACTCAAATTGTAATTAACAAATAAAGGGTGTAATACCATAAATTGAAATAATGAAATTTATTCTATACATAAAATGAAAAATGTAAAATACAGAAAATGTTTTTCAACAGCCAATTCCTAAGATTATTAAAACTATATTAAAAAATAGACACTGGTGTCCCCAGCTTTTAAATATTTACTTACTCAAAGCTTTGCTTAAAAAAAACATATGTATACATAAAATGATTCAGGCTTTAAAAAATTGAAGAGGATGCTCCGCGTCGGATGTCTTGAAGATGGAGCCGCTCCGCGCCAGATGGATGAAGATAGAAGATGCCGCCTGGATGAAGACTTCTGCCCGTCTGGAGAACCTCTTCTGGCCGGCTTCGATGAAGACTTCTGCCCGTCTGGAGGACTACTTTGCCCGGCTTCGTTGAGGACTTAGGCTCGGCTGGGTGAAGACTTCTCAAGGTAGGGTGATCTTCAAGGGGTTAGTGTTAGGTTTTATTAAGGGGGTATTGGGTGGGTTTTAGAGTAGGGTTGGGTGTGTGGTTGGTGGGTTTTAATGTTGGGGGGGTATTGTACTTTTTTTACAGGTAATAGAGCTGATTACTTTGGGGCAATGCCCTGCAAAAGGCCCTTTTAAGGGCTATTTGTAATTTAGTGTAGGGTAGGGCTTTTTTATTTTATTAGGGGGATTAGATTCGGTGTAATTAATTTAAAAAACTTGTAATTTTATTATTTTCTGTAATTTAGTGTGTTTTTTTCCGTACTTTAGATAATTTTATTTAATTGTATTTAATTGTAGTTAGTTTAGGGAATTAATTTAATTATAGTGTAGTGTTAGGTGTAATTGTAACTTAGGTTATGATTTATTTTACAGGTAAATTTGAATTTATTTTAACTAGGTAGCTATTAAATAGTTAATAACTATTTAATAACTATTGTACCTAGTTAAATTAAATACAAAGTTGCCTGTAAAATAAAAATAAATCCTAAGCTATCTACAATGTAACTATTAGCTATATTGTAGCTAGCTTAGGGTTTATTTTATAGGTAAGTATTTAGTTTTAAATAGGAATAATTTAGTTAATTGTAGTTATTTTATTTAGATTTATTTAAATTATATTTAAGTTAGGGGGTGTTAGGGTTAGACTTAGGTTTAGGGGTTAATAACTTTAATATAGTGGCAGCAACGTTGGGGGCGGCAGATTATTGGTTAATAATATTTAACTAGTGTTTGCGATGTGGGAGTGCGGCGGTTTAGGGGTTAATATATTTTTTTATAGGCAGCGATGTCCGGTTCAGCAGATTAGGGGTTAAACATTTTTTTTATTGTTTGCGATGTTGGGGGGGAGCCTCGGTTAAGGGGTTAATAGGTAGTTTATGGGTGTTAGTGTACTTTTTAGCACTTTAGTTAAGAGTTTTATGCTACGGCGTTAGCCCGTAAAACTCTTAACTGATGACTTTTAAATGCGGTATCAGTCTTGACAGGAGAGGCTGTACCGCTCACTTTTGGTCAGACTCGTAATACCGGCATTAGGCAAATCCCATTGAAAATATAGGATACGCAGGGGGAGGAGCCGGAAGCTGCCATGAGAGCAGCGTAAAACCGGAGCTCCGTATAAGCAGCCCTGCAAACTTCTAATTTTCTGGAAATCAAATAGATATTTAGGCGACAAAACATGGGACATATCTGCTGAAACCCTTGTGTACATGACAAGGTGCCTTGTTCCGTGAAGTGGCGAAAAATCTGGGTGAATTTTGCTTTTAACACTGAGCCCATTATCTTGTATGTGCAGAGCTCTATACCGGAAGTGCAGCCCGACCGCCGTCGGAAAACTTTGAATAGCAAGGGAATACGGCCAGCAATCGTGATCCACTCCTCACAGTATCTTCACATACCATCAAGCTGTCCCACCGACTGGCTACAGCAGGAGATTGGCCAGACACTGGGTAAATTGTGTCCATGCTACGGGGTAAGCAAGTAAGCCACGTGGCTATCACAACTCCCACAGCACCTGCACTTTCCTGACCCGGGGGGACATATAAACAATACGGCATAAACTCTATCACGTTAGAAAGAACGTGTATCTCTTCTTTATACAGTAAACTGAGCAAGCCACCTATCAGTGGGATTAGGAGGGAGAGATTCACAACAGCATTATAGGTGCCCTGTCAAGATAACTGTGTCACAAACACTTCGTTACTCCAATAACCCCCTTAAAGATACGAAGATTGGAAAAGGTGGAGGCAGTGTTATATAACACAGGTCTAGAGAAAGAACCTGCTTGGCTAGATGACTCTTTTTAAACTAAGGGACATATCACTATCACTCAACTCATAAGCATGTGTAAAAGTATATTTGTGCTGTAGGATCCCAGAAAGACATCGCATCTGACCGCATCTGCTGTTTTATCAGTTCTGTGGGCTATTGTTTCTGACTCACTTTAGCCTTATACTGCAATCAGAAATTTATATATATACACCAAGGCGTTGAATATTTGGATGCTTGATAGCCTTGACGACATCGGCTTGCACTGGACATTCTGCAGCCCTCAGAGCATTTATCGCATCAAGCATGGCTTCTAGGCGCTCTGTAAAACCTGACAAGGCCACGAAATCTACTGCTATTAAAACACTAACTATGTCCTCTTTTTTGCATGCCACAGACCCAGCAAACAATGTGCGACTATTTACCAACACGGGAGAAAAATCTCCTAATTTAGGTTCCCAACAGGATGATATTATTAACCCTCAAACTCCTGAGCCACAACTTTCTGTATCAATGTTACATAACCTACCATCTAAACAAGATATAGCGAATATAGTATGCACATGCATCAGAGAGGAGCTAGCCACTATGGCGCAGGACATTCACACTCTTGGATTTCAAATGGAATCTCTGGAAAACAACCATGATCAATTAAAAGAGGAAGTACATGTTTTGACAGAACAAGTCGCATTGCAGCATGATATTATACACAGCTTACAGGAAAAGTTAGAGGATTTGGAGAATCGCAGTCGGCAAAAGAATTTAAGAATCCGAGGGGTGCCTGAGGATATTCTACCCTGGGACTTTCCAGTATATCTACAAGCATTGTTCCAGCACATCAAAGAATCCTCGCCCCAAACCTCCAGTCACGGCTCCACCAAGGGACATAGTTATTAGGTTTAAAAATTTCTTGGAGAAGGAAATGCTGTTGAATCAATCTCGAAAGAACCAACCAATCAGGTTTAGAGGCACAGTAGTCCAGTAGTCCAGCTTGGCGTTTGGTATCTGCCAAGAAAGGAAAGACTACCACTGATATGCCACAAAGGAACATTGTCCCTAGCCCAAGACACTCTAGCACATCCCCTTGATCTAGTATGAAAGCTTGTATAGGAGTCCAGGAAGTGTCTAGGATCTGAATGAAAATTTGAGTTCCCATGTTGTTTGTTTGCCAGTTGTATGATTTTCTAAAATGTGTGACTGATTAGTCCATAATGTTATTACCAGAAAAGATAATTGCCAGTTAGTTATGACAAAAGGGCTTGCGATTACAATTTGTTGTAGATTCCCCCAAATACTACTCTCAATATGCCCTATATTAGGAAGAGAGTCTTGAACCTATGTTCAAGTTATAGTTTCTTACTATGTTTGTTTGTTTATGTTGATTGCATTTACTGTTTACAATGCCTATATCACTGTGGATTTGTTTTCCAGAATCGTTAGTTCTCTACTGTTGCAGTGCATAGACTACGTACCAGGTATCGTGCTAAATTCCAGGCAGCTAAGTCCCTTATATAAGTTAAGATGTCGTAGTCTGTAGGTAAGAACACACGTTCACTCACATTATTGACACAGAACGCCAAAGGTCTAAACAATCCCCACAAACGCTCTAAGGCACTATCTGATTTGTCCAAAAGACGAGTAGATATCCTTTTCCTACAGGAAACACATCTTCAACATAACAAGGAACCCAAGTATTTCGGGAAAACATTCACAACACATTACCATAGTTCTGGATCCAACAAAAAAGCGGGATTTAGCATTTTACTCAGAAAAGATCTCCCATTCACTATATCTAATGTAAGTAAGGATAGGGATGGCAGGTTCCTGGGATTAATGGGTCTCCTATATGGCAGACCGGTAACTCTAGTAAATATTTATGCCCCAAACCTACAACAAGCTCCCTTTTTTCAGAACATATTTAGGAAAATTTTAGATCTTGCAGTTGGCCCCATATATTTAGCTGGTGATTTTAACTTTCCCCTACAACCACAAAACGATAGCTCTAACCCTAAAATTTCGGTATCAAAAAAAGTTTCCATGACTTTATGGTAAAATTTGAGAGATCTTAATTTATATGACGTCTGGCGTTTTATACATTCAGATAAAAGGGATTACACTTTCTTTTCGAACCCTAATAAATCTTACAGCAGATTAGATTACGTATTCACCAATCAGAAAGGCCTGGTTTATGTGCGCCGCTGCGAGATCTCACCTACATCATGGTCTGATCACTCAGTGGTACTCTTGCATTTTATATGGCCCAAAACACAGCTAGAACCCTTCCACTGGAAATTAGACGAAACTTTACTAAATAACTCAAATTCTCTAAACAAACTATCGTCTCTCATTACAGATTATTTTACCCATAACGTCAACTCAGTCACAGATAATTATGTCTTATGGGAAGCACATAAGTGTGTAGTCAGAGGAGAGTTGATAAAACTCAAAGCCATACAACAAAGACAAACCCGCCAACAGTACTTAAATCTCACAGGCACATTCACAAACCTAGATCATGCTTTAAAGTGCAATCCAAATGACCCAACACTAATTCGAGATTACCAAGCAGCCTGCAAAGCGTTAGATAATTTCCTAGAAATAGAGTACCAAACACTCCATAAGAAAACTAATAGTAAGTTTTATTATGAGAACAATAGGGCAGGCAAATTATTAGCACGTGCACTGAAAAAGAAAATATTTAAATCATATATCTATGAGATCCAGAAGCCAAAATGTAAAACACCCTTGTACACCACCAAAGAAATTCTCCAGGTCTTTCACGATTACTATAAGGAGCTTTATAATATCTCTAAAACCCCCCCAACTATGGAGCATCTCCTTAATCTTAGTGATTATGTAGACAACTGTCGGGTCCCTAAAATCACCTCAGAGCAGCTGCAAACTCTGAAAAGGCCCATAACCGCGCAAGAACTTTTATATGCAATAACCAACTTAACTAATGGGAAGAGCCCGGCCCTGATGGCCTATCGGACAAATACTATAAATCATTCTCCTCACTCTTAGTCCCATATCTTGTCCAACTCTTTAATGAGGTGACTGAAGAGAACCCATTCCCGCCCTCAATGCTTGAAGCACAAGTAACGGTACTCCCAAATCCAGGTAAACCTCCAAACACACCGGCCAATTTTCGCCCAATTTCCCTACTTAATGTAGACATTAAAATATATGCCAAGATCTTTGCGACCCGTATTAATTTAATTCTCCCAACCCTGATACATACAAATCAAGCAGGGTTCACACCCACTCGTGAATCTAGAGACAATACCACTACAATTCTGACCCTCATGGAGTACGCCCACAAATACTAGACCCCCGTTCATTTCTATGGACGCGGAGAAAGCCGTTGACAGGCTTGATTGGACATTTTTGAAACAAGCCCTATCTAAATTTGGATTCGACCGAGAACTAATCATGAAAATATTTGCGCTCTATAACGCACCCCAAGCGAAAGTTAAGTTAAACGACTCCTTTTCACACCCCTTTCAAATTAATAATGGCACGAGACAAGGATGCCCCTTATCACCACTACTCTTTGTCCTATCAATAGAAATCCTTGCTTCCTATGTCAGGAATAACAACACTATCACAGGACTTCAAATAGGCCCAATAGAATATAAGATCACGCTATATGCGGACGACGTGTTTCTTACCCTTACGAACCTAGACTCCACAATCCTGGCCCTGATGGATACATTAAAGGTTTACGGGAAATACTCTAACTTTAGCATAAATATTACGAAATCGGAATTATTACATATCAATCTCACACCAAATACCTTAGCAAATCTACAGCAACAATTTCAATTCAAAGCACAGAGCAAAGCAATTAAATACTTAGGAGTATATTTAACCCCACAAATACAAGATGTTATAACTTTAAACTACGATAGTCTTCTCTCAAATATAAATTCAATATTGAGAAGTTGGAATAATAAATTCCTATCATGGTTGGGAAGACTGCATGCACTAAAAATGATTATATTGCCCAAAATACTATACCTATTACAGACCTTACCTATACCCCTTCCTGACTCGCTTATACATAAACTACAAAAAGCGCTGAATAATTTCATATGGGCAAATAAACGCCCGCGTATAGCCACTGCTACACTATATAGGCCAAGAGAACTAGGAGGTATAGGCGCACCTAACATACAGCTTTACAGAACAGCTACTTTCCTGTCTAGAGTGGTAGACTGGTGTAAACATGCTATGACTAAAGAGTGGGTTCAATTGGACAACCATTTGACCAATAATAATAATATATGTGGGAACTATTGGATTCCTCCTAACCAGAGATCGCTACCAGACGCCATCTCCATCCCAATTCGAGAAACGTATAAAATATGGGACAAAGTCATATGTCACCATAAGAGTATTTCTACTTTACACTCCCCCTTAACTCTGATTGTAGGCAATATAATCTCTCCACTTACTATTAACGTACATGAATTACAAGCAGTAACCATTCTTGACACTTTTCCAGTCTATACTCTATATAAGGATGGAAGGGTCCAATCACAAACAGACCTTCCCACCAGGTGGGGACCTAAAATACAAAATTGGTTGGCATACTCACAATTAGTACACTTTCTATCACAACACCCGTATAAAGTGCATTTTACCTGTTCCCTGACCCCTTTTGAAAATCTGTGTACCACCCCGTTACCAAACAAAGGGATACTCTCTATTGTACATAAACAGCTCCAACTATCCCACTATAAAACCCTTCCATCTTATGTTAGCAAATGGGAAAAAGAACTTAATAGCTCAATCCCAGAACAAATATGGTATGACATATTTAAACATATGAGTAAATTCTCCTCCTCCATTTCCATGCTGGAAATTAACCTCAAACTGCTGTGCAGGTGGTACTATACACCGGTACGCCTGCATCAATTATTCCCTAACACCCCTTTGAATTTCTGGAGGGGTTGCCAAGAAGGAGGAACTCCACTCCATATCTGGTGGCAATGCCCAAAGGCCACATGCTACTGGGGAACCATTCGGAAAGAGATGGAGCAGGTGTTGAATATACCTATCTCTCTTGAGATACAGGTCTTGCTTTTTAATCATTTCCCTAAGATTAAATGTAAGTTAAGACTGGCATTATTGACAATAATGGTAAACACAGCTAAAAGATTAATACCATTACACTGGAAAAGTCTGGATCTTCCCACTGTAGAGGTTTGGAGACATACAGTCACTCATAATCTAATGTTAGAAAAATACCATTATACACAAACACATAGACAGGATGATTATCATTCAATATACTTTCTATGGGAGGAATATCTGAATGGGATTACTGCTAACCGCTAGGCCACATATCACATGTACAAACGCTAAGACACATGTATTCACTATGACGCATACTACCCTATGTGATGTTGAGTGATGTTGAGTGTCTGTCATACCCCCCACAGTATGTATCTGTTTAGAACCCTCAACTACAAAGATGAGATAAGTATCCTGGGTTAGGGCCGATACTCTGGTACGTTGGTAGTCTCTGTAGTCTATATATGCATTCATTAATACATCATGCACTGAGATATCGAGAAATATTCTCCACTATTGTATGTTCAAATATTGTATACATAGTTTGTTAACATGTCTAAGTTATACTTGTCTACTGAATGTATGCAAACTTATTTTCTTTAATAAAATTGTTTAAAAAAAAAAAAAAATTGGTAAAGTTGGTAAAATTAAAAATAAATAAAAAAAAAATATAGGATACGCAATTGACGTAAGTGGATTTGCGGTATTTTCGAGTCTGACCAAAAAAGTGAGCGGAACACCTGTACCTGCAAGACTCGTAATACCAGCATTAGGAAAAAAGCAGCGTTGGGTCCCAACGCTGCTTTCTAAGCCAAACGCAAGACTCGTAATCTCGCCGATAGGGTACAATGGTAACCTCTATGTGATTTAAATGTTGCAATGCGTTTCTCACCTTACACGCTGTTTCATCAGGCATGTATTTCCTAACTGAGAGCACTGAGCTTTATGCAAAAAAACTCCAATCAAATCTCTTGCTTATTGAGCACTCCTCTTTACACAGTTGTTCTAGGTGATGCTCATCATCTTATGTTAACTCTTACATAGATTGTTAACCCGTAAAAAACAATACTGTTTTGTCCATACTTATACACTCAATACGAAAAATATATACATATGTTATTCATCTCACAAACTATTTTATTCTCCTATGTGTGTAGCAACTTAGCCGCAACATATTTTCTACTTCAATATAATGAAAATTATCCCCATTGTTACCTAATTGTGCCAATACTAAAATTGATAGTATATATATATATTTATACTGTATGTGTGTAATTTTCAGTATAACTGACCTTGTATATTATAAGTTGATCTATATCTCTGTTGATGAATCTATATAAAATGTGTAGCATCCTGTCTTTTAACATTGTTGCCATATCGGCATCCTGATATTTACTTCCGCATTCAACGTCAGATATCCCTAATCTACAGGATTTCCTCTCCTATATTGCAGGGGGTTGTCCGTAAAGCTTAATATGATATAATATGATCTGGTCCCTATTCATGTTGATTGTGAGAAGTCCGTAGTGGGCTTGGGAGAAAATACATCCCAAACAGAGAACAAAACGCTATACCCGCCTAAGACAAAGGGAAATTTATTGGATTTATAAGTTTGGTACTCTTTTTCCAGAAGGGTTGAACGAAAACATTGATATGGCTGCTTTTTAATAGGATTAATTGTATGCTTTATTATATTTATTTCTGATCTCTACATGTGTATATCAGGTTGCCCAGAATTTTGCATTCACAATAGAATGGTATTATTAGAGGTCCAAAATATGTTTATTTTTTCTTTTCATTTACTCAGTGTTTAACATATACAGTCCCAGACATTTTTAACATTCGTTGTCAATTTAGCCCTTATAAGGCTATTTAAATATGCCTTAGTTTATAGGTAGTCACTTGTTAGATAAGCACTATATTTTATACATCTAAAATCCTATGTTCACACATCTTAGTCGTTGAGGATAGATACATTTAGATGACCCCTGCAACATTTGTTTAGTTAATGTTCACCTTTTTTTGTATTAATTATAAGATTAATTTTTATTAGTTAGCACCTTATCTATTATTATTTTTATTAGCCGCTTATCATTCACAATACACTAATAGACCATCACATATATTTATCAAAGTCACATTACACTAGATCACATATTATATAATATGAGGAGTTTATTCCACCTTATGATAATGGTAAACATATCTTATATATTATTTACTTATTGGTCTATATTTATACATTAAGGTATAGTGAATAACCCAGCTAAATTTGGTCACACATATAGGCTATAATTATGGGGTTAAAATCGCCACTACGGACTTCTCACATATTACATCAATCTTCCCAATCAACATGATTATGATTATATATATATATATACAAAACAAGAGCATTTTAGTCTACATGAAGAACATTGGAATGTAAAATATTCACCTTCAGGTATAGCGCTGTAGGTCTAACGTGGTGTTGGGTTAGCGCGTGAGCCATAAGTGTTAGTTGTTTTTTTTTTTAAAAGCATGCTCCATCAAAGTCTAAGGGGAGAAGAAGTTATCGCGGTTGCAATATCCAAAGCCCTGAAGTTAGCACGCATTCGGTTACCACTAGCGTGCAAAAATAAATACTTTCATTTCATAATATGCACACTAACCCGCCCATCCTTACACATGCATATTTGTCCTAAGACCGATATGCATGTGATATATTTAGTATACTGCCAGTTACAGAGACTACACATAGATTTATTTGCCATTTTTATTGCAAAAGATTATATATAAGATTAGTTCCTCAATATAATTTGCTCATAGGGTAGTAGTTGTTGTAGCACAGTATTGTGGTTTAAAAAAACAACTTAAAAGGAGGGCAATTATACAATTATATGATCACATATTGCTTTAAAATAAAGCACGGATTATACTGTATTACAAAACTCTACAGAGTTTGTTGTTGCTACTAGGACTTGTGCCCAAGGTCTTAGTAAGGAGTAGAACAGATTGGAATTCTGGGTAACAAGCCAAGGCACTATAATAGAATGCAGAGTGAGACATAAGACACACATAGGTCCATAAATTTGGATTCAGATAATCTAAACAGAATAACTTCTATTCCCACACTTTAATACAAGGTACCTCACACAGAAATGTTGTTCAGAATCGTTATAACCCCAACATGTTCTTACACTCCGATAGAAACATCATCTTGCAAGAGGTGTTGGGAAAACATTCTAATTGGAATGAGATAATATAGCTACTTTCAACACACTAAAAAATGTCACTAACATATTGTTGCCATCTCTGAATATGTTATATTACCAGACAGGTCAAGCAGACTGACATGGTCAGCAAGGAAAGAATATGAATGGCAATACTGTACGTAGAAAGCAGTAGGTGAGCTTATATTCCTAACAATTTATGATTCCAATCTTTCTGACGTTGAAAAAATGTAATAGTTTGTTTTTTATTCAAAGTGATCACAAACATACCGAGTCAAACACAGTCAAATTTAATAACTCATGCAATATTTAATCTCCATTTCACTGGAACATTCGATAATGACTGTTGATAATCAAACATCAGAAATATTCAAAAAATTATCCAATACAGCATGACAAATTTGCTCACTTTTTACCTGACATCACATTCTTATCAACTTCACAGCCAATCACAAACCCTTAACTAATTTAGTAAAATGCAGCATTTTTTGCACGCAATAAAAAACACTATGCCCAGTCTTTATTTTAGACTCAGCTTGCTGAGACAATGAGAGGGATAGCGAGATGATGAGCAAGAGGGGCCAGTAAAAGGGCGAGAGCGATAGAGAGAGAAAGAAAGAAACGATGAGAGAGAGAGGGAAGAGAGGGAGAGAGACAGAGATAGAGGAGAGATATAGAGAGGGAGAGAAACATAAAGAAGGGTGTGTGTATATATATATATATATATATATATATATATACATACAGTATATATATATATATATATATATATATGTGCACTCGCAACTTTCAAAACAACTACCAGAGTGCAGGACATCTGATACTAATTGCTTCTTACTAAATATATATCTACTTAGAAGCTCCCAGTTTAGCACTGCTGATGGGGTTAGGCTGGGACACCAAGTGAATGGGGCTAGGAAAGAAGGAACAGCAGATACTCCCTCTCCCCTGCATACAAAAAGAACATTTACACAAAGAGGAGCACGCTGGAGTCTGAAGACATCAGTATACACTATACATCTAAAACTTTGGGGCATGGAAAGGAGTTTTAAAATCATTGCATTTATGCAAAGAAAAAGCTAGTGTACAATGTCCCTTTAAAGAATATTCATCATAGATATTTTTAAATAAAACTAAAGAATTTTTTTTATTTTCTTCTATAATATTAGATCTCTACCAGGATACATTCGTGATAGCACACACTTGGTCAACAAATTGGAAAAAAACAAATGGGAGAAAGACTACAAATGGTTAACCATAGATGTCTGCTCCCTGTATTCTAGCATTCCCCACTAAAAACAATCTTAATCTTTCATTCACATACAAGAATGATGAATTGAACATAGAGTATCTTGACCTGTATCTACAACATGATGAGAACAATAATATTATTACCTCAAATTATAGCAAACCCCTTTCCAGAAACACTATATTGAGAGTTGACTATTGCCATGCACCCCATATGAGAAAGGGAGTACCTAAAGGCCAATGTCTTCACTTATGAAGGAATTGCTCTACACTAAAATCCTATAAACAAGAGGCCAAGATACTATCCAGCAAACTGATAGCCAGAGACTACAATAAATCTGCACTTAACAAAATTAATATACTGGTAGCAAAAATGGACAGACATACCTTACTAAACAAGACTGGAAACAATTCAAACAATAATAAAAATAAGAAAGCAAACAAAAACAGAGACAAACACACAAACATGACACACAGGAATACAGACTTATTAGACACAGATGAAATATACTTTACAACCAAATATAATATACAATTTTACAGCATCTGTGGCATAATAAGAAAGTATCTACCAGTTCTCAATGGAGACCCTACACTGAAATTTAAATTGGATAACAAAATAAAGTATGTAGCTAAAAAAGCAACCAACATCGGAGATGAAGTAAAGAAGAAATTAAATAGTAAGGAACCAAGACAAGTGAACTGGCTTACCCCAACCACTGTTTTTTTCAAGTGTGAACATGTTCCATGCAAAAGCTGTGCTTACACAAACAAAAGTAAAGTATTTACCTCAACACATACAGAAAAATAATTCAACATAAAAAATAGAATAGATTGCACATCCAAATTTGTGACCTATTTAGTAACTTGCAAACAATGCCACCTCCAGTATGTGGGCATAACCACATTTCAATTGAAAGATAGAATCAGGGAGCACCTCATTTCCATAGAGGAGGAAATACCCAAAACACCAATAGCAAAACATTTCCATACACATCAAGCGCTTATCTCCTATTTTTCATTTATAGGCATCGAACACATAGAGAAAGACCCTCTGGGAGGGGATAGATTGAAAAATCTATTAAAAAGAGAGGTCTATTGGATCTTCACGTTAGCGACTAGAACACCATTAGGTATTAATAGAAGATATTATGTAAACGTGTTTGTGGAGTGAGAACCTCACATAACTACTGATCATAATTCAGCTATTAACTTCACCCTACCTTACAGACAGTAATACCAACTGAATTACCAACCTTATCCATTTTACAGGCTGCAACACAAACCCTCTATTAGCTGTACCAACTAATACTCAACCATTACACAACAGACATTAGGTGTATTAGATTAGATAGAACTAATATACACATCTCTACCCACCCACCAAATTTTTGTACTTAAGAAGTAAAAGAAAGAAACAAAAGCTGATCTTAACATGAATAATGCCCTAGTCCAGTGGCCTCCAACTATATATTCTAACATACATCATACTAAGAGGCCTATTTATCAAGCCATCAACCGCAAATATGCTGGAATTCCGCAGCGTAATTGTGGCAAACCTGATTCACCCTATTTATCAAAGCCTACAGACCGGCAAAAGTTGAAATTTGTGACGTAAAATACGATCCGCCGGTCTCAGACCGACACAGATCGATGCTTACGTCATTACAGATGTTCGGAATACAAATTCGGCACTATCTGACACCTTTTGCAAGTTATCAATCCTCTAACAGGTATGCTCGCCACTATTCCGGCCCAGCGTACCTGCTTTTCAATTCGCCATCCTGGAGGCCGCGGATGCCATAGGAATCAATGGGAGTCTGAAAGCAGCGAAAGCTTAAGTTCGATGCTGCCAGATATCCCATTGATTTATATGCTAGAATATAATTAACGTTTACACCGAACACCCTAACATAACCTCCGAGTCTAAACACCCCTAATCTGCCGCCCTGACACCGCCGCCACCTACATAAAATATATTAACCCCTATTCCGTCACTCCCGGACCCCGCCACCACCTAAATATATATATTAACCCCTATCCCGCCGCTCCCAGAGCCCACCGCAACTAAATAAAGTTATTAGCCCCTATTCCGCCGCTCCCCTAAACTCCTGGCCTCCCACATCACTACCACTTACTAAACCTATTAACCCCTAAACCGCCAGCCCCCCACATCGCCATAAACTAAATTAACCTATTAACCCCTAAACCTAACAACCCGCTAACTGTACATTAAAATTACATCATCCCTATCTTATAATAAATTTAAACTTACCTTTAGAATTAAATTAAACTATTTTAAACTATTAATCAATCTACCCTAACTATTATACTAAAATTACAATAAACTATATTAAACTATTAATTCATCTACCCTAATTATTATACTGAAATTACAATAAACTATATTAAACTATTAATTAATCTACCCTAACTATTATACTAAAATTACAATAAACTATATTAAACTATTAATTAATCTACCCTAACTATTATACTAAAATTACAATAAACTATATTAAACTATTAATTAATCTACCCTAACTATTATACTAAAATTACAATAAACTATATTAAACTATTAATTAACCTACCCTAACTATTATTCTAAAATTACATTAAACTACAAATTAAATTAACTATATTACATACATTGGCGGCTGGTGAATTTTGAAGATGGTGGGGCACTAGACCCCACCCCTTTAAATAAAGCTCTACCCACCAGATGGCTCTATTATATATATATATATATATATATATATATATATATACACACACATATATATATATATATATATACACACACACACACACATACATAGTCATACATACATACATACATACAAAGATATATATATATATATATATATATATATATATATTATTATCATGTGCAAACACTATCTTTGCACATAGTGATCTTGAACACAAACTCAACTCCCAATCCACTAATCTTTATACACATTTTTGTGTATAAAAAAACAAACACAACAGGAGCCTCTCATACATGATTACTAGCATAGGCCTGACTCCTGATTACAAATGCTACTTACAGTTTATCTGCAGATACCTCCTGCATTATAGTCTGACTGCAACCACAGTCGGTTATGCTAAATGCTGCAGATCATTATGACAGGCAGTATTATTCAGCAATCTCACAGTGAACGGAGCGTTTATTTTGCTTGCTTGCATACCAGGAATACCAGTAAAAGTTGGATTGGTATTCCTGGTATGCAGGCAAGCACAACAGAAGCTCTGTCCATTGTTCTGAGTGTGCTAAACACTGCCTGTCATAATGATAACCATATGCAAATTTTAACCCCTGGGAAAGGTCCTGATAACCCAGCCGTAATGGATCCTGCTGCAGCTCTCTCCCATACCGTCACTCTGCAGGCTATGAAGGAGGGGGAGAATTATTAGTATGACATATAGTTTACAAATAACTGTTTCAACCCTGAAATAAAGTGAGCTCTAATAACGCAGTAATGTACTACAGGGACCTTGCTAAACACGGACATCTGCCAATCAAGAGGGTGCTCAAGACTCTTATGATTTGCATTATGTAATGTAATGCTTTTTTTACATTGACTATGCAGCATTTAGCAGCGCCAGCCCAGCACATAGATTAAGGTTATACATCAAAGGACAGGAACTTGAAATACACCCAGTTGTGGCTGCCATTGCACTGTGCAGTGAAGTCTCAGACAGTAGACCGCATCCATGACTCACTAATTGTTTTCAACTGAGGCAGTGGCACCTGTGCAAAAGTAGCCTGACATGCTTTTCTTACTCCCGCTCCAAATATAACTAGTGCATGCTAGTTAGCGCTCTCTCCTCTAGACCACCAGGCAGTGCAACACCATTGCAAAAATTAAATAAATAAAATCCCCATTTGAGGTTAACAAAGAGAGATCTCTGCAGATCTACTGTGATACCTCTGCCTGTTATCATTTCAGGAGTTACAGTCTGAGGCGCTAGTGTTAAATCACAGTGGATAGCCTGTGATGGTGGTGGGAAGCAGCGGGTTAGACAGAGGGGGTTAGGGGAGACTGAGACTGAGTACAGGCACTGCTTGTGCCACTAGCACCAGCCCTAGGCCCTGCACTTCCGATTGGCTGATAGAATAGGATGAAAGATCAATCCTATTGGCTGATTGCTACATCCAATAGGATTTTTTCCACCTTAATTCCTTTTGGCTGATAGAATTCTATCAGCCAATCGGAATGTAAGGGACGCCATCTTGGATGACGTCATTTAAAGGGAAACTTCATTGTTCCAGAAGACGTTGTAAGAAGAGGATGCTCCACGCCAGATGTCTTGAAGATGGAGCCGCTCTGCGCTGGATGGATGAAGATAGAAGATGCCATCTGGATGAAGACTTCTGCCGGCTTCAGTGAGGACTTCTGCCGCTTCGTTGAGGATGGATGTCGGGTCTTCAAAAACTGTAAGTGGATCTTCGGGGGTTAATGTTAGATTTTTTTAAGAGTTTATTGGGTGGGTTTTAATTTTAGATTAGGAACTTTGAGCGGAAAAAGAGTTAAATGCCCTTTTAAGGGCAATTGGGAGCTTAGTTTTTTAGATAGGTTTTTATTTGGGGGGTTGGTTGTGTGGATGGTGGGTTTTATTGTTGGGGGGTTGTTTGTATTTTTTTTACAGATAAAAGAGCTGATTTCTTTGGGGCAATGCCCAGCAAAAGGCCCTTTTAAGGGCCATTGGTAGTTTATTATAGGCTAGGGTTTTTTTATTTTGGGGGGCTTTTTTATTTTCATAGGGCTCTTAAATTAGGTGTAATTAGTTTAAAAATTTGATAATTTATTTTTTATTTTGTGTAATTTAGTGTTTATTTTTTTGTAACTTAGTGTTTTTTATTTTGTGTAACCTAGTGTTTTTTTTTTTTTTGTAACTTAGTTGTTAGTTTTTTGTAACTTAGTAATTTTTAATAGTAGATTTAAATAATTTGAGTAGGGTTAGGTTTTTAAATATGTAATATAGTTAATTGAATTGTTAGTTTAATGTAGTATTTAGTATAATAGTTAGGGTAGGTTAATTAATAGTTTAATATAGTTTAATGTAATTTTAGTATAATAGTTAGGGTAGGTTAATTAGTAGTTTAATATAGTTTAATTTAATTCTAAAGGTAACGTAAGTTTAAATTTTATATAAGATAGGGATGAGGTAATTTTAATGTAAAGTAAGTGGGTTGTTAGGTTTAGGGGTTAATAGCTTAATTTAGTTTATGGCGATGTGGGGGGCTGGCGGTTTAGGGGTTAATAGGTTTAGTAAGTGGTAGTGATGTGGAGGCCAGGGGTTTTGGGGTTAATACATGTATTTAGTTGTGGTGGGCTCCGGGAGCGGAGGGATGGGGGGTTAATAACTTTATAAGAGTTGCGGTGGGCTCCTGGAGCGGAGGGATAGGGGTTAATACATTTATTTAGTTGCGGCGGGATAGGGGTTAATAACTATATTTAGTTGCAACGGGGTCCAGGAGTGGCGGGATAGGGGTTAAACATTTTAGTATAGTGGCGGTGTTTAGTGACAGGGTATAAAAAAAGTTGTGAAAAAGCCGAATAGCAGCGAGATCGATGACTGTTAGTTAACAACAGTCTGCTGCTCATCGCCCCGTACTTGGTGCACAGCTTTTTGACAGCTTTTTTAATAAATAAGGAGAACGTAGTCAGATCCGCGGCCGCGATGTTAGGCGATGTCAGGCGAGTGTATTGGTGCCAGCGAATGCAGCATAGTTGACGGCTTGATAAATAGGCCTCTAAGTGTTAACAGATCACTTTCTGTTTTTCTTTTCTCTTCTTTTTTTGTATTTTTTATTTTCTTAACTAACTTCTATCACCTAGAAATATATATTTTTTATAATAATAAGCATTGTTTTTCCATAGATTGCTAACATTTAGACAAAACCTAGCAGTGTAAAAAAAACTTTCTCTGAGCAAACATGAAAATTGTCTTGTATTATATAGTTTGTAATAACAACATGCACAGAGTAATATCCAATGCTTAGAATAATGTTAATTCTATTATGCCATCAAGTTAGGTACCATAGCACCTGTATACTCCATAGGAGCCTATCTCTTACCCAAATGGGAGAATACTGACCACCTATTAGTCAACACACAGTAGTTAGGCTCACCTGGAGTATCAGGTAACTATCTCTGATGAAGTGCATGTACGCATGCACAAAACGCGTCAGCTGGCCTACCTGTTGTCTCCTACCGGAATAAATCAACATCTGCACTGGCACCTTGGCTCCAGTATCCTTCTTTCTTCATAGTTATCATTCTGTTAAGACAACTGATAAGTTTAAAACTTAGAATTGCTGATACCTGTTATCTGTGAATCTCCAGAACTGTTATTGTTAAAAAAGATAGATAATCCTTTTATTACCCATTCCCCTGTTTTGCATTACCAACACGGTTATATTAATATACTTCTTACCTCTGTGATTACCTTGTATTTAAGCCTTTGCAGACTGCCCCTTATTTCAGTTCTTTATACAGACTTGCATTTAGCCAATCAGTGCCCTCTCATTTGTAACTCCACGGGTGGGGTTACAATATTATCTGTATGTTACACATGAACTAACGCCCTTTAGCTGTCAAAAACTGCCAAATGCATTAAAATAAGGGTCGGCCTCCAAAGGCTTAGAAATTAGCATATGAGCCTACCTAGGTTTATCTTTCAACAAAGAATACCAAGAGAACAAAGCAAATTTGATGATAAAAGTGAATTGGAAAGTTGTTTAAAATTGCATTCCCTTTCTGAATTATGAAAATGTAATTATGACTAGGCTGTCCCTATAATTTAATTTCATGTAAACCAGTCTGTTCACTTTGTAGTAATCCAACATATCTCATTGCACATATTTTATGACATCAATCTTCACAGAGTCTTCCATTAGAAGTTTACTACTTATGAACACTTCCCTAGTACAGTTTAAATAGATATAACAAAAATCTATTAAATAATACATTAATTTGCAGTAATTTCTATTAGCAATGTACCACTGTTTAGAGCATCAAATATAGTAACAAAACAGATATTTAACATACCTTTAACCTGTTTTATATCAGAAATATCACAAATACCACTATATAATTTTTAGGTAAAAATAAGTTAATAAAAAACATATTTGGCACTGTTTTAATCTAGCATTACCCTACCTACCTCTCCCACAAAATATTTATATTGCAAGATCAATTAATTAATTAATTAATTAACCTTTGGTGGGTGTCATCAGGTTGGGGGTTCATAGAATTAATGAAATGGTATTTTGGAGTTGGAGTCCATGAGGTGGGTGATGTTTTTGAAGGTAGTTCTGTGAGTAGGGATATCGAAAGGGTCCTTAACAGTGAGAGTGTTGAGAGAGTTGATGTAGTGAAGGCTTATGTTGATATTATTCTGAGGTAGAGGTTAAATACACAAGGGGTGTATTCATGTCATTGAGGTAATCCATGTAGGTTACGGTAACATATGCCTGCCTGATATCACTGTCCCTTTAAGACTGCCTTCCCTGCTACTGACAATCATACTGTTTGGGGAGTGTCTGCATTCAACTTACCTGCCTAATTAATTAATCATTCATGCACCTGATTTCCTCAGCCTCTTTTTAAACTATCTCAGGCCTAATGTGCATGGCATTAGCTTTAAAGTTTTGTTCCAGAACAACAGAGGTCTGTGACTGTTTCTGCATGAATTTGACCAGCATATTCAAACTACAGACTTTCCTTTTAGCTATGCTTAAAATCATCTAATCGCAAGTATCCATATAAATCCATTTTGATTCCTTGACACTGCTACTTAACAAACTCTGAACTTTATTCTAAATTACAAGTATGCATTTGGTTATAATCACTCTCTAATTACTACAACAGCATCTTACTCAGAACTTTATAACTATTCTCTGCTACAAGTTGTCATAGCTGAAATATCCTCCTCCAAAGATGTTAATATATTCAGAACTCGGCATCTATGTGTTCAGTTAAAAAGCTTACCTGTCATTCTCCAATATATGCTCAAACAGTATTTAATGCCTTAAACTTGCAACTTGTCTATCACCTGTGCTGCTCTGCTTATTACTGACAAACAGCTCTATATAATATGATGTACTGTTAACCTGCAACAAATCTTTGCATCTATGAGTCAATCTTCTACCAGTTTACTCAGAAGCCTGAACATCTTACATTGCTATATTTTTAACTCATGAATCCTGCAGCTACTCCTATTAACTATAAGTCACAGTATCAATTTATGTTTCCATTGAAGCCAGAATATATTGTATACATATGTTTCACTCTCCATGAATTCTACAATGACTTCTTGTAACTATGAATCATAGAATATCATCTATCCACATCCAGGATACTCTTCTCCGGGTCAGGGGTTGGTGTCTCCAATTCCCTACCACTGCCCCGAGGATCTGTGGCCTGAGCGCATATACATCGGACCATGACAGTTACTTTGCAGTCAGGGTTTGAAGGAAACAGTAGCATCATATACTAGGGACTTCTGTATGTATTTAACATATTTTTGTTTTGTAAAGAACATTGGAATGTAAAATATTTAAAGTACATACACAGTTAAACACATTATTAAATATTCAAATTTATTAAAACATTTTTTTCTTGTTTTCAGGTATTTAAGTGGAAAGGCCTGTAAAGTATATATACATATGTGTATATGTGTATGCATGCATATATGCACTTATATGTGTATATATGTATATATATATATATATATATATATATACATGTAAACATAAATACACATGCATACACATATATACATATGTATATTAACATACATACACATATTTAGAAATACATATGTATGTACAGTATATATATAAATTATAGCCCTTTCCATTCAAACACCTTGTCATATACCATAAACGTTTAACCGTTAATTAACATATATTTTTTTAAATATTTATATGAAAAATAATTATTAGATAGTTGTATATATGAGTATTGCACTTTATTTTAATGTATTTAAGTTGTGTTTGGTGCAACTTTTGATTAAGCCCTAATCCTTTACACAAGGACTTCAGTCATGCTTGTGCGATCATGTTTACATTCAACTTGTTATATAGCACGGATGTGATATTTCAATATCACACATGCTAACGTTAGCCCGCCACTTGTAATATAGCCAAATGTATTTGCTTTCAATAGGTTATTTATATCTTGTGACTGAGATATTCGGTGTACCTTTTAAGATCAAATTGAACAGTTTATTATTCTTAATTTATAAAAACACAACATTTCCGCACTAGGGCCTAGTTTCCATTGTTATAGTAAACTGCGTAAACAACAAGTATCATTATTAAAGTCTATGGAGATGTTCTTTGTTAGCACCAGTTCCACAGTTTGCAACAGCAATGGAAACTAGGCCTAAATATGCAATTCTCTTGTGTGTCTATTTTCTTTCTATTAAAGTTTTTAGATGGTTTTACCTTTTTCAGAGATAATGGCACTCTTGATCTATATTGATGGATGTACAGAATCTTAATGTATTTAGTGGAGTTTGGAGTGCTTTATTGATCTTGATAAGACGGTCTTGTCACTTACAATGAATCGCACCCTGTTACAGAAATTGATGGTGTCAGGTTTATCTTCCAGCTGTTTGTTCACATTGTTCTTTACGTCACTTGTTCCTACAAAACAAAACATTTTAAATGACAGTTGTTGACCTTGAGCAAGATAATTTCAGTTTCAAAGAGAAACATTTTAACTCTAATTTTCGTAACTCTGGTCTATAACCCCTGATAGTATTTTTTTTTCTAAATAAGTCTATTAATGCATAATGTACAGAAGGGGTCTACCTTTAGGGCCTTATTTTCAAGAATGTAAGGTAAACCTTTCATTGTATTGCTTCATTGTTTAGTAGATATCTAAGAGGTTTCAGAATTATCTACGTCACTGTAATAATGGGATAAACATTCCCATCTTTATTTGTGGTAGTCAATGATTTTATTCCTATTTATTTCAAGGGGCAAAAAAAGTATTTGTTTTCTTTTCTACATCTAAGAGGGCTTTATATATATAATAGTCCTATTTTTTTGCAGTAAAGCGGTCCCACCCCTTCCTTTCTCTCTCTCCCCCATCTCCTTTGCGCTCTCTATCCCCCTCTCTTTTGAGCTCTCTCTCTCTCCCCCATCTCTTTTGTGCTCTCTCTCCCCCTCTCTTTTGAGCTCTCTCTATCCCCCCTCTCTCCCCCCCCCCCTCCTCTCTCTCTCTCTCTCTCCCCCCTCTCCTCTCTCTCTCCCCTCCTCTCTCTCTCTCTCTCTCTCCCCTCCACTCTCTCTCTCTCCCCTCCTCTCTTTCTCTCTCCCCCTCTTTCTCTCCCCTCTCTCTCTCTCCCCCCTCTCTTTTGTGCTCTCTCTCTCTCCCCCTCTTTTGCTCTCTCTCTCCCCCTCTCTTTTGCGCTCTCTCTCTCCCCCTCTTTTGCGCTCTCTCTCTCTCCCCCCTCTATTTTGCGCTCTCTCTCTCCCCCCTCTCTTTTGCACTCTCCCCCCTCTCTTTTGTGCTCTCTCTCTCCCCCCTCTCTTTTGTGCTCTCTCTCTCCCCCCTCTTTTGCTCTCTCTCCCCCCTCTCTTTTGCACTCTCTCTCTCCCCCCTCTCTTTTGCACTCTCTCTCTCCCCCTCTCTTTTGCGCTCTCTCTCCCCCTCTCTTTTGCACTCTCTCTCCCCCTCTCTTTTGCACTCTCTCTCTCCCCTCTCTTCACGCTCTCTCCCCCCTCTCTTTTGCTCTCTCTCTCCCCCCTCTTTTGCGCTCTCTCTCCCCTCTCTTTTGTGCCCTCTCTCCCCCCTCTTTTGCTCTCTCACTTCCCCTCTCTTTTGTGCTCTCTCTCTCCCCCTCTCTGTTGTGCTCTCTCTCCCCCTCTCTTTTGCGCTCTCTCTCCCCCTCTCTTTTGTGCTCTCTCTCTCCTCTCTTTTGCGCTCTCTCTCCCCCTCTCTTTTGTGCGCTCTCTCCCCCCTCTCTTTTGCTCTCTCTCCCCCCTCTCTTTTGCTCTCTCCTCCCCCATCTCTTTTGCGCTCTCTCTCCCCCTCTGTTTTGAGCTCTCTCTCTCCCCCATCTTTTGCTCTCTCTCCCCCCTCTCTTTTGTGCTCTCTCTCTCTCTCCCCCCCCTCTTTTGCTCTCTCTCTCCCCCCTCTCTTTTGCGCTCTCTCTCTCCCCCCTCTCTTTTGCGCTCTCTCTCTCTCCCCCTCTCTTTTGTGCTCTCTCTCTCTCTCCCCCTCTCTTTTGTGCTCTCTCTCTCCCCTCTCTTTTGCACTCTCTCCCCCCTCTCTTCATGCTCTCTCCCCCTCTCTTTTGCTCTCTCTCTCCCCCATCTCTTTTGCGCTCTCTCTCCCCCTCTCTTTTAAGCTCTCTCCCCCTTTCTTTTGAGCTCTCTCTCTCCCCATCTCTTTTGCTCTCTCTCCCCCCTCTCTCTCTCTCCCCCAATCCTCTCTCTCCCCCTATCCTCTCTCTCTCTCTCCCCCTCCTCTCTCTCCCCCTCCTCTCTCTCTCCCTCCTCTCTCTCTCCCCCCTTCCTCTCTCTCTCTCTCTCTCTCTCTCCCCCCTCTCCTCTCTCTCTCCCCCCCTCTCCTCTCTCTCTCCCCCCCTCTCCTCTCTCTCTCCCCCTCTCCTCTCTCTTTCCCCCCCTCTCCTCTCTCTTCCCCCCTCTCGTATTTCTCTCTCCCCCTCTCCTCTCTCTTTCCCCCCTCTCCTCTCTCTTCCCCCCTCTCGTATTTCTCTCCCCCCCTCTCCTCTTTCTCTCCCCCTCTCCTCTCTCTCTCCCCCCCTCTCCTCTCTCTCTCCCCCCCTCTCCTCTTTCTCTCTCTCTCTCTCTCTCTCTCTCCCCCCTCTCCTCTCTCCCCCCCTCTCTCTTCCCTACTCTCTCTATCTCCCCTCCTCTCTATCTCTCTCCCCTTTCTATCTCTCAACCACGCCCCTTCACATTCAGCCACGCCCATTTCACGGCCATTCCCGCCCGGTCACGCCCCCTTCACGTCGTCCACGCCCCCACTCAAGTCCGGCCACACCCACCGCTCACGCCCGGCCACGCCTACTTCTGCCGCAGGTGGCAGATCAGCTAGGGACTGGAGCAGGACTCAAAGGCCAGGTGTGTTTGTCTTCGTGCTGTCTCTACTGCGCATGACAGCTTCGGACAAACACACTTGGCCTTTTATATAATAGGATATTTTTTTATTTGTTTTTAAACAGATATTCCTGTACTAAGAAAAAAACAAAAAAAATGTTTTCTTTATATGCTTGTGTTTGTGCCACTTTCCACCAATGGTGCTGTGGGAGCTTTCCTTATCAGCCAGTAAGCTTCTATCCAACAGATCAGTATTCCATAAACATGCACTTTGGTTTAATTCATGAAAAAAAAAAAAAAACTCAACACATTGAAGTGGTAATCTTTAATATTTATGATAGAAATTATAAGAGCATTTTGAATAAAACTGCTCAGTGTTGGATGTTATGACTTTGTTTTTTTAGTCAGCAAGTAGTTTTGCTTATACTCAGGGGCCGATTTATAAAAGTGTGGATGGACATGATGCGATGTAGCGTATCATGTCCGCTGCACATCGATAAATGCCGACAGCATACGCTTTCGGCATTTATCATTGCACAAGCAGTCCTTGTGAACTGCTTGTGCAATGCCACCACCTGCCGCTAGTAGGGGGTGTCAATCAGCCCGATTGTATAGGATTGTGTGGATTGATGTCTGCAGCCTCAGAACAGGCTGAAGGTTTGCACAGAAACAGGGGCATCAAGCTCCATTCAGAGCTTGATAATCTGGCCCCATAGTGTTTAATTTTTTTTATACTACTCTGTCACATTTATGGATTTATTTGTCTGTCAGAGGCATAAATACAATAAAACAAAGGTGTCAAATGAACTTCAAAATGCAGCCAATGGTGTCCCAAATTTGGGAATTTCTGAAACACGGCTACCAAGATCTTTGAGCAGAATTACAATCATTATTTGTAGTAACTAAAGAAGCAGATTATGACAATAGCTGAGAACCATTTTAATTAAGTATACATTTCTATTTTTATTAATTTGGCGGCTTAGTTGTTAAGCATTATTTGTGATGGGGAGGGGTTTGTATAGGGAGGAGGGTAAGGGACACTGGGATTGTTTAGTATGTTGTAAGTTTAATGGGTTTTACTATTTGGGGATCATGTAGGAAGGTGTTTAAAGTTAAAGAATATTTACAATGTGGGGAACAATGGTTAGGATAATAGAAATGGTGGGTTGGTCTGTCATTATGAGATTATTTGCAGTGGTAGGAGATTACATCTAGGGTTCCTTTAGGTAGGGAGTTATTGGAACTGCACAGTTGGAGTTATCGGAAGAACTGTTTGGTTAGGGCTATTTGTGGTGGGTCTTATCCTGGGTAGGGATCGTTATTTTAGACTATCAGGTGAACAGTTGTTAGTATTAAAATTTAGTAAGGGGTTAAATCAATATGAGAGATCATTTGTACTTGATTATCAGCATTGAGTTTCTTCTACCTAAATGCAGTTTCACAAGTGTAATTAGGAACCCCATCACAGATTACATATTCACTTTATTTGTTATTAAAGGGACATGCCACTAACTTTTTTTCTTTTATGATTTAGAAAGAGAATGCAATTTTAAACATCTTTCTAATTTACTTATATTATCTAATTTGTTTTATTCTCTTGATATTCTTTGATGAAAAGCATATCTAGATATGCTCACTAGCTGCTGATTGGTTGCTGCACATAGAAGCATTGTGTGATTGGCTCACCATGTGCATTGCTTTTTCTTCAACTAAGGATATTTAAAAAATGAAGCAAAATAAACAATGGAAGTAAATTGTAATGTTGTTTAAATTTCTATTCTCTATCTGAATCATGAAAGAAAGATTTTGGGTTTAGTGGCCCTTTAAGTACTGGAAAGCAATTATTTTATTTTATAACTAATATATAAATAAAATATTTTTTATTTATTTATTTTTTTATCAAAACGTTTTGGAAGTCTACACTGCAGTAAAAACCAAGCCTTTAAGCCTCTGCAGGATTTCAAACTATGTAATTTTGGATTATTGTTTTTTTTCACTGAAGAAAGCTATTTATTTTAATTTTCTCTTTTTCAAAGAGTGGCTATTACATTTTAAGACAAGTAGGGATTTTAGAAGGCTGTAGCTAGCATTGATAGTAGTTATAGTGGAATAAATAAGTAGTATATTTAAAACCAGCTACAATTTCTTAGTCTCCTTATTTGTGAGTTGTAATAAAACCAACTGTGTTGTAGTTAATTATTTTCCCTGTTGCTCAAAGCAATCGTAAAAAAAAAAACAGTTTCCAAGAAGCCACTTATACAAGAAAGATGCAAATATAAAACAAAAGCAAGAATTGTATGAAGGACAGTCAGCCTTAAAAATATCTTAACTTAACAGGAATATTCTTAAAACATCTATAAAAACTTCGGTAAAATTAAGGCTGTATAATAAAACAATATTCAAGACCTTGAAACGTCTTCTGAATGAAATGAACAAATATCAAGTGAATATTTTATGCTTAGTTTTTCCAAGTTACTTATATAGAAGAGATAAGATTAGGCATGTGCATTTGTTTTGTTACGAATGCAAACTGTTGGTTTCCTTTTTACGAAAGTAATATCTACACAAATGCACAAAGAAAGAAAACATATAAATACTGACTAAATTTGCCAGTATTCATTTGTTTCCTTTAAATGCATGCTGGAAAGCTATGCTAAACCCAACACTTCTTTACAGAACCCTTAAACCATACTAGTATTAGGCTTAGCACTCCATAAACCTCCTATTAAGGCGGCTCTGGGCTCTGTGAAGAAGGGTTGGGATTAGCATGGCTCCACAGAGGGCTACACCTACACGGCCAAACTGAATTTTTCGCCCATGCTCATGCCTAGATATAATCAATATATTATATAAAGATTATGCTTTCTGTTAGAGATTGTCAAAATAATGTACAGCTTTGTATGAAATAAAAGTGTTTTAAAGATCAAAGCATAGTAACAGCTGCATTGCTGGATTTATTGATGAAAGGGACTTTTTTATTATTATTATTGTTTTCATCTTAAAGAGGGAAGATCAAAACGTTTTTTGTTTTTTTATTTTTAGTAAACTCTTA
Source organism: Bombina bombina (assembly GCF_027579735.1). NCBI lineage: Eukaryota > Metazoa > Chordata > Amphibia > Anura > Bombinatoridae > Bombina > Bombina bombina. Next base: position 969,666,829 of record NC_069503.1, read on the forward strand.
TTTCATTTTTGAATAAACCAATGTTTTCTTGGCATGTTTACAGGGTTATGACTGTCACTACCAAGCAGACCCAAATTTCCTCTTCAACCAGAGAGGATTAGTACGAAGTACAAAAGCAAAACTGCAGTATTAGTTTTAATTTAAAGGGACTTTTAAAGTTTTACATAAATTATTCACTGCATCGCAAAATATTTGCACACAAAAAAATGTTTTAAAAGCATTTAAATTTGTAAATTGTTTTTGAAAAAAATGCATTGTTTTACACGCCTGGGACACATCCCTTAAAAGCCTCTTGAAGTTGCTGCACATATTAACCAATCACTTTAAAGCTAGTAGGAATGTCAAGGTTCTGTGAATGCATATAAGCTCTCTGGAGTTTTTTTTTTAACTATGCATGATTAAACATTTTATAGTAAACCATATTTTGAGTTGGCATAATTTATTTAAACATATTTAAAGGGACAGTAAAGTCAAAATTAAACTTTCATGATTCAGACAGGGCGTAAAATTTTAAACAACTTTTCAATTTACTTTTATCATCAAAGTTACTTTGTTCTCTTGGTATTCTTTGTTGAAGGTTAAACCTAGGTAGACTCATTGGCTGATTTTTAAGACCATGAAGACCATGCATTTTATTAGCTTTTCACAGCTAGACAGTGCATGTCCATGCGTGCCATATAGATAAAATTGTGCTCACTCTCTGAAGTTATGCACGAGTCAGCACTAATTGACTGAAATGCAAGTTTATAAATAGCACAGAGATAAGGGGGCAGTCTGCAGAGGCTTACATACAATGTAATCACAGAGGAAAAAATTATATTAATATAACAGTGTTGGTTATAAAAAACTGGGGAATGGGTAATACAGGGATCATCTATCTTTTTAAACAATAAACATTTTCAAATAGACTGTCCATTTAATGGCTGAGGGATTATGTTGCAGTTAAAAAATTTAGCATTTTTTTTAAATAAAAAATAACTGCACTAGGCAGTTTTGGGGCTTTAAAGTTGGTGGGAGTGGGGTGTTAGAAAAAACCGTCACTGATAAGTGCCTTTACATTGTGGTCTATGCGAACTGTGTGTTCCCATAGACCACAATGTAAATATATATGTATATGCTTATATCAACATATTAACACACTTGTTCCTACAAAACAAAACATTTTAAATGACAGTTGTTGAACTTGAGCAAGATAATTTCAGTTTCAAAGAGAAACATTTTAACTGTAATTTTTGTAACTCTGGTCTATAATCCCTGATAGTATTTTTTTAGGCTTTATCTTATAGCCGGGGGTATCACTTGACACTTAGCAGTATTCTACACCTTCACCTAGAACTGAATGGGTTACTTGGCAAATATATCTCGGTGAACAGCATTTTTACAGCCAGCAAGTAAAGTGCAATCACTGTTTCTGTTTATTATAAGACATAACATACTTTTATATACAATGGTTACAGTATATGTGGTTAAACACTGACATAATCCTAATCAACCCATTCCACACAGTATGCTTGGAACAAAGAACTTCATTTAAAATTATATAAATAAGGAGGAATAAGGAGTTTACTGTGAAACTAACAGTTTTAGATAACCGTGTATCTGGGAGCATTGCTAGGACATAGCAAGGCCATCGGACAAGTTATTGAGATAACATGTTCAGCTTCATATTTTTCTCATAGCATAATAACTACCTTATAATGAAATATAGTAAACTCATTTTAAAATGGAATCTAAAACACAATGTATTACTGGCGTCATTATGGTTATATATATATATTCTTACATTCCACCCTTTTATTCTAACAGAATAACATACTATGAAAATTAAACAACTATATAAAAGGCACAGAATATTAGTAAATCTATTATCAACAATGTAAGCCTAATACTATAGTATAACATGAATCTATGTGAGAATACTGTAGAGAAATTCAGTCACATTTACTGCTATAATAGTTAACTAATATTAAAATGCTAAATAGGCCAATAGGGCACAATATGTCACTGAACATGAGTACAGTGTCTCAAATACTCTGTCTACCTCCCAGCATCCCCAAACTACTGGTCTATCTGCACAAAGACCCAGCCAGCCCCCTATCTACACCTAAACAACACTGCATCTTTATTTCTCAGCTTGCATAGCCAGCATCCCCAAATAGCATAGACAGTTCCCTGCTCTGTACACTCTGCACAGTGAAGCATAACCTGGGAACAGTACAAGTATCTCTGGATGGCCTCTGATCACTTTAATAACAGTCTTTGTCCTCTTAGAGCTCCACCTCCCTCAGACACTCTGCTTCAATACCATAGTACATTTGCAGTAGGAGTGCTTTGCACCTGAGAAAGTGTCCATCAGCAGGTACATGCTGGAAGTACGATGGTTTGTTCATGGGGTAGACAAGGGAAACAGGTGGATCCTCATAGCAACAGACACTCGAGTCAGAATGAGTCTAAGAAGGAAACAAAAAAAGCACAAGATGAGAACGCACCCTGATACAATCACAATTATGCCCAACAAAACCTCTTTCACTTTTTTGTAAGCATCACAATTTCCTTTAATAGCTTAACTTATCCTATGTCATTTAAAACCAGTAAAATATTGTGTATATATAATACAAACTAAATACATTGATTATACTTTTACAGAGAATAACTCACAGCTTCTCTATACAATTTAATTGATACCTTAAACATGAATACTAAGCAAGTAAAAACTGCTAGAAATATGGCTATGCTAATTAACTTGTGCTAAGGCCTGCCCTGCAACAAAAATGAAAAGTAAAACAGTCAATAAAAACATTTTCTTTAAAATTAATTCTTCACACTTTCTCTTTGAACTACTAAAAAAAAAGTAACCTAGTGTTGCTTTATTCTGAAAAGCTACTATATGTAATGATCTTAGTAGAATCGGCTGTTTAATTTGATATAAGCACTACTAATTTACAAATTATTTTATGCAACCTAAATTCTCTTGCACTCCTGTATGAGGAAAGACTACAATCATAACATTATTAAAACTACACAATCTTTTAAAGTAAACACATCTTTATGGTATTCCATTTGCTGACAAACACCTGGAATTACAAAACTCAAATAGCAGATACAATACCAGTTAATAAAGGGAAAAATAAATTTGCTTTCATAACACAGATCCAATAAGAGCTATTGTAAATAGAACATATACCATCAATATCATTATAATTATACTACTCCCAAAACTCATATTTCTCTGTATAATTGATATAAATTTCTAGCTGAGACATGCTCTCACTCTTTTATTTTGATTAGTTTGACAATGCACTAAGGAATGATTACAATGGGAAATTCCTACAAAAACTTACTATTCTAATACCTTTCTCCACTGTAAGACACATATATTCATTCTTTGCTTAAATATTAAGGGGTGGTATAGAAACATGGGGGAACCTTCTGTGTTCTACAATGGTGAAGGGTATAGAATATTCTGAGATATTGTAGCATTTTCTTTAAACTATAAAGGTGCAAACATATTCTCTATACTCAGTTGGCCATGCAATAGGTTACAATACTGCACGGTTTAGATTTACACTTATCTGGAAGGTTACTTTGTTTAAGTACATAAACAACAATGTGTACTAATAAAAATAAGGCATATTTTTTTGCAGACAAAGCTATATGACTTCTTATAACTAATATGATCAATAAAAATAACACAATTACAAGAGAATACAAAACAAGTAATATAAATAAACAAGTTAAAACAATACTCCCGTAATTTAGCTGTGGATGACTTTGTAACAGCGTAACAGGTCCTCAACTTCCAGCAGTCAAGGCACAGTCCAGAGAAGGATAGTCTTTATGTTCTGAAGACACACATCATAGGAAACAGTCATAGATTACCCAGAGTCCAGTTCTGGGGCTGGTACCAGCGTGCAATTCAAAGAATGGATCCAAAAGATAGTTCAGTAACTTTTACTGCAGTATGGTGGTTAAACAAACTTGACAAAAGATCTATTATATTCTTTTTCTTTCCTTTACCTAGGCATCAGGCATCTCTTTATTTAAAAGGTTTACTTGTATTCAATCTGCAATCTTTTGGAGAGTGCACTATGGAATTTTATCTGTATAGATTTACCTAAATATGAAAAACCTCATCCTGCAAATACAAATATTTTGTTAACAACTCCTCTAAATATTGTAGGTTCATTTTCTTACTTAAAAAAATCACCCAAATCACATAAATAAAGATACTCATCAATACATAAAGATACTCATCACTCCTCCTCCCTTTTGTTCACGTGAAACATCCTATGTGTCACGCAAAACCAATATGACAGCAAACTAAAAGACAATCCATGCACTCCTAAAAGAAGTAGTATCCTTAAAATCAGGCAAAATAAAATACACCTCAGTATTCAATATTCCATTCATACAGCACCCTTCCACCCACATTCTCTAAAAAATAAAAACATAAAAAACATTCTCTAAGAAATAATTTAAAAACAACTATCCACTATGCAAAACAAAACATTAACAGCCCTCACACACTTTTAACAAACACAATCAACTTGAAAGCAAGCACATATACTTACACTCACTGAAACACAGCACCGAAAAATACCACATTCTAACAAAACACTACTTGTAATTCAAATTCTATAACAACCTTTCATGCCCTGGTTTTGTAAATTTTACCCTGCACAATACTACGAGATCATGCTAATAATGCAATCACTTTAGAAGATCAATAAACTCTAGTTGCACATTTACAAATAAAATCCGTAACCATGAATAGATAAAGAAAACCCACAAACACCTAAGTACCATATTCTGGGAAAGGTCAGAAAATAATGGCATTGCTACTGCTCTATGGTTTCTGTTTGCATGCATAGGGCAAAACCCACTGTTAAAAAATCATGTTTCTCATAAATAATTTGGGAAAAGCTTTAGAATCCAGTCTATTGGCGGCAGTAACCAGTCACATAGCCGTTACATGCTATGCTATTCTTTAATATACCTGTAATAAGGATTCTAATAAATACACAATTATTTGATTTAATTTTTATATATAATTTGATATTCAACATTTTTGCAGCTCTCTGACTAAATATAACAATTTTTTACAAAAAAAATAATTTTCTGAAAAGAATAATAATAATAATTTACACTAATAGATTAAAAGGACAGTCTACCTAAACATTTTCTCCCCTTTAAATTGTTCCTAATGATCCATTTTACCTGATGGAGTGTATTTAATTTTTTACAAATAGCTCCTTCTCCCCTATTTTGGCATTTGAAATAGCTGATTCAGCCTGTGGTACACCCATTTATAGTAAAATGTTGTATACTGGAGTCTCATCTATTGAATAGTCTAAGTAAACACAGCAAGAAGAAGAAATTACACTCTCTGTGGGGTACAGTATAGTTAAGTAATAAAATGACAAGTTTCCATTGCTCTGTCTAAGCACTGAGCTCCAGTTTTCCAGACAAATATCAGATAAGGATAAGGAGATATGCAATTACCTGAAACTCAACCCATTGTAATAGGCTTTGGATTAAAAGCACAAAAGCAGATACTTCATATATACAAATAAACCTGAAAATGCAATTTCTCCTAAATTTGATACTATACAACTGGTGTAACAAATAATTGAAAATACATCAACATAAAAACAATTTTACAGTGTACTGTCCCTTTAAGGGCTGACCATTTATATTATGTATATTACATATATAACCTAGCCATGATTAGGAAACTTGTATTATTTACCATTAAATTTCTACTTCTTTACTGTATCATAACCTGCATATATTTAAATGAGAGCCATCACAGCATAAATAATATTACACAGCAATATGTTACCAGGTATATTAAAACTCTACTGAATTACTCTACAAAAGAAACAGAACCAAATACTTTAGATACATTTAATAACATACAGCGTATAGTCTTTTCTTTTCTCTTTTTTTCACAAACTCCTTGCATAATTTTTTTGACATACTTAAATCAACCTATTACTCACTTGCCAGAAAAAAACCTCTCTTTTGTATTTACCAGACTTAAAGGACCAGTCAACACAGTAGATTTGCATAATCAACAAATGCAAGATAACAAGACAATGCAATAGCACTTAGTCTGAACTTTAAATGAGTAGTAGATTTTTTTCTGACAATTTTAAAAGTTATGTCTGTTTAAAAGTTATGGCTCTAAGTGGGTCTGCTGTATTGATTCTCTGTTAAAGTAAGATTGTCTAAGGCTAACCAAGCTCATTTTTAATTGCTTTGCAAGGGTTGCATTTTTAAAAAAGAAAAACATTTTATTTCTTCCATTCCATTTTTTTGTTTGTTTTTTTGTTTCCTGTGTGGGTAATTAGGGGTGGGATTTTTTTCACCTGTGTGGGCCTTGCAAGCCTATACATTTAGCACAGTAACTCTGTGAGCTTGCTCTAAGTGGGTCTGCTGTATTGATTATCTGTTAAAGTAAGATTGTCTAAGGCTAACCAAGTTCATTTTTTAATTGCTTTGCAAGGGTTGCATTTTTAAAAAAGAAAAACATTTTATTTCTTCCATTCCATTTTTTTTTTTGTTTCCTGTGTGGATAATTAGGGGTGGGGTTATTTTTACCTGTGTGGGCCTTGCAAGCCTATACATTTAGCACAGTTACTCTGTGAGCTTGCTCTAAGTGGGTCTGCTGTATTGATTCTCTGTTAAAGTAAGATTGTCTAAGGCTAACCAAGTTCATTTTTTAATTGCTTTGCAAGGGTTGCATTTTTAAAAAAGTAAAACATTTTATTTCTTCCATTCCATTTTTTTTGCTTTTTTTGTTTCCTGTGTGGGTAATCAGGGGTGGGGTTATTTTCACCTGTGTGGGCCTTAAAAGCCTATACATTTATCACAGTAACTCTGTGAGCTTGCTCTAAGTGGGTCTGCTGTATTGATTATCTGTTAAATAAAGTAAGATTGTCTAAGGCTAACCAAGTAAATTTTGTAATTGCTTTGCAAGGGTTGCATTTTTAAAAAGAAAAACATTTTATTTCTTCCATTCCATTTTGTTTTTTTTTTGTTTCCTGTGTGGGTAATTAGGGGTGGGGTTATTTTCACCTGTGTGGGCCTTGCAAGCCTATACATTTAGCACAGTAACTCTGTGAGCTTGCTCTGAGTGGGTCTGCTGTATTGATTCTCTGTTAAAGTAAGATTATCTGTTTAAGTATAATAGTTAGCTAACCAAGGTAGTTAGGCAAACAAGGATTTGGAGTAACCAAGGGGACATATAATTATTTTATATTTTTAAGTTAAACCTTTTATTAAGAATGTGTGAGAATCTCATTCAGTGTACAGCTTGCCACATGTTTGCATCACTGGAGCAGCCACTTCTGGGATTATATGTTTGTGGCAAGTGTGAGCATATTGTCTCTTTATAAAGTCGTATTGGAGATCTGGAGGAACGAATTGCAACACTGCATGAAATTCAGACACTTGAAAGGGAAATGGATAGGACTGAGCTGGTTGTTAATGGTTCTAGCAGTGGGGATGGGGATGATTCAGATGAGGAGACTCCAGGATGTAGCTGGGTCACAGTTAGAGGACGAAGTAAAGGTAAGCGGAAGAGACAGGCCAGTTCTGAGCTGGTACACCCCAAAAGATTTGCCAGATTAAGTGAAGATGTTGGGGATATCAGTTCGGGGGTGGCAGTGTCAGAGAGGGCTGGTTTGCCTTGTATAGTGAACAGTCCTTTAGTCATGGAAGAGGAGCATACTATGGTGGGCAGTCCTTCAGACATGGTAGAGGGGCATATTATAGTTAACAGTCCTTCAGTCATGGAAGAGGGGCATACAAGTCAGGGCCTGAGGCAGATGTTGGTGGTAGGAGACTCTATTATTAGGAAGGTTGATAGGGTAATTTGTCAGCCAGACCCTTTAAATAGAACAGTTTGCTGTCTTCCAGGGGCTCGTGTTAGGCATATTGTGGAGCATATTGATAGATTGTTAGAGGGATGTGGGTCTGATCCTGCAGTCATGGTGCATATTGGTACTAATGAAGGAATCGGTGGGAGATGGAGAGTCCTAAAAAATTACTTCAGGGAGTTAGGTAGCAAGCTTAAAGCAAGGACCTCCAAAGTAATATTTTCAGAGATATTACCAGTGCCGTGTGCTAACTCAGTAAGGCAGAAGGAGCCAAGGTCTGTTAATTCATGGTTAAAAACATGGTGTAAAAATGAGGGGTTTGACTTTTTAGAGCACTGGGCTGATTTTTTTATTAGGCTACAATTTGTACAGTAAGGATGGATTGCACCTGAATGACATGGGTGCTGGTGTGTTGGGGGAGAGGATGGTAGCACGTTTAGAGAACCTTTTGAAGTAGGCAAAGAGGGGGAGGGTCAGTTAGAACACAATAGAACAGAGAGATCAGTCTGTGAATATGTCACTCCCTTAATATCTCAAGGAAGGGATGACTTAATAAATGTCATATTAGAAAGTATAGAGGAAAGCACACCAAGGAGCAGCAGAAAGCACATGAAAATTAAATGTAGACAACAAATGCAAGAAGCATGACAGGTAAAATGGGGGAGCTGACACTCTTAATTGCAGAAGAGGACTATGATATTATCAGTATAACTGAAACTTGGTGGGATGATTCACATGACTGGGCAGTTAACTTAGAGGGGTATACTTTATTTAGCAGGGACAGGAATAATAAAAGGGGTGGGGGAATCTGCATGTATATTAAACCTAACCTTAAACCTACAATAAGGGAAGATGTTTATGATACAAGTGACAATGTAGAGACCCTGTGGGTTGAAATAAAGAGTGTGGGGAACATCCTAAAAAAATATTACTAGGAACATGCTACAAGCCCCCTAACATTAGGGAACTGGAGGAAACTCAACTACTAATGCAAATAGGTAAGGCGGCTAATAACAGTGCTGTAATTATGGGAGATTTTAACTACCCTGATATAAACTGGGCCAATTAATCTAGTAATTCAGCTAAGGGGGATAGATTTTTAAATGTTCTCAGGGATAACTTCTTGTCACAATTAATAGAGGAGCCAACTAGGAGTAAAGCTATATTGGATTTAGTGCTATCAAACAATACAGATATAATATCAAACATAGAAGTCAAAGAACATTTGGGTAACAGTGATCATAACATGGTCACATTTGAAATCTCTTTTCATATGCAGTGTCTTAAAGGTTTAACTAAGACTTTTAATTTCAAAAAAGTAAAATTCAACGATTTAAGGAAATCATTAAATAATATAAGTTGGGACAATGTATTCTCTTATAAAAATACAGAGGATGAATCGATAATAATTAAAACTTTGTAAAATAAATATACATATCAACAAATACCATATGGTTATAAAAATCAAAATAAAAAATCATAGCCGTTGTGGATAAATAAAAATGTGTTAAGAGAAATTAGGAAAAAAAGTAGGGCATTTAAATTATTCAAAGAAAATAGTACAGACTCAACATACAATATTTATAAGGAATGTAACAATGCATGCACAAAAGCAATCAAATTAGCTAAAATTGAAAATGAAAAATTAATTGCAAAGGATTCTAAGTCTAACCCTAAAAGGTTCTTTAAGAACATAAATAGCAAAAAAACTAAGAAGGATAATATAGGTACATTAAAATGCGTGGAGGGTAGAATGATAAATAATGACAAGAAGAAGGCTGAGGTACTAAACCAGTTTTTTTCTTCAGTATACACAAGAGAGGAACCATTGTATGATACTTTGAAACAAAATAGAACATGCCAGTCCATACCATTAACTGGGTTATGTTGAGAGGATATCAAGAAAAAACTGGATAATATTAAGGTAAATAAAACTGCAGGCCCAGATGGAATACACCCAAGGGTGTTAAGGGAACTTAGCACTGTTATAGACAAACCTTTATTTTTAATTCTTCAAGACTCATTATCCTCAGGCATGGTACCCCAGGATTGGCGTAAAGCTGATGTGGTGCCACTCTTCAAAAAGGGAAGCAGGGATGATCCAGGAAGCTATAAACCAGTTAGTCTGACATCAATAGTGGGGAAGATATTTGAAGGGATTATAAGGGATTATATTGATGAGCATATTCATGTAAACAAGATTATGAGTTCTAATCAGCATGGTTTTAGGAGAAATAGATCATGTCAAACTAATCTAATTAGATTCTACGAGGAAGTAAGTAAAAATATAGATAAAGGAGAATCAGTTGATGTGATATACTTAGATTTTGCAAAGGCATTTGATAAAGTGCCACATGAAAGATTAATGCACACAATTAAGGGACTGGGAATATCTGAAAATGTTAGCTCATGGATAAATAACTGGATAAAGATAGGGAGCAACGAGTAATAGTAAAGGGATCATACTCAGATTGGACAAAGGTAATCAGTGGAGACCCCAGGGATCAGTACTGGGCCCTGTTCTTTTTACCATTTTTATAAATGACTTGGAGCAAGGATTAAATAGCGACATCTCTATTTTTGCAGATGATACTAAATTAAGTAAGGTCATTAGGTCAGAGCAGGATGAACTTTCATTACAAAGGGATCTGCAAAAACTAGAAGTATGGGCAAGTAAATAGAAAATGAGATTTAATACGGAAAAATGCAAGGTTCTACATTTTGTAAGTAAAAATAAGCAGGCAACGTATTTTTTAAATGGGACAAGACTTAGCGAAACAAAGGAGGAAAGGGATTTGGGAGTAGTAATAGATAACAAGCTAAAGATGGTTGCACAATGCAGGGCAGCGGCTTCAAAGGCTAATAAGATACTAGCATACATTAAAAAAGGCATTGATTCAAGGGAGGAAAGCATAATTCTGTCACTATATAAAGCTCTGGTAAGACCTCACCTTGAGTATGGAGTGCAGTTCTGGGGACCGATTGCAAAAAAAGATATTGCAGAACTAGAAAAAGTTCAGAGAAGGGCCACAAAGCTAATAAGTGGATTGGATAATTTAACCTATGAGGAGAGGCTAGCCAAACTGGGTCTGTTTTCTTTAGAAAAAAGGTGCATGAGAGGTGACATGATTACTTTATATAAATATATTCAAGGCCCATATTCAGAGATGGCAGAAGCTCTGTTTATTCCAAGATGTTTCTTACAAGAGGTCACAATTTAAGGTTGGAGGAAAGGAGATTTAATCTCCTGTAACGGAAACGTTTTTTCACCGTAAGAGCAATAAAATTGTGGAACTCATTACCAAAGGAGGTATTGAATGCCAATACCCTAGATACATTTAAAAATAGTCTGGATACATTTCTGTATATAAACAAAATTCATGGATATGATTGCTAGTAATAAATGGGTCACCTTTTAGTGGGGTTATTTAAGCTTAACTGGAGCTTTTTGTAAGTATTGTCAGTATATTTATGAAAATCTTAGTAGTGCTCTCCAAATAATATATCAGCTTATGGCAGGGTTATAACACAATACAAATAATAATTATCCTTAAAAATAGAAACCCTTAACCAACATGCATCTACTAGAAACCATACAATTAATATAAATATCTGAATTCTTTTATTTAGTTAATATCCATAAACATTTTTGAAATATATTTGCAATATCAGAATATGACACAATATTATATACGTTAAAACCAACTATTAAGATATGCTATCCTTCTTACAAAATTCAGAATAACTTTATCTTTAAAACCAACCTTTCATTCAGAGCTGCATTTAAAATATTACAATGAGATTAAAATCTTTCCTTTTAATATCCAAGCAATACGATTCTAAACAATGTTTAGAAACAATAGGATAATATATATATTATCCCCTTAATGACCGGACCATTTTTTAATTTTCTTACCCTTAATGACAATGGCTATTTTTACATTTCTGTGGTGTTTGTGTTTAGCTGTAATTTTCCTCTTACTCATTTACTGTACCCACACATATTATATACCGTTTTTCTCGCCATTAAATGAACTTTCTAAAGATACCATTATTTTCATCATGTCTTATAATTTACTACAAAAAAAATAATAAAATATGAGGAAAAAATGGAAAAAAACACACTTTTTCTAACTTTGACCCCCAAAATCTGTTACACATCTACAATCACCAAAAAACACCCATTCTAAATAGTTTCTAAATTTTGTCCTGAGTTTAGAAATACCCAATGTTTACATGTTCTTAGCTTTTTTTGCAAGTTATTGGGCCATAAATAGAAGTAGCACTTCGCTATTTCTAAACCACTTTTTTTCAAAATTAGTGCTAGTTACATTGGAACCCTGATATCTGTCAGGAATACCTGAATATCCCTTGACATGTATATATTTTTTGTTAGAAGACAACCCAAAGTATTGATTTAGGCACATTTTGGTATATTTTATGCCACCATTTCACCGCCAAATGCGAGCAAATAAAAAAAAAAACTTTACATTTTTCACAATTTTAGGTTTCTCACTGAAATTATTTACAAACAGCTTCTGCTATTATGGCACAAATTGTTGTAAAAGCTTCTTTAGGATCCCCTTTGTTCAGAAATAGCAGACTTATATGGCTTTGGCATTGCTTTTTGGTAATTAGAGGGCCGCTAAATGCTGCTGCGCACCACACGTAAATTATGCCCAGCAGTGAAGGGGTTAATTAGGTAGGTTGTAGGGAGCTTGCAGGGTTAATTTTAGCTTTAGGGTAGAGATCAGCCTCCCACCTGACACATCCCATCCCCTGATCCCTCCCAAACAGCTCTCTTACCTCCCCCACCCCACAAATGTCCCCGCCATCTTAAGTACTGGCAGAAAGTCTGCCAGTACTAAATAAAAGGAGTTTTTTCTTTTTTTTATAAAAAAAATAAAATATTTTAGCTGTGATGGACTCCTGCCTTAGCCCCAACCTCCATGATCCCCCCCCCCCAGCTCTCTAACCCTCTCCCCTATCTAATTGCGGCCATCTTGGGTACTGGCAGCTGTCTGCCAGTACCCAATTTGCCCCAAAAACAAAAGTATTTTTTCCTCTTTTGGAATTTTTTATGTTTTCTGTAGTGTAGCAGCCCCCCACAATACCCCTATCCCCCTCCCCCTCCCAGATCCTTTTATATTATTATTTTTTTAAATCTTTCCCCCCCCCCCTCTTCCCTCCTCATTGGTGTCAGTGGGCAGCTAATGCGCGCGCACGCGCGCACATGCACGCGCACGCGCGCCCCCCGCACGCTCCCGGCACCCGACGTGCACATTGCACTTCTAGGAACCGGATGCCGGGTAGCGATGGGCCGCCCACCCGCCTCCCTGTTACGCTCCCACCCACCATCGAACCGGCACCATCGCTACCGGTGCAGAGAGGGCCACAGAGTGGCTCTCTCTGCATTGGAGTCTTCTAAAAAGGTATTGCAGGATGCCTCCATATGGAGGCATCACTGCAATACCCTGAGAGCTGCTGGAAGCGATTGCGATCGCTTCCAGCACTCTGTTAGACAACTGACGTACCAGGTACGTCCATTGTCATTAACTGCTTGTTAATGCATGACGTACCTGGTACGTCAGTTGTCATTAAGGGGTTATGCTATTTTACTGCAATTTATCCTAATACAATATTGATTTAAAACAACAGAACTTTCATAGATAAATCACTTAGTCTACCAGATACAAATTTAAACAATAATACAATATACACTTCAGAATTATTATTATATATTTGCATAGAGAAACAATTTAAGATTGGGATTAGTTTAACAATACATAGGCTATGAAATGCTAACTTAAAATCCAAACTATTTCTTTAACTCTGCTACATACAGCAATAGTAAATGCTTGTTTTAAATTGTTTTACATGCAAAAGATAAATTTTATCCTACACAGGGCTATGAATATACGCAAAAATACAGACTATTCTCTTCAAATCTATTTATTATAACTTGATTATGTTCTTACCAATAATCTTGAATACGTTACCAAATAAAGAGCAGTTGATATCCAATATTCCTTAATAGGAATTATTTTACCTCAGATCACCAATAAGTGTATATCGCAATCAATGAGAAAGTGGTAGATCAGCTTTGCCAAAGTAAAATGGTCTTTTTTCGTGCCAACAGGAACCAGTTACAAGTTTAGCTCAGCAGAATCTGTCCTTCTCTCTATTGCATTCACTTTTTTATCAGTTTTCCATAATGGGTAAATTATGGGTGGCCCTCCTGGTCCCTTCTGATTGGATATTTGGAATAGTATACATTGTTGTTATGGAAACGCATCCTTTAAACAGTTAAATCTCTTAACTGCTATACTGGTTTTGGCCCATTTCTAAAACATTTTTGACAAGTTAATTATTCTCATAACATGGATATTTAATCAGATCACACTCTTTGCATTAATCATATATAACCCCAATTATAGATGGTTAATATTAGGTTATTTTTTTCTGATTATTCTGATACCAAATATGTTATATTATTAACATTTTATTATATTAAGGCAATTTAATACTGCTAATTATTAGCTTAAAATGCATTATAATTTTATCAGTATCCTGGCATTTCTATATAAATAATAGCCTATTTTTATATTTCCAATAGTTCTGTCTGCATTGTGTTCTAAATGAATATACCATATTTTATGTTTCTAATAAGCCCTGGATGTATGAACCTTCTTCATACAGATCTGAAATTATATGCCTGAAAAATACAAACAATATAGAGGTTATTAAACATTTTAGACTGACTAAATAGTTATCTCCCAAGCTTAGCAAATACCCATGTAATAATAGAGAATTAGACAATTTCCCAAATTTCTATATTTAATACATTCTGGGGCATGCATTCAGGGATGATTATTTGCTGTATGTTCAGTAAGTTTCAGAGTCATACCTTAACAATTTAACATGTGTCTTTGAGACTCCAGCAGTCTAATTTCCATCTCATCAAGCTTCAAAAAGGGAGATTTCAGACACACCATCTTTTACTCACCACATGGGGTCATTTTGCACTTAAATGTAATGCTGAAATTCTCACAAGATTTGTCACCTGAGTTAGATTCTTAAATACATTGGGAAGGGTAAATAGATTTTATCTCACATTCCCAAGCAATCACACATATGGTTTCTGAAACTGTGGTTACATTTTAATTAAACCAAATGCTGTATTGTTCTCACTTTAGCTAGGAATTTCTCTTTTAGAGTAATCTTTATTAGTTTCCTGTGTAATTGAAAAAGTGGGGGAATCAAACATGGTTGAAGTTAGTTTGTCTGACAGAAATGAATCTTTTTTTTTTTTTTTTTTTTTACTGACCAGCCAGATCTGAAAGAATATAATTGTATTGCATAGCCTTAAAATATATGATTAGAATATATATATTTATTAACTTTACATATACCTTGACAGTATTTTAGATTTGTATAGGTTGAACTCGATGGACTTCAGTCTTTTTTCAACCTTATCTACTATGTTACTATGTTATGTTACTTTTTTTCCACTCCCCCTGTACAGCCATCAGCCAATCACAAATGCATACACGTACCATGTGACAGCCATCAGCCATTCACAAATGCATACACACTTATTCTTGCACATGCTCAGTAGGAGCTGGTGACTCAAAAAGTTTAAATATAAAAAGAATGTGCACATTTTGTTAATGGAAGTAAATTGGAAAGTTGTTTAAAATGGCATGCTCTATCTGAATAATGAAAGTTTAATTTTGATTGAGTGTCCCTTTAAAATCAGGGCCATCATCGCACTCAAACAGGTTTCTTAGCTAAGAAACACTGATACACACACAGCTATAGCCTGAATAATTACCAGTCAGAAAACACAGATTAAAAAATAAGCACCAGGTCATCTTTTTCAGGATTGTAAGAAATACACATTCATCCCAACTTGCATACTGTAAATATTTCACTCACTGAATTCACTCCTAAACATTTATTCTTAAACAATTTTAACATACATCAAACTTTTAAAGACGCAGAAAACATATTTTTTTAACGTTCTAACTCTTTAAGGAAAACATATATTTCAAACATATCAGGGACATTAGAAATACGACAAGATTAACTCTGCACCAAGTTTAAAATGTATCTAAAGTTGTCCAAACTTGCTAATAATGGCCATTTCCCAGCAAATTGAGACGTAAACAAATTATTTTTAAACAGTATAATAAATCCTCAGATATTTAGTAGGGAGTAAACCTTTTACACATAACACGAGACACAGTGAAACATCAAACAGACAAACACTTCTTACAGATAAAATACACAGAATCTCTGTTTCGCTACTGCAAAGACCATACAACAAAAAGAAATGTTTTTCACATACCAAGCTTTTTCTTAAGATACATCCTGTCATGTCACATTACAACATTATGTATAGGGATAAATAAAAGAGAGAAGCGCTCAACCTGGGAACGAACAGTAGCATAATAGCTTGTTCTATGGCTAGTTACCACCCAAGAATCAGCCTCTTTTTTGCTCAACATGTGCCTTTCACAGAGAGTACAGTCCAGCCCCGAAATACCAGGCAATCCCTCTCTGAACGAGAGAAACAGCAAAACCCCAGACGTACGTTTCGTAATTCTTTTATTAGAAAAATAATCATATATGCATATATACAAAATAAAATCATAATAACAAATGCAAACAAAATATCTCTTGTTACAAAACTGAAATATTGACCCAAATTTTTGTCATCAGAAAAAAATCAAAATGCAAACATTAAACTTAAATAATTATACAAAATAAAATTAAACATATTTCAAATACAGACAAAAACAAACTGGGGGAAAAAAACAAACAAAAAAAAAACTAAATAATCCAATCCTTCCACTTCTTTATCTTCCAGATGCCTTCAGAATCTAATTCCCCATATCGCCTCCTATCAAAAGAAAAATACAAAAACAACTTCCCATGGATCATACCCACACAATTGCCTACAGTAACTACCTCTTTCTTAAAAATCAAAATATTACGCACATCCCACAACACCTCCTTCACACAACATGCCAACAACCATATCAATCTTGCTTTCTCCTTTTCCACACCACTTCCACGCAAACCATACATCATCATATTAAAAGTAAAAAATTGCACTCCAGTCAAACCCTTAATCATCCTTTTCAAACTTCTCCAAACATCCCTAGCATACTCACAATTCCAAAACAAATGAATAACACTCTCGCTTTGAAAACAACCATCTCTAGGACACACTTCTGAAGCCACTAAATGACGCATTCTCTGAAAATCCCTTGTTGGGAAAAAAACTTATGCACACTCATCCAACTAATATCTTTCTGCCTATTCATCAAATACTTATTACACACATTTTTCCATACCAACACACATTCATTTTCATTCAAACCCCCAATCAACTCAAGACCTTCCTTCTTCTCCAACTTTTTCAACACCATTCTGTTTGCACACCACATCTCCCTACTAACATTCTCCAAACCATATTTTTTAATCCAACATTCCACCCTTACATAAAACCACGGAACAGCAAAACATACCGGTTTCTTTCTATCAATCTCAAATAAACCATATCGTCTTAAAACATTTCCACAAGCATACTTTACCATACAACCAGCCATGCTATCCTTACCACTCAGAACCACACACCTACTAACATATTTCACAGCCAAAAAACTCTCCACATTTGGAAAACCCTAACAACAACATCTCTTTTCAAACGCTCCATACCAGAACTCCAGAAAAAAGAAAACAACACTCTCAAAAATAACTAATATTTTTCCTTCCAAAGATAAAGTCCTTAAAGACCAAAACTGAAGTTTTCTACTCACTTTATCAAAAACATTCTCCCAACTTTCCAAGCCTTTCAAATCCACATCAAATGTCACACCCAACACCTCAATTGCACCTTCAGTCACAGGCCATCCACAGGAATCAATCTCCCTATCATTACAAAAAACATTAACTTTACACTTATTCCAATTAACTCTGAAACCACTTGCCATACAAAAACATTCAACTAAAGTTTTCACCCTCCTCAAACCAGCCTGAGTCTCACATACCACACTCACATCATCCATATACCCAATCACTTTTAAACACCTTCCATTACTACCAGGAACACTCACACCTCTAACTAATTTATCCTTCCTCAAACTAGTTAATAATGGCTCAATGACACATACAAATAACACAGGAGACAAAGGATATCCTTGACGCACTCCAGATTTAACACAAAATTCCTCAGTCAAAAAACCATTAACCTGGACTTGACTCACAATATCACTATACAAACATTTAAACCATCCAATAATCTTACCAGAAAAACCTAAACGTTCTAAAACATTAAACATAAAATCATGCACTACCCTATCATACGCTTTTGCAAAATCCACAATAGCAACAGCAACAGACCTCATCCTCTCCCTCACATACCACAGTACATCAAGTAGTAACAACAAACTTTCAGAAATCTGACGCCCAGGAACCTCACACACTTGCTCTTCACCCACAACCTTACCAATCACTCCACGCATTCTATTTGCCAACACCTTTGCAATAACCTTATAGTCAACATTCAACAACATAATCGGCCTCCAATTCCTCAAATCTCTCTTATCACCCTTTTTAAATAACAAAACAATCAAACCTTTCCTCATTGAAACAGGCAAAACATTCATTCTAAAAACAAACTTACAAACATCCAACATATCAACCCCAATCAAATTCCAAAAACAAGTATAAAATTCAACAGGCAAACCATCACAACCAGGTACCTTCCCATTCTTAAAACTCCTAACAACCTCTGCAATCTCATCCAAACTTAGATCCCTTCCTAACAAATCATTATCATATTTTTCCAACTTAACCTCAATGTTTTCCAACAACTCATTTTCCAATAAAACATCTCTTGTTTTTTCTTTATACAACTCACTGTAAAACTCATGAACTTCACGCAAAACACCATCCGTACCATTAACTTCACACTCAACCTTATCAAAAACACTAACAAAACCAGTCTTTCCTTCAAAAGCTTTCTTAAAAAAATATTTACTACAAGACTCATCCTTTTCCATTTTCTCCAATCTTGCCATAAAAACAATTTTCTTTCCTTTTTCATGCATACACTTTTTAATGATCTTTCTTGCTTCTGCAATTTCCTCATGCACATCAATACCATAATTTCTCAATTCATACAAATACAACAACCTCAGATACCATTTATCATGCAACTCCCTTTCCATTCTAGCTTTCTCACAGCCTTTCTTAATAAAAAACCTCTTTATTTCCACCCTTAACCATTCCCACCACATAAGCATATTACTAAAATCACATTTTCTTTCACGCCACCTTTCATACCTCCAAACAAACTGACGCTTAAACTTCTCATCTTCTAACAAATCCACATTCAGTTTCCAAACACCCTTACCATACTTGATCTTCACAATTCACCTTACACATCAAAAGGGCATGATCCATAAAGGGCATCCGCTTTAAAGAAAAATCATCAACACATAAGAATTTAGATAAAAAACAAAAATCAATTCGAGATTTTATCCCACCACTATCACTAAAGAAAGTAAAACCCTCCCCTGAAAAAGAAACAGACCCGAAGGCATCCTTCAAACCGAAAGATTTAAGCAAATCAAGTAAAAACTTCCCTGAGCTATCCACCCTACAATCACTCCCACTCTCTCTGTCCCCATTCTTAATAATACAATTAAAATCCCCAACCAAAAAAGTTGGCTCTCGACCTGGCAGAAAAAACTTTCAAAATTAAGCAAACGTTCTACCCTATTTGGAGAAGCATATACATTAAACAAACGAAAAACAGTCCCACGAAAACTAAAACTAACCAAAAGTACCCGACCTGGGACAATATGAACTACATTAAGGATAGAAAAACTAAACCCCTTAAACAAAACTCCCACCCCCCCATTCCTATCAGAAGAACAAGACCATACTTTAGGACCATATTCCCAGTTAGCACATTTAGGATGTTCAGAGAGACCACATTCCTGCAAACAAAAAATATTAGCAGAACATACAGATAATAATTTAAAAATTGCAGCTCTCCTTGCTATAGTTGTCATACACCTGACATTAAGGGAAGAGATGGTCAGAAACATCACAAAAATAAATTAAAGAAAAACAAAAAAAGAAATAACATCAGGACTTCTTCCTTCCTTTCTTTTTCTTAGGACTCAAAGGATATTCTTTAAATCTGCCTCTGTGACGTTCCGACCTCCTAGGCTCCCCCTTGCCAGCCTCATAACCAGTAACTTCAGCAAGTTGGTTCACATCTCTTTTATCTAGATAACCAACAGAAGAGGCATCAGAAAAGTCACCTATACACTGGCTTGAGTCAGAAGGAACGTCTTTAGTAGAGACAGAAGGAAACTCTGAAATTAAAGAGTCAGCATCACTTGTAGTATCTGGATCTGCACCCTTAACTACTGGAAGATTCAAATCAGGACTTTCCCATCCATCAGAATCCACATCTATTTTTCGCTTGGAGGCAGATTTTTTCCCTTCAGTGTCCATATCCTCCTCAGAACTAGAGGACACAACAGCAGACCAATCAATGTTCTCCCCTTCACCAAAAACAGCATCAGGAGCAGCATCGCAAGATGACTCAGTGAAGGAAAAATTCTCTGTCCCAGGAACAGCAACAGTATCATCCACAGAATTGGGCAACAGGGCTTCAAGAACATGTGAAGCAGCTATCACATTAGATGTAGCAAGATCCACCTCCTGAAGATGAGATTGGGCTTCCTCTACCTTCTCAACCACAGGAACATCAGACACCTCTCCGACAGGGACCCCAACTGCAGATTTCTTACACAAAAGAGGTAATATAGAGTTCAATGCCTCATCAGAGACCTCCTCCTCATTCACAGATGGCTCAACTGCAACTGAAGATGGTTTTTTTGCAACATCAGCATAGGAAGGCTTCACTCTATCAAGCCCCTGAAACATCTTCAAAGGACACATCCTGCACAGATGACTTGAAGAACCACACAGGTCACAGGTCCGGCATTTACTACAGTGTGCAACAAGATGATCCTCCTCACCGCAATTTCGACATCTGGAACCTGGGCAATTTTCAGCAATGTGACCAAACAGGTTGCAACTATGGCAAAAAAGAGGCATGTCATCATAGTATAGGAAACCTCTATTTCCACCAATGGTGAAAGTCTGTGGAGGGTGTTTCTTTCCACCAATACCTAATTCATCTGGCACAAACCGCACCCAGAACCTGCGCTTTCCATTGAAAGTCCCAAACTGATTCTTCAGCTTGCTACCTACTTGAACATCATCACAGTAGCGACAAAGAAACAGATGAATTTCCACATCAGTGACCCAAGGGTTGTACATATGTACTGTCACCGGGATTCTTCTCTCCCTCTGCACACAGGCAACAAATTTCATGCCAACCAACTCTGGAGCAGCAGCCATATCATTAGTCTATTGATAGCAGGTCTGTAAATAATGCTCATCGGTGAAAGCCACATCAAAAATCCCTCTTGAAGGGAATGACTGAACACAATGCAAACTTGCTCTTGGCATCTTCAAAACACCCTCCAAAACCACCTGCTGGACATGAGCCAAACCAATCTTCTCTCGAACGTCCTCAGAAATCAACACCCGAAGTGTATGGGGAACATTTGGCACATTGGTAGCCATATTTGCCCTATTGCCTCTTTAGGCTGGATTTCAGAGTGCCCCCCCAAAAGCAGCATGTGGCTGAAGTCCAGGGACGATGCCACAAGGCCAAGGGGATGGCCCTACTACCCAGTTGCTCTACGCCTAAGGAGTAGCCACCCCCCCAATAGCAGCAGGAGCCCAAACCCCAAAGGGAAAGGACCCCAGGCCGAAGGAGCAGGTCTCCAGGCAGCAAACCAAGACCAAGACCAAGCACAGAAAACTGCACTTGATCCAAGCCAAAGGCCCGAGAAGCAACCTCAGCTGATCATTTCGGCCTATTGTGGGCCTCGTCAGTGAGGTGCAGCCATATCCCTCTAGGCACACTGAGCAAACGGGTCCATGTCTGGATTCCTTCATCACACTTAGGGAGACTTCCCTAAGTGTCATAATTTGCATAAATAAAAAAGAGAAGTGCTCAACCTGGGAACAAACAATAGCATAATAGCTTGTTCCATAGCTAGTTACCACCCAAGAATCAGTCTCTTTTTGCTCAACATGTGCCTTTCACAGAGAATAACTTTCCTGAAGCATATCAGTCTGATCCTGACTTCACAGTACAGTACAGTACAGCCCCGAAATACCAGGCAATCCCTCTCTGAATGAGAGAAACAGCAAAACCCCAGACGTACGTTTCGGCCTATTGTGGGCCTTGTTAGTGAGGTGAAGCCATATCCCTCTAGGCACACTGAGCAATGGGTCCACGTCTCGATTCCTGCATCACACTTAGGGAGACTTCCCTGAGTGTCATAATTTTCATAAATAAAAGAGAGAAGCACTCAACCTGGGAACGAACAATAGCATAATAGCTTGTTCTATGGCTAGTTACCACCCAAGAATAAGCCTCTTTTTGCTCAACATGTGCCTTTCACAGAGAAGAACTTTCCTGAAGCATATCAGTCTGATCTTGACTTCACAGTACAGTCCAGCCCCGAAATACCAGGCAATCCCTCTATGAGCGAGAGAAACAGCAAAACCTCAGACATACATTTCGGCCTATTGTTGGCCTTGTAAGTGAGGTGCAGCCATATCCCTCTATTTATAGGGAGTCAGGAACCTTTTCCATGAGCACAGTATGCAACAAGCAGCTACAACACTTATCACTAAGCCACATTCACAACACAATAAGATTAGCAATGAAATAAGCAATTAAGCAACAAGCATCAAGTGTCCATTCAGCTCCAGTGATATTTAAAATAAACCATAATATGCTTATATAAGGGACCTTTAACCCTTTAAAACCCTTAAAGCAAAATACTTAACTTTCGTTATCGCAAGACTAACTTGCAAACAAATTAGGTGAGACTTTTAACTCACGCTATCATTTTCACTATAACTGCGCTAAGAGACTCAAACCTACGTAACCCCAAGCTTCATGGCAGGACTCAAATCTGTCCAGGGGAATTTAACCCCTTATAAAGAGACCTTAACCCTTTATATAGTATTAACGCTGGCCAGACTTTGGGTTCAGATTCACAGAGGGAAAAGCAGAATAAAAACAATTATCTACTTACCCCTGTGTGAATCCCATGCTCTGACAACAGAAATGTTAAGCGTTATCTTATAGCCGGGGGTATCACTTGACACAGCAGTATTCCATACCTTCACCGGGAACTGAATGGGTTACCTTGCGAGATATCTTGGCTAACAGCATTTAGACAGCCAGCAAGTAAAGTCCAATCACTGTTCTGTTTATTATAAGGCATTACATACTTTTCTAGACAATAATTACAGTATATTGGGTTAAACAATGACGTAATCATAATCCCACCATTTCACACAGTATTCTTCGAACAAAGAACTTCATTAAAAATATTATAAATAAGGAGTTTACTGTGAAACTAACAGTTTTAGATAACCGTGTATCTGGGCACATCGACAGGACATAGCAAGGCCATCGGACAAATTATTGAAATAATGTTTTCAGTTTCATATTTTTCTCACAGTAAAATAACTACCTTATAATGAAATTTTTATTTCTATTTTTTTACGTGTACATATCATTAATCACCTAGGTGATATATATATTTTTAGGGTATTTTTTCAGGACACTTTTTTCATATCATATTAATTAAAGGGACATGAAACCCACATTTTTTCTTTCATGATTTAGAAAGAGCATGTCATTTTAAACAACTTTCTAATTTACTTCTATCATCTAATTTGCTTCATTCTCTTGGTATCACTTGCTGAAAAGCATATCTAGATATGCTCAGTAGCAGCTTATTGGTTGCTGCACATAGAGGCCTTGTGTGATTGTCTCACACATGTGCATTGCTATTTCTTCAACAAAGGATATCTAAAGGATTAAGCAAATTAGATAACAGAAGTAAATTGGAAAGTTGTTTAAAATTGCATGAAAGTTTAATTTTGACTAGACTGTCCCTTTAATATATATATATATATATATATATATATATATATATATATATATATTTCTTTTTGTGGACTCTCAGTCTTGTTTACCTTTAACACACTGTTTATCACAATATTCTATTATCACTTCTAATTCGTTTCTGTTAAATTTCAGAATTTTAATTCATATGATTTGGTTTAAATAAATATGTGGTACATGCTTTAGATAGGCTTTTACATGTTATACATTGTATTCACTTGCCAGGTATATTAGTGAATTAGATTATACCCATTTTGGCTGTTTATAATCCTGTTTGTATACACTAGCCAATTTGGCGCTCCTATAACTTTAGCTTATCTTAAAATGGAGTCTAAAACACAATGTATTGCTAGATACAAAATAGTGCCATTATGGTTATATATATTCTTACAGTATATAAGCATATATTATTATTATTATTATTATTATTATTATTATTATTATCAGGTATTTGTAGAGTGCCAACAGATTCTGCAGTGCTATAAACATAGGCTGTATACAAGGTAACATTTATAGGGATCAAATAGGTAGAGGGCCCTGCCAGAGTTTCACTGTTGTAGTCGGCTCTTATGAAGGTGATCTACAAACAGCTGGGTTCATAGGGTTACATGCTTAGGGGTTCAAGGGGATAGCAATGGAGTTAGGAAGGTTAGTGTAGGTTGCATGCAAAGAGTCTTGTGGAGTGAGGCAGGGAGTTCCATAAAATGGGAGCCAGTCTGCAGAAGTCTTGTAAACAGGAATGTAAGGAGGTAACAAGAGTGGAGGAGAGTAGGAGATTGTGAGCAGAGTGAAGGGGACGGGACGTAGAGTATCTGGAGACAAGGTCTCAGATGTAGGGGGAGCCGTGCAGTTGAGGGCTTTGTATGTCAGAGTGAGTATTTTGTGTTTAATCCTGGAGGCAAGAGAAAGCCAGTTAAGGGATTGGCAGTGAGGTGCAGCAGATGAAGAGCGACATGTAAGGAACATGAGCCTGGCAGAGGCCTTTATTATGGATTGTAAAGGAGCTAGGCAGACCAGAGAGGATGGAGTTGCAGTAGTCGAGGTGGGAAAGGATGAAAGAGTGGATTAAAATCTTAGTTGTGTCTTGTGTAAGGAAATGTCTAATTTTAGAGATGTTTTTAAGGTGGAAGCGGCAGGCTTTAGCCAAGGACTGAATGGGAGGAGTGAAAGAAAGATCTGAGTCAAGTGTGACCCCAAGACATTGGGCATGTGGGGTAGGGGTAATGATTGAGTTATCGACAGTTATATAGAAATGGGGGGTGGAGATTTTGAAAGAAGGGGGAAAAATATGGAGCTCAGTTTTGGAGAGATTTAGTTTGAGGTAGTGAGAGGACATCCAAGATAAGATATGATAGAGACAGTTAGTGACACAGGTTAGCACGGAAGGAGATAGGTCTGGTGCAGAGAGATAGATTTGGGTGTCGTCGGCATACAAATGATATTGAAAACCATGGAACTTTATTAAGGAACCTAATGATGAAGTGTAGATTGAGAAGAAAAGGGGACCGAGGACAGAGCCTTGCGGTACCGCAACAGAAAGTGGGAACAGGGCAGAGGATGCCCCAGAGAAGGCTACACTAAAGGTATGGTTAGACAGATATAAATACATATATATTTAAAAATGCTGTCCATCAATATTTAGCAATCCACTTGTAATCTAACCCATAATTGTCAATCACCCAAAATAAATTCAACATACATTTTTGAACAGCAGAATAGTTCATGTTCAATGGTTGTTGGTTATATGCAAGAGGTGGACAAAAAATAATACTTAACAACCCAAATCTTTACTGACACTGTGTGGCTGATTCTAAACAGCACACAAGCACAAAACATTGTGCTAACTGTTCTAGCAGTAAATCTTGCACTGGTATTACAAGTTGAAAGTAAAAACGTATCCCTCCTGCGCTAAACTGATTCACACAAAAAGCCGTACACCCTACTTGCGCACTAACCCAAATCGACATAGCCCACACATAGCCCACTGCAAAATCCACACTACACTATTTACTCCTAAACCGCCAGCCACCCAAATTGCAAAGTTTGCACTACACTATTATCCCCTTAACCACCAACCCCCAACACAAAGTAACCCATTAATATCTAAACTCCCTAATTTAACAACCTCTAAGTTAAACCAATATAAACCAACCCTATCTTTACCAAAGATAAAAACTAACCTTAAAAAAAATAAAAAAAACAACCAATATTAACTATTAAAATACAAACCTACAATTACAAAATAAAATCTAACATTACAAAAAATAACAAGTAACTAACATTACTAAAAAAGTATCCCTAATATTACAAAAAAAAAGAAAGAAAATACCAAAAATAAATATTCCCATCCAAAATAAGAAACCCTATTCTAAAACTAAACTACAAATAGCCCTTAAAAGAATACTCTAAAAAGTGCCCTGAAAAGGACATTTGGCTGGGCATTGCCCTTAAAAGGGCATTTATCTCTTTTGCTACCCTCAGAAAATTAAACAAAAATCCCTATCCAAAAAATAAATAAAAAATCTACCACTAAACCCCAAGATGGTACACACTTAAGATGATCCCGGCAGTGGTCCTTCTTCATCCTGGCAGCAGTACATCTTCTTATCCTTATTGGGCGGCGGCAGCAGTCTTGATGTTGAGAACTTGAACACGGAGGTCCTCTTCATGCGGTAACCAGCCACACACTGAATTATTAATATGAGATACCCCTTTTATATATAGGTAACCTTGCATTCATATTGGCTGATTTTAATGTTCAAATTCAAATCAACCAATAGAATGAAAAAAAAGCTTTAATTTCACAGGTAAGTTTTTGTTTTTTTCTTTGGTAAAGGTAGGGTTGGATTATTTTAGGTTAATTTAGGGGTTGTTAGGTTTGGGGCTTTAGATGTTAGTGTTTTACTTTGCTTTGGGGGGCTGGCATTTTAGGGGTTAATAGTGTAGTGCTTTACTTTGCAATGTGGGGGGTGGCAGTTTAGGGGTTACTAGGGTAGTTTAGTGCAACTGTTTCCACAGGACAAACTCTTTTAGGTTGCGTAAACAGTTTAATTGGTAAATGCAATTGCGTGCAACATTTATTTTCAAATTGTAATATGAGTGCACATTACAGCTCTACGCTACCTACTTGTAATCTGGTCTTAAAGGGACAGTATACCCCCAATTTTAATTTAACTGCATGTAATAGACACTATTATAAAGAATAATATGCACAGATACTGATCTAAAAATCTAGTATAAAACCGTTTAAAACTTATTTAGAAGTTCCCAGTTTAGAACACCCACTGCAAGTGGTTCTATAGCAAAAAAAGCAGACACTCCCCCCTCCCCCTTCCTCTGCATATGAAAAGACTCTTTACACAAACAGGAGCAAGCTGGAGTAGGTATTCATCAGTATTCTCCTAAAACTTTGGGGTTGGTTAGGAGTCTGTAAATCAGCACAATGTTATTTAAAATAAGCAAAACTATAAAAAAAAAAGAAGCTGTATAGGCTTAATAAACGGATCATTTTAAACTCTATTAAAAAAAAACTACGAAAAAAACAAGAGCGGTTTAAGAACCAGTTTTAAAAAAATTAAATAAAATTGTAACCGTTCCCCAGTCACATACATGGATATTGGGTACAACACCATCTGTTTGTAGAAAGTTCCTGGAGATTGTGTAACAGCACCATCTATTGGTAGAAGGTTCATAAACAAAATGTGTACTGGAGAAAAAAGACTAATTTGCATATATTTTGCATAGGGTGAAATTTCAAATGTATGATTTTACGTTTTATTGTTTATGCCTCCCCTGAATTCCCCTTCCTTTTGTTAGAGTTATATTGTATTATTAATATGTTGTCTATATGTTTACTCTATTTTATGTGGAGTGTGTCACCATAAGTTAAATGGTGTGTTTTTAGTCCTGAGTGAAATAAGGCATTCTGAACTGTTCTTTTTGAAACAGTTGGTCTTCTTTAGTTCTTATAGAAATTCCAGTGGCAGAGTCTTAATAAGACCTGCTTTCTGGCTACAATTTCCATAACAATTAAACTGCAGTGTGGCTGCGGTATTTCTTTTTTTAAATTATTGTTATTTATTGCTAGACATATTTTCATATACTTATCTTTCTGAGCAAGAGAACAACAGTTAAATGTATATATTAACGCCATTTAATACATTTGATGGAGCAGCTTTTTGGCATCATTAAAGGGACACTGAACCCAAATGTTTTCTTTCGTGATTCAGATAGAGCATGCAATTTTAAGCAACTTTCTAATTTACTCCTGTTATTAAATTAGAAAGTTGCTTAAAATTGCATGCTCTGCTGGCTATGGGGTTCCGGTGGAGGAGGAGCAAAGCCTGTGCTGCTGTGCTCTTCACTCCAGTCCTTCAGCTGCTGGCGGTGGGATTTTCACGCCTCCCTAACTCTTAGGGTAGCTATCAGGATAGTTTTGTCGATTACCTCTGGGACCCAAACAGTGGAAATCCAAGCCACTGTATCAATGAGCAAGGACAGCTCAAAGAGACCTCAATTTCTATTATTATACAAATGTTGCTGGCCTCACCGCTATTAACAAGCTCTTACATAAACATATGAGCAGAGACACAAGCGGAACCAAGCTGCCTATGAAATACTCCGTTCTCCCCTTTACCTCAGCAAGGTAACTTACACCCTCCGGCTTCGGCTGAAGATCTTCTCTTTTACCCCTCTGCCGCCTATATGCCTGCCATTTGAGTCTGCAGTAGACAGGCTGAAGACTTACCAGAGAGTCACCGGCGGCTCTGCTGTACCTGGGTCCACTGTATTCCACAGCATCTACCCCGCCTCCTCTCCCACCGGTGCTGCGCGAGAGGAGGTACCGGTCCTGGCGGAGGGACACGCACTGAGCTGCGTCCTATTGCGCAGGGCCTTCTGACGACATCCCCACTCTCTCCTCTCCCACCGGTGCTGCGCGGGAGGAGACGAGGGGAACTGAAGCTGCTTTCGACGCCGCTGACCACGGGAGTGTGCGGCAGGAGACTCTTCCTCCTTTGGGCTAGGATCAGCCTGCGGTCCCGCAAGGACATCTCTTCAAAGCCTTACTCACGGCGGGCAGGCGACTGAGGTGAGTCTTCTGAATTTTGGTTCATCTTTTCGGGCGGAAGCTTGTTGGGGGTGTATGAAAAGGGAACACTAAGGCTAAATTGCTCCTGGAGCATAAAGATAAAGGATCGAAAGGGGAAAATCACATAAAGGAAGGAGAAGGGGGAAGAGAGGAGGTGAGCAGTGAGAAAAGGAGAAAGAGGGGAAAGAAAATAAAGCTTAAGGAACCCAGAGCCAGGACACACAGGGTTAAAAATCTCCAACTGTGCAAGCCAGAGGACATATAAAAGAAACAAGTGAGGGAATATTACTAACAAGGAACTGGCTGATACATTGTTTCTGATGGCTTGGGATGTATAAAAAGGCACATCATAATACCTCTGAATTGACAGGCCACACAAACAAGCCTCTAGCAGCTACCTAGAAAATCTTACCATTTAGAGGGTCTAAAACAAACTATATAATCAAAGCCACCCTTCGAAATCAATTAAAGTTTGTTGTCTAAAAAGCCCTACCTAATTTTAGGACGCATGGGATTAAAAAAAGAAAAGAAAAAAAAATCTCCAAGGATTTAACCAAGGGGATATATAAAGGAAATAAGTGAGGAAAAAGCATCTTGTTAACTGTCAAGGAACTGGCTGATACATTGTGTCTAATGGCTTGGAATGTATAAAAAGGCATAACAATTATTTTTTTTGTGTGTGTACTGACAGACCATATAAACAAGCCTTAGGCAGCTAGAGGGATTAAACAAACTTTATAATTTAAGGTATTTTTTGAAATTAAGAAAAAAGTTTGTGGGCTAGAAAACCTTATCTAACTTTATAACTGCTTCTGCAAAGTTGTTCTTCCCCCTTTTCTTTCTGCAACCTTGTTTTTTAAGGTATAAAAAGCTGCCCTTTACCTAGCCTTTTCTTTTTTTCCTTCTGTATCTGTAAACCATCTGTAGGGCCTTGGAGAGGGTTGTGAAACAGAGAAAAGATATCTCTTTTTGATACGATACAATGGTTTAAAATCCTAATAAGAATGTATAATTATAAAAATCCTGTCTGTATCTGATCTAAATGCTTTCTACTTTATAGATTTCCGAGATAAGCAACAGTTTTGTTTTTTTGTTTTTTTTATATATATTGTTAAATATACATTGATGAACTATGTTTATCTTACATATTTAAACTGAAAGTAGAAAGGGGTGTTGGCCTGTCCCTCCCTTGGCCTAATAATATATATATACTTATATATATCCTACTATATCTTAATATATAAGGGACTAATGTCTGAGAGAGGAGAGAAAGGAAGACTATAGAAGGCAATGAGATATATCCTTTGCTAAGTACAAAAAATATTTAACTGCCTTCATATTTTTTCTCTCTAGTGCTTTACTACTTTTTTTTTATTAATCCAAAAAACTAACAACAATATATCCCTTGTTCTTGCCTCCCTGGAGGGATAAACCACATAATTAATTAAATCACCTTTTCCTACTGCACCTCCCCCCCTCTTCACCTCCCCCCCCCCCTCTTTTTTTTTTTTTTTTTATTTCTCCTCCTTATTATCACACAATCTACACCTTGCACATCCTCACCCTTTTTTTTTTTTTTTTGTCTTGATTATCCCCCTTGTGGGGTCTGATTCTCTCACAATTCACTTTTTCTTTCACTCCCTGCACAGGTATTTTGCCTGAACCCCCTCACAAGTCACTTTTCATTCCCAGCACATGGACAAATTTCTTCATAATTTGTCCAAGACTCCCTCTCCCGCCATGGCGGCTCGACATAAGGATCGAAAAACCAAAAGCACTTTAGAGAATACTACTGACAGTCAAACAACCTTACTAAATACACCTATAGCACAGGAAGCAATTAATATTCAAAGTCTAGTTGTCAGCATCTCAGATGCTCTCTCTCCCAAATTTGACACCCTTAGAACCGAAATCAAGCAGGACATCCTTGGATTAACTCAGGAAGTGCGACAGTTCTCTAATAGACTACAAGAAGTCGAACAAAGGGTGTCAGATTTGGAAGACTTGACAATCTCACACAACTCTAAACTAGAAGGCCTAGATACTAATATAAAAAAAAATCTATAGCAAACTAGAAGACCTAGAAAACCGTTCTAGGAGAAATAATATTAGAATTATAGGTCTCCCAGAGGAGCAACAATACGAAAATCTCTCCTCTTTCATATCAAAAACATTACCTAAAATCCTTAAGATCTCATCTGATTATCAACCTATTCTTGTTGAAAGAGCACACAGGCTTGGCCCACCCCATACAGACAATAAAGGCGGAAATAGATCAAGACCTGTAATTGCGAAGTTATTAAATTATCAAGATAAGACTGTTTTACTTCAACACTATCGCAAACATCAGCCAATTAGTATTGGAGGGGTCTCAATTCTTATCTTCCAAGACTTTTCGGCTGACACAGCATCAAAAAGAAGAGAACTGGCCCCTATATGTTCTAAATTCATACAGCATGGTTATCGAGCCACTATAATTTACCCCTCCAAACTTAAAGTCATAGTGGATGAGGCCACACACTGGTTTGAGGAAGCTCAGAAAGCTGAAAATCTTTTAAATCACTTGATCTACCTTCTTAGTAATAGTCTAGCCGAACTATATTAATTAATTGACTAAATGAAATGCAGGTCTTGACTTTGGGAATACCCCGTGAGTCTCGGCAGAAGCGAGACTCGGGGTGTGGTTTGATGTGTTTTTTTTTTTTTTGTTTGTTTTTTGGTTGTTTTTTTTTCTCTCTCTCCCCCCTCCTTCTCCCCATCCTGTCACATAAAAGGTAACTATGGTAGATAAATGTAAAATAGTTTCTTGGAATGTGGGAGGTATATCAACACCTATTAAGAGAAAAGCTATTCTTGCTCAGCTACAGAAGGCACAAACAGATATAGGTTTTATACAGGAAACACATCTAAGCATAGAAGAATCTTTAAAATTAAAAACTTCCTGGGTAAAAGAAATTTACTTTGCGCCTAGTGTAAGGAGAAAAAGAGGTGTAGCTATATTAATAGGGAAAAAAATTAATCTGGAGATTATCCACCCTGAGGCCGATCCTGGGGGGAGATATGTTCTGTTAAAGGCTAAAATTGCTCATAAGGTCTATACACTTTGCAATGTGTATGGTCCTAACATATTCGACCCTGAGTTCTGGGATACCCTTCAGTCCAAACTTCTCGTATATACTACTGGGCACCTAATTATCGGCGGTGATTTTAATATGGCACCACAATGCCCATTAGACAGGCTGAGGCATAATACTAAACGGCTGAAACAAAAAAAAGATAATTTGGAATTCAAGATGTTTAAAAAAATCAAGCAAAACTTAGTACTGCGAGACATCTGGAGAACCCAGAACCCTGTTGTCCAGAACTATACTTGCCTTTCTAAAGCCCACAAAACCCTCTCACGGATTGACCTGTTTCTGATTGACGAACATATATCCATATCTCAGGTCAAATCCGAAATAGCACAGATCTTACTATCAGATCATGCGCCCATTTCTCTTGAGCTCTATAATACACATTTACAATCTACCCCATCACGTTTCTTATTTCCTTATTTTTTGGCATCTGATTTTAAGTTTAAAAGATGGCTCAAAAATAAATTTGAAGAGTATGTTCATTTTAATAATGAATACATAGACCGTCCTGTAATATTTTGGGAAACTGCAAAAGCTGTGATGAGAGGAGAAATAATAGCATATAGGGGTACACTTCTTAAGAAGATGAGACAAAGAGAAAAAGAAGTAGGTACATTTTTGATTAACTCGTATAATCAATTTCTTACGGATAAAACCCCTTCGAATTGGGCAAAGTATGTCCGCGCTAAAAATGAAAGAGATACGTTTGTACTGCAACAAGAGTCTCAAAAGGAACTGCGAATCCAGGCTAAAATGTATAGGTACGGCAATAAGACTGGCAGAATGCTGGCTAAATTAGTAAAAAATGAGAAGAAGCAACCAGGTATAGAACATCTTCAACATAAAGGGAAACAACTGTTAAAACCCGAAGATATCTCGTGGACATTCTTTGAGTATTTCCAAGAGCTTTATGCACCCAAAATATATGAAACAAAGAACTCTATCGAGTTCTGGAGTAAAATTATTCATCCTATAATATCATCAGAAATGTCTGATACTTTAAACTCTAATATTACTATAGAAGAAATTGAGAAAGTAATTTCTAAATTATCTCCAAATAAAGCAGCTGGCCCTGATGGACTTCCCAGTGAGTTTTATAAAATATTATCCACGGAAAGCGCCCCCTACCTATGTACTCTTTTCAATATTTTTTACATAAACACCAACCCTGTCCCACCCTGTTTTTCTTCATCTTTTATGACTCTAATACTTAAAAGTGGCAAAGACCCTAACTGTAAGGAGTCTTATAGGCCAATAGCTCTTCTGAACTCTGATTACAAAATCCTAACTACAATATTAGCATCTAGGTTACAGAGGGCACTTGGAAAAGTCATCCATCCTGATCAAGCAGGATTTCTGAACAAACGCAATTCCTCTGCAAAAATTAGAGAGGTTTTAGTCGTAACAGAATACTTCGGGAATCTGTCGGGCCCAGATGATGGAGGTGGGGGCACCCCTGACCTTGCTATCCTATCTATTGATGCCGAAAAGGCTTTTGATTCTATCTTTCATGAACATATAATAACTTCATTAATGCAATTTGGCATTGGAGGCAACTTTTCTAAATTTGTAGAGAATCTATTTAGTCAACCTTCTACCAGACTGATAGTGAATAGTAATCTCTCCCCTGCTATATTATTGGGTAGGGGTACGCGACAGGGGTGCCCCCTCTCTCCACTTCTCTTTGATATTGCCATTGAACCTCTGGCAATCTGGATTAGGCAATCTCTAGATGGTATAAAAATACATAACCATGAGATAAAAATTGGATTATACGCGGATGATCTACTTCTATATTTGGCTAATACCAAGGTGAATATTCCCAAGCTGATTCAGATAATAGACCACTTTGGATCCTTCTCTGGATACAAAGTGAATATGACAAAATCAGAGATATTTTGGCTTAGGAAGAATACTACCTCTCCTTTAAATATTCCTTTTCGGGAGGTCACTGATTTTTTTAAGTATCTTGGGATTTGTGTCCCGGTTAGGTTTTCAGATCTATATAATTTTAATATTCCACTGGTAATGAAGTATATCAGAGGAAAACTTAAGTTATGGCAAAACTTACCTATATCAATTTCTGGCCGAGTTGCTTTATTTAAAATGGTTCTTCTCCCGAAGTTGCTTTATATCCTTCAAAACACCCCAATAATCTTTTTAGAAAAAGATATTCGCTCACTTAATAGCTCACTTATACAGTTTCTTTGGCAGGAGAAAAGATCAAAGATTTCTCTTGCTAAACTCTCAGTACCAAAGGAATACGGTGGACTTGCATTGCCAGACTTAAGGCTTTACAACCTCTGTTTCCTTGCCCGGATAGCAACGGATTGGATTTTACTTAATAACTATGTTATGAATAATGAGCTTGAAACTAATGTATGTACTCCGTATCTTCCATCAGCATTAATACATTCTATACCAAAGGAAATACCGTCAGAAATTAAGAAGCTGAAAACAATTTATAACCCACTTAAGGCTTGGTATAAAATTGCCAACCTCCTTTCAATCAGTGTTCAGGCCTCTTCTTACTTACCTTTAATAGGAAATCCGAAATTCCAACCAGGCTTAAACTCTGCTGTTTTCAGAAGCTGGCACAACTCTGGGTTGAGCAAGGCTTGTCAAATAATAGATAAGGATAGGGGATGCATTAAAACGTTTCAGGAATTAAAAACGGAATTTAATTTACCCAACAAAGATTTCTTTGCCTACCTACAGGCAAGACATTTTGTTTTGGAAATTACTGAAGAAAGGGGCTAGAGTTGGGGACTAGGAAAACTGGAGAACTGGCTTGCACTAGCCAGGAATGGGCATATGTCAATCGCTCCGTGCTATCACTTTTTAGGTACTAGTAAGGGTCTTCCAATCCTAACTAAATTGGCAGCAGACTGGAACACTTTAATTCCTCAAAGTGATATTGAACCAAAACTGCTCCAAACATCAATTAATAAAATTGCCCAGACTACACTCTCTGCCATTTGGCGTGAATCACAGGTCAAGCTTCTCCACAGAGCATACTTTACTCCCGGGAGAGGCCTCAGATGTGGTAACCCTGGATTTAATAAATGTCCTAAGTGTTCATATCCTGCAGCGGATCTAATACATATGTTCTGGTCATGTCCAAAAATAAGAAACTTTTGGTTCAAATTAGAATACTGGTTAAAAAATGTACTAATGATAGCTCCTCTGGCCCTATCACTTTTTCAGATAGTTTTCTGTCTAAATAAGGTATCTGGTAAGCAAAACAGCGAAAAAGTAGTAATCTCTTCTATTCTCGCAACCAGATACCTAATCTGCAAAAAATGGAAAAGTCAAGCACTTCCAAGTATTGTCGAAGTCAAGAACTGCATGAAGAAGCAGTGTATACTTGAGCAAAGGGACACAAATATAGAAAATGAACAGGATATTAGAAAATTCTTTAATAAATGGGCAATATTCTTAAAGATATTTCCCACTACTGAAATAAATCATATAATTTTCCCATTTCAAAACTCAGAAACAGTCTTACTAGGGAACTGGTAGGGGAATGGAGGGGGGTTGGGGATTTTTCTTTTTTTTTCTCTCTCTTTGTGTGTTTTTTTTGGTCCTTCCCTTTTTTTTTAATTTTATTATTTTTTTTTTTATTTTATTTTTTTTATAGTTTTTTTTTTATTTTATTTTTTTTTGGGGGGGGGGGGGAATAAAAAATAACCAACAGGGCATATTGTACAATTAACAGATATTAGTTTTTTGCTGATCCTTTACTTTGTTCTTTTCTATCTTCTTTTTTACGGTCAAAAAAGGATTTTTTTGGCCTTGTATTAATCTTTACTACGCCTGTGCATGGATAGGAATATACATTCTGTAAGAATTGTTTTGTTTTGTTTTTCATTTTTGTTATGACACCCTATGTGGTGTGATGGAAAAGCTAATGTTATTTTTCTGTCATATTTACACTGTTGGATTATAAATAAAGAATTTAAAAAAAAAAAAATTGCATGCTCTATCTGAATCACAAAAGATATTTTTTGGCTTCAGTGTCCCTTTAATATGCTTTGTTGAGTACAATTTTGCCATCATAAGATACAAAGGGCTTGTCACTGAAGGCCAAATTTGTATTATTTTTAAAGGTACATTATGGTACCATACCACTGAGGTCCAATTTAGTCACCAAAGGTACATATTTGCCTTTGAAGGTACAATCTGCAAGGGTACCAATATGTTCCCATGTTAAAGGGTACAGCGGGCTTACTTTTAAGGGTCTGCATCAGCTGTTGTACCGCTAAAGGTACAATTTTTGCACAATTTTTTTCTGACAGTGTAGGGGACATGGCTATAATCACATTATACATTTTGAGAATGGTGTCTCTTAATTATTCTCTAGATTTGTATTATATATAGATTTTCATGCTGGATAAATAGTTTAACAAGTGTTTTAATTTCTTTTAATAATTAGTTATAATGGTGCAACTAAATGTGTGTGTGTAGTCAATGATTATGTCTTCTTAAAAGGAAATGTGTCAGACGAAAGAGTTTAATTACTTTGCAAAGTAAAGCATTACTTCTTGTATTTCTCTGTGATCGTTAGTTTATTTTGCACTGTTTGAATAACGTTTACTAATGAGAGTTTTTTTTCTCACAATGAGGTGTACAGAGAATGCTGCTATGATTACGCTGCTTGAGTTCTAGATTCTAAACTATTGTGTGATAGTACTGTTTTATGTGGAAGCTGATGCCCTGCATATAAGATAATGTCCCACATTTGTTTAAAAAAAAATATATAGCTCCTGACTTTATAGCATAATGGAATAACATTTAACTGCTTATTCATTGAGTCCAACAAAACTGCTGATTTAATTTAAGATTGAACAGAGAGAATAACTTGCAGTATAGTTAAACTCTGACATAGGAAAACAGTTTTAAGGTGTTTGACATGGTTTAGAAATAGAAAATGTATAAGGTTCATCTTGAATTGACAAAAAGTAAGGGAGATAAATTTATTAGGGAAAGATGACTACGAATTGAGATATTTATTATGACTATGATTGGATCACCAGAAATATATAGCCTAGAAAGACGTTCAGTAAGAGGAAGTGAAAGACAAAAAATAGTCAACACTGAAATCTAGTTTGCATAAAAAGGAAAAACATGTCACCTTCTCGTCACTTATAAGTTCTCAACTCAAGAAGATGAATCAGATGATGAAGTTCCTGTCCAAAGCAAAAATAAAAACAATGCCATTATCAATGATATGTTAGCCATTGCCAGGTGGCTATATCTTCTACAAGTTGTACTTTGTATAATCTCTCTTTGTCCCACCTCTCTCTTGTCATTTCAGGATAAGTGGTGGGCAAACACAGCAAAAAGATACGGAGGAGACAACATACAATAAGGTATGGCTAGAGTATAACAAATCTCAAGAGATAAAAAAATGAATAATTATTATCACTAATATTTTAGTCATGAGTTAGCTGACACTTAAATTGTTAAATTGTTGTCTTGGGGTCTAGACTTTTCTCTGTTTTGCCATTTTTGTAATTTTTAAAATTTGGAGTGATATGAATGCTTAAAACTAACATAAAACAAAATTGTTATACAATTCTTCTGTCTTAATTTTCTGTTTGTAATGTAAGTTCACAGATTGAGACTACAGCACTTAAAAGGAATAACATTTTCTTCTATTGACTCATATTCAGCAAATAAAATTAATTTATACGTAATTTGTATGTCCTCATTTGTTTAATAACACTTCAGTGATCATGGGAAAGGGCATAATTAAAGCAAGTTGATTAAAAATATATGTGTGCAGCTGTAATACCACTGCAAAGTCTGTGTCAAAATAGATACAGAAAATTAATTTCAAAGTTGTGAATTTTTCAAATCCCATGAAGCGGATATCTTCAATTAAAATTTTCCTAAATCAAATAACTAGATTTCATACGACTGTCTGAGGCTAGCGGACTCCATATTAAAAAATAGAGAGGCTAGCCTGTATGAAGGTAACAAACAACACATCTGGTATATAGAAAAATAGGAAGCGACATATATAAAGCACTGAATAGTCAGAAAGATCAGTTTAAAAAAAATGCACCATCAGAAGAGGAAAAGGCAGGAAGGAGAGTAAAAGATGGATTGCCCAGTCGAGAAGGTGCTGGAGGGTTCCATCTGTTTCTCCCCAGATATAGGCCCCTACTTATCAAGCCATTGACTTTCTTGCATTCAATGGCACGCCTAAGATCGCCTAACATCGCTGCCACGGACCTGAATATGTTCACCAAAATTATAAAGAAAGCTGTCAAAAAGCCGCGCACCAAGTACGGTGCGATGAGCAGCGGACTGTTGTTAACTAACAGTCATCGATCTCGCTGCTCATTGGCTTATTCGCAGCTTTCTTGCTACCCTGCCACTAAGCACCCACACTATACTATACTGTTTTACCCCCTAAACTGCCGCTCCCTGAGCCCACCGCACCTAAATAATATGTTTAACCCCTAAACCACTGCTCCCAGAGCCCACCGCCACCTACATTATATGTATTAACCCCTAAACCGCCGCTCCCGGACCCCGCCGCCACCTACATTAAATTTATTAACCCCTAATCTGACCCCCCACACCGTGCCACCTACATTAAATTTATTAACCCCTAATCTCCTGTCCCCAACGTCGCCGCCACTATATAACATTTATTAACCCCTAAACCTAAGTCTAACCCTAACCCTAACACCCACTAACTTAAATAGAATTTAAATTAATCTAAATAAATATTCCTATCATGAAATAAATTATTCCTTTTTTAAACTAAATACTTACCTATAAAATAAACCCTAACGGCTAGATTTAGAGTTGGGCGGTAGCCGTCAAAACTAGCATTAGAGGCTCCTAACGCTGGTTTTTACCGCCCTCTGGTATTTGGAGTCAGTCATTAAAGGGTCTAACGCTCACTTTGCAGCCGCGACTTTTCCATACCGCAGATCCCCCTACGCCATTTGCGTATCCTATCTTTTCAATGGGATCTTTCTAACGCCGGTATTTAGAGTCTTGGCTGAAGTGAGCGTTAGAAATCTAACGACAAAACTCCAGCCGCAGAAAAAAAACAGGAGTTAAGAGCTTTCTGGGCTAACGCCGGTTTATAAAGCTCTTAACTACTGTGCTCTAAAGTACACTAACACCCATAAACTACCTATGTACCCCTAAACCGAGATCCTCCCACATCGCCGCCACTCTTTTAAAATGTTTTAACCCCTAATCTGCCGACCGCACACCGCTGCCACCTACGTTATCCCTATGAACCCCTAATCTGCTGCCCCTAACACCGCCGACCCCTATATTATATTTATTAACCCCTAATCTGCCGCCCCCGCTATCGCTGACACCTGCATATTTTTTTAACCCCTAATCTGCCGCTCCGTACACCGCCGCCAGCTACATTATCCCTATGTACCCCTAATCTGCTGCCCCTAACACCGCCGACCCCTATATTATATTTATTAACCCCTAATCTGCTGCCCCCAATGTCGCCTCCACCTACCTACAATTATTAACCCCTAATCTGCCGACCAGATCTCACCGCTACTATAATAAATGTATTAACCCCTAAAGCTACGTCTAACCCTAACCCTAACACCCCCCTAAGTTAAATATAATTTAAATCTAACAAAATAAATTAACTTTTATTAAATAAATTATTCCTATTTAAAGCTAAATACTTACCTGTAAAATAAACCCTAATATAGCTACAATATAAATAATAATTATATTGTAGCTATTTTAGGATTAATATTTATTTTACAGTCAACTTTGTAATTATTTTAACCAGGTATAATAGCTATTAAATAGTTAAGAACTATTAAATAGTTACCTAGTTAAAATAATTACAAAATTACCTGTGAAATAAATCCTAACCTCTGTTACAATTAAACCTAACACTACACTATCAATAAATTAATTAAATACAATACCTACAATTATCTACAATTAAACCTAACACTACACTATCAATAAATAAATTAAATTAAATACCTACAAATAAATACAATTAAACCTAACACTACACTATCAATAAATAAATTAAATAAAATACCTACAAATAAATGCAATGAAATAAACTAACTAAAGTACAAAAAATAAAAAAAGCTGTTACAAAAAATAAAAAAATATTTACAAACATTAGAAAAATATTACAACAATTTTAAACTAATTACACCTACTCTAAGCCCCTAATAAAATAACAAAGACCCCCAAAATAAAAAAATGCCCTACCCTATTCTAAATTAAAAAAGTTCAAAGCTCTTTTACCTTACCAGCCCTGAAAAGGGACCTTTGCGGGGCATGCCCCAAAGAATTCAGCTCTTTTGCCTGTAAAAAAAACACATACAATACCCCCCCCAACATTACAACCCACCACCCATATACCCCTAATCTAACCCAAACCCCCCTTAAATAAACCTAACACTAAGCCCCTGAAGATCTTCCTACCTTATCTTCACCTCGCCGGGTATCACACTGATCCGTCCTGGCTCCGATGTCTTGATCCAAGCCCAAGCGGGGGGCTGAAGATGTCCTTGATCCGGCTGAAGTCTTCATCCAAGCGGGAGCTGAAGAGGTCCATGATCCAGCTGAATCCGGAGCCATCATCTTCCAGCCGACGCGGATCCAACCTCTTCTACCAACACCTACTCGCCGAATGACGGTTCCTTTAAATGACGTCATCCAAGATGGCGTCCATCAAATTCCGATTGGCTGATAGGATTCTATCAGCCAATCGGAATTAAGGTAGGAAAATTCTGATTGGCTGATGGAATCAGCCAATCAGATTGAGCTCGCATTCTATTGGCTGTTCCAATCAGCCAATAGAATGCGATCTCAATCTGATTGGCTGATTGGATCAGCCAATCGGATTGAACTTGAATCTGATTGGCTGATTCCATCAGCCAATCAGAATTTTCTTACCTTAATTCCGATTGGCTGATAGAATCCTATCAGCCAATCGGAATTCGAGGGACGCCATCTTGGATGACGTCCCTTAAAGGAACCGTCATTCGTCGGGAAGTCGTCGGTGAAGATGGATGGATCCACGCTGGAGGTCTTGAAGATCAGCCGGTCGTCATCGGATTGAAGAACATAGAAGATGCGGCTTGGATGAAGATGTTTGCCGGTCCGGATGTCCTCTTCTGCCCGCTTGGATCAAGACTTCAGCCGGAGGATGGACGTCACTCTTCAGCCCCCGCTTGGGCTTGGATCAAGATTTCGGAGGCTTGGATCAAGACTTCGGTGGACGGATCGGTGAACCTGGCATGGTGAAGATAAGGAAGGAAGATCTTCAGGGGCTTAGTGTTAGGTTTATTTAAGGGGGGTTTGGGTTAGATTAGGGGTATCTGGGTGGTGGGTTGTAATGTTAGGGGGGGTATTGTATGTTTTTTTTTACAGGCAAAAGAGCTGAATTATTTGGGGCATGCCCAGCAAATGGCCCTTTTCAGGGCTGGTAAGGTAAAAGAGCTTTGAACTTTTTAAATTTAGAATAGGGTAGGGCATTTT
The DNA here is from genome assembly GCF_027579735.1 of Bombina bombina. Taxonomy (NCBI): domain Eukaryota; kingdom Metazoa; phylum Chordata; class Amphibia; order Anura; family Bombinatoridae; genus Bombina; species Bombina bombina. The sequence continues at coordinate 969,708,544 of NC_069503.1, forward strand.
TTTATTTTGGGGGTCTTTGTTATTTTATTAGGGGGCTTAGAGTAGGTGTAATTAGTTTAAAATTGCTGTAATATTTTTCTAATGTTTGTAAATATTTTTTTATTTTTTGTAACTTAGTTCTTTTTTATTTTTTGTACTTTAGTTAGTTTATTTAAATGTATTTATTTGTAGGTATTGTATTTAATTAATTTATTGATAGTGTAGTGTTAGGTTTAATTGTAGATAATTGTAGGTATTTTATTTAATTTATTTATTGATAGTGTAGTGTTAGGTTTAATTGTAACTTAGGTTAGGATTTATTTTACAGTTAATTTTGTAATTATTTTAACTAGGTAACTATTAAATAGTTATTAACTATTTAATAGCTATTGTACCTGGTTAAAATAAATACAAAGTTGCCTGTAAAATAAATATTAATCCTAAAATAGCTACAATATAATTATAATTTATATTGTAGCTATATTAGGTTTTTTTTTACAGATAAGTATTTAGCTTTAAATAGGAATAATTTATTTAATAAGAGTTAATTTATTTTGTTAGAATAAAATTATATTTAATTTAGGGGGGTGTTAGGGTTAGGGTTAGACTTAGCTTAGGGGTTAAAAAATTTATTAGAATAGCGGTGAGCTCTGGTCAGCAGATTAGGGGTTAATGTTTGAAGTTAGGTGTCGGCGATGTTAGGGAGGGCAGATTAGGGGTTAATACTATTTATTATAGGGTTATTGAGGCGGGAGTGAGGCGGATTAGGGGTTAATACATTTATTATAGTAGCGGTGCGGTTCGGTCGGCAGATTAGGGGTTAATTATTGTAGGTAGGTGGAGGCGACATTGTGGGGGGCAGATTAGGGGTTAATAAATATAATATAGGGGTCAGCGGTGTTAGGGGCAGCAGATTAGGGGTACATAGGTATAATGTAGGTAGCGGCGGTGTACGGAGCTGCAGCTTAGGGGTTAAAAAAAATATGCAGGTGTCAGCGATAGCGGGGGCGGCAGATTAGGGGTTAATAAGTGTAAGGTTAGGGGTGATTAGACTCGGGGTACATGTTAGGGTGTTAGGTGCAGACGTAGGAAGTGTTTCCCCATAGAAAACAATGGGGCTGCGTTAGGAGCTGAACGCTGCTTTTTGCAGGTGTTAGGTTTTTTTTCAGCTCAAATGGCTCCATTGTTTTCTATGGGGGAATCGTGCACGAGCACGTTTTTGAAGCTGGCCGCGTCTGTAAGCACCGCTGGTATCGAGAGTTGCAGTGGCGTTAAATATGCTCTGCGCTCCCTTTTTTGGAGCCTAATGCAGCCATTCTGTGAACTCTAAATACCAGCGGTATTTAAAAGGTGAGGGGGAAAAAAGCACGCGTAGCTGACGCACCCCTTTGGCCGCAGAACTCTAAATCTAGCCATAAGATAGCTACAACTATTTAATAGATACCTAGCTAAAATAAATACTAAAGTACCTGTAAAATAAATCCTAACCTAAGTAACAATTAAACCTAACACTACACTATAATTAAATAAATTACCTAAATTAAAATAAATGAATTACAATTAAATAAAATTAACTAAAGTAAAAAACAAACAAACACTAAATTACAGAAAATAATAAAATAATTAAAAAAAAAATTAAACTAATTACACCTAATCTAATCCCCCTAATAAAATAAAAAAACTCCCCAAAATAATAAAAAGCCCTACCTTTACAAAATTACAAATAGCCCTTAAAAGGGCCTTTTGCGGGGCATTGCCCCAAAGTAATCAGCTCTTTTACCTGTAAAAAAGTACAATACCCCCCCAACATTACAACCCACCACCCACACACCCAAACATACTGTAAAATTCACCCAATCCCCCCTTAATAAATTATAAGAGCAACAAAGTTATTTTCTCCTTTCCGTGTGTTTGCGGACACAGCTTCACCCCTCACCCAAGCAACGAATGGTGAATTTCATATAGTGATATAGAAGGTGGCTATAGCACCGGTTTATACTCATGAGTCGGCGCGTCTGTGCTTGGTCCTGGGGAAGCAAGACCACTCGATAGTGGTATATCCGGCTTCACTGTCTGCTCCCCTGTTCAAGCGATCAGGAATCCTCGACCTTCAGTGAGACCGTGCAGCCAGTTTCAGTTGGCATCTGACGTCACAGTGCAGACCCGCTTCTCAATCCAATTGGACGAGTGAGGGGGCTTGACCTGGAGTAGCGTAATCAGGTATCCTCATTGGCTTGGTGCAGACAAAAACAAAGGTGTAGAGGAAATCCGATACAACTTGGTGCTTTTTCAAACTTGTCTTTATTACAGTTAAAAACAGCAATATTCATAATAGCATATGAATAAACACACAGATCAGGTCAGTTTGAAGATGAACAATGTGATTTCATAATACGTGTAACACACTATCTGTTAACTCACAACTATTTTTGCTTTGAGGACAATTTTTATCTCCAGAGATGTGGGACTGCCATGGGGGCCAAGTTTGCCCCCTCCTACGCGAACCTCTTCATGGAGTGGTGGGAGCAGTCCCACATCTATGGAGATAGAAACCACCACATCCAATTTTTTAAGAGATTCATAGATGATCTCATCTTGATCTGGCAGTGTGACCCAAATTTGATAACACATTTCATTGATGGGCTAAATGACAACAATATAGGCTTAAGCTTTACATTTGAGACTGGCTTGAACACTATCAACTATCTAGATGTGTCCCTACTAGGAGTCACTATAGAAGAAAGGGGCTACATTACTACAAGCGTATTTCGTAAACCAACAATTGCAACCAATATTGCACGCTAAAAGTAATCACCCAAATAGAGTTTTCAAAGCAATTGCCAAGGGGCAATATTTGAGGACATTCAGGAACTGTTCTGAGAAAACTAACTTTGAAACACAAGCCACAGAACTGACAGATAGGCTAATATCTAGAAATTACCCGAACAAAATGCTATTGGGTATCAAAAAAGAAGTCAGCAAAAGAAAGAGAGATAGCCTATTAGAGCCAAACAAACAGTCCAAACGAAAGTATGATTGGAATAAGGGTACACAAGATAGGGTCACCTTCATGACTACCTATAGTGACCAATATGACGAGATCTGCAGCATAGTGTCTAAGCACTTTCCCTTACTCCAAGCAGATGAGGGGTTAACAAATATAGCCAGAAAGGGCTGTCGATTTGCTTTCAGACGTGGCAAAACAATAGGGAATATGGTTGCACCCACCATAATTAAAATAAAAAACAGGGAAACCCCAAGTTCTTGGCTAAGCACAAAGGGAGTTTTCAGATGTCACTATGCAGACTGCATTGCATATAGTCATCTATCCCCAGGTAATAGTTTCACCAGCACTAAGACTGGAGAAATCTTTGAACATGACAGATGTTTCAATTGTAGGGATACCTACGTGATTTACCTTCTTACATGTAGCCATTGCAATTTGCAATATGTGGGTATGACCTCACGTGAGGTGAGGTCTAGAATACGTGAACATGTCAACAACATAAAATTGGGCATTCTCACTACTCCCCTAATAAATAATTTTTCCATGTCTCACAACAAAAACACTGATTCCCTACAGTGGACTATAGTGAAGCATGTCCTCCCCCCTCATAGAGGAGGTGATAGGGACTCACTTTTAGCCAGGGAAGAAGCATTTTGGATCCTTAAGCTAAAAACTAGGAAGCCCCTTTGGGTTTGATCTTATGAATTTTTGGCATTAGGCGGTGCAATACAGTGCCCTTGTCCCTCCTCTCTAACCTAATTTTACTCCTTATCCCTTCTATTAAATCATCCAAATATTAGCCTCTGGGGGGCTATGCATATTTGACCCGAGTAAGAATAATATGTAGCACAGGCTCCTATTGGAAAACTGCTCTGTGTGTTTATTCATATGCTATTATTGTGACCTTACGCTACATATTTGCTCTGTGTAAATTTAACATAACTGAAATCTTAGATATAATGATGTATTTTTGAAACTAACATACAACAATATGAATAACTATCTTCGACCAATTACCTCTACCAGTGTGTATTTAACAAATCTTATATATTTATGATATTCACATATAAGTGAAGTGAAGTTGTTGCCATTAAGCCTGTAATAAGATGCGTAATTGAAGTTGTCTATACAGGAGGTGTGTTTGTGATCTTAACCAATGAGATACAAGCAACACCTTTTTAAAGTTGGGACTGATGGTCACTGATCATGCTATGACTACAGCATGGGAAGCCGAAACGCGTCAGCAGCATTAGTGACCACCATCCTGTAACTGTGCATACTGCTGTAGAGTGTTCATTTTTATTCCAATTGGAGTTGCTGTTTTTAACTGTAATAAAGACAAGTTTGAAAAAGCACCAAGTTGTATCGGATTTCCTCTACACCTTTGTTTTTGTCTCCCCCTTAATAAAACCTAACACTACCCCCTTGAAGATCAACCTACCTTGAGACGTCTTCACAAAGCTGGGCACAAGTGGTCCTACAGAAGGGCAGAAGTCTTCATCTGATCCGGGCAGAAGAGGACCTCCAGACCTACAGAATTCTTCATCCAGGCGGCATCTTCTATCTTCATCCATCCGGCGAGGAGCGGCTCCATCTTGAAGACATCCAACGCAGAGCATCCATCCAGACCGACGACTACCCGACTAATGAATATTCCTTTAAATGACGTCATCCAAGATGGCGTCCCTTGAATTCCGATTGACTGATAGAATTCTATCAGCCAATCGGAATTAAGGTAGGAAAAATCCTATTGGCTGATGCAATCAGACAATAAGATTGAACTTGCATTCTATTGGCTGTTCCAATCAGCCAATAGAATGCAAGCTCAATCCTATTGGCTGATTGGATCAGCCAATAGGATTGAACTTCAATCCTATTGGCTGATTGCATCAGCCAATATGATTTTGCCTACCTTAATTCTGATTGGCTGATAGAATTCTATCAGCCAATCAGAATTCAAGGGACACCATCTTGGATGACATCATTTAAATGAATATTTATTCGTTGGGTAGTCGTTGGTTTGGATGGATGCTCCGCGTCGGATGTCTTCAAGATGGAGCCGCTCCTCACCGGATGGATGAAGATAGAAGATGCCATCTGGATGAAGACTTCTGCCGGTCTGGAGGTCCTCTTCTGCCCGGATCAAATGAAGACTTCTGCCCCTCTGGAGGACCACTTGTGCCCGGCTGGGTGAAGATGTCTCAAGGTAGGGTGATCTTCAAGGGGGTATTGTTAGGTTTTATTAAGGGGGGATTGGGTGGGTTTTAGAGTAGGGTTGGGTGTGTGGGTGGTGGGTTGTAATGTTGGGGGGTATTGTACTTTTTTCAGGTAAAAGAGCTGATTACTTTGGGGCAATGCCCCCAAAAAGCCCTTTTAAGGGCTATTTGTAATTTAGTATAGGGTAGAGCTTTTTTTATATTTTGGGGGCCTTTTTTATTTTATTAGGGGGATTAGATTAGGTGTAATTAGTTTAAAATTCTTGTAATTATTTTATTATTTTCTGTAATTTAGTGTGTGTGTTTTTTGTACTTTAGTTAATTTTATTTAATTGTAATTAATTTATTTTAATTTAGGTAATTAATTTAATGATAGCGTAGTGTTAGGTTTAATTGTAACTTAGGTTAGGATTTATTTTACAGGTAAATTTGTCTTTATTTTAACAAGGAAGTTATTAAATAGTTAATAACTATTTAATAACTATTGTACTTAGTTAAAATAAATACAAAGTTGCCTGTAAAATAAAAATAAACCCTAAGATAGATACAATGTAGTTATATTGTAACTAGCTTAGGGATTATTTTATAGGTAAGTATTTAGTTTTAAATAGGAATAATTTATTTAATTGTAGTTATTTTATTTAGATTTATTTAAATTTTATTTAAGTTAGGGTTAGACTTAGGTTTAGGGGTTAATAACTTTATTATAGTGGCGGCGGTGTAGGGGTGGCAGATTAGGGTTTAATAAATTTAATGTAGGTGGCAGCGGGGTAGGGGCGGGGCAGATTATGGGTTAAACACTTTATTACAGCTGCGGTGGGCTCCAGGAGCGGCGGTTTAGGGGTTAATACATTTATTAGAGTTGCGGCGGTATGGGGGGGCAGATTAGGGGTTAATAAGTATGATGTAGGTGACGGCGGGCTCCGGGAGCGGCGGTTTAGAGGTTAAACACTTTATTTAGTTGCGGCGGTGTAGGGGGGCGAGGCAGATTAGGGGTGTTTAGACATGGGGTACATGTTAGGGTGTTAGGTGTAGAAACTACCATAGAAATCAATGGGATATCGGGCAGCATCGAACATGAGCTTTCGCTGCTGTCAGACTCCCATTGATTCCTATGGCATCCACCGCCTCCAGGTACGCTGGGCCGGAATAGTGGCGAGCGTACCTGCTAGTTTTTTTAATAACTTCCAAAAGTAGTCAGATTGTGCCAAACTTGCGTTCGGAACATCTGTAGTGATGTAAGCATCGATCTGTGTCGGACTGAGTCCGCCAGATCGTATGTTACATCACTAAATTCTACTTTTGCCAGTCTGTAGGGTTTGATAACTACGGCGAATCAGGCTCGCCACAAATACGCTGCGGAATTCCAGCGTATTTGCGGTTGACAGCTTGATAAATAGAGGCTATAGATTCAAAATGTCTTAAATGACCCGGAGATTTATGTGCTATGTTTGTTTACCCAGCAACCTAGAATAGTTTCAAGCAGTAAAAGTGAGACTTGCTCACATGTCCAATGTGCTTTTAGCAATAGACTGCACACACACTGCTGTTAAACCCTCAAAGTAGAGAGAAGAGCATTATCATGATAGAAAACACTGTTTGTCATGATTCCTACATCTCACAATAGTCAGCTCTGTACCGTACATTTCAAGAGAGATGCCAAAATGATGGCTTTTATGTAAGGCATATTACATTTTGCACCATGGATGATAAACTTTTTTATTTTTAAAGATGTGTATGATGATTGATAGTACTGTGAAATCACTCCTGTCCCTTTATATAATCAGTTGATCAATATTAATTTTTTGGTTAGTTATTTTTATAACATTTTTACAGTAAAACAATGAGTGTGTGTGCCCATGCAAAATAAATACATAAATAAAAAAATAATAATAATTCAACATAAAAAGTTAATTAATGAATTTATAATATTTTAATTCACATTACAGGAGATGCCAGATATCCATGCTAACCATCCATAAATAGCCCAAGGATGACAGCAGAAATGAGTTACAATGATGATCATAAGTCTATCATTGAAAGGATACTTTGAGTTTTAAAGGGACATGAAACCCAATTTTTTCTTTCAGAATTCAGATAGAATATACAATTTTAAACAACTTTCCAATTTACTTCTATTATCAAATTTGCTTCATTCCCTTGATATCCTTTGCTGAAGAAACAGCACTGCACTACTAACAGCTAGCTAAACACATCTAGTCAGCCAATCACAGAGACAAATATGTGCAGGCACCAATCACCAGCTAGCTCTCACAAGTGTAGGATATGTACATATTATTTTTCAACAATGGATACAAAGAGAACAAAGCACATTTGAAAATAGAAGTGAATTTAAAAGTCTCTTAAAATGGCATGTTCTATCGGAACCATGCAAGTTTATTTTGACTGTCCTATCCCTTTAAAGATTGAGTTCTGTTGTCTCAATCATTCTGGGGGAGTTATGCAGTATTTTTCCATGAACCTAATGAGACTCGTTCTGGTGTGCTGCATGTTACATTGTCTTGCTCTTCATCAGGAAATTGATATTGAGGACTTACAGACAATGGGTGTTAGCTCTGCTGATGATCAAGCCCCAGATCAAACACCAGTACTGGCTGAAGGGGGTGGTGCATTACTATTAACAGATATAATAGTTTTGTATTTTAGGGGTAAGTATTTTTAAATTTAAAGGGACACTGAACCCAATTTTTTTTATTTCCTGATTCAGATAGAGCATGAAATTTTAAGCAACTTTCTAATTTACTCCTATTATTAAATTTTCTTCATTCTCTTGGTATCTTTATTTGAAATGCAAGAATGTAACTTTAGATGCCGGCCCATTTTTGGTGAACAACCTGGGTTGTTCTTGCTGATTGGTGGATAAATTCATCCACCAATAAAAAAGTGCTGTCCAGAGTACTGAACCAAAAAAAAAAAAAAAAAAAAAGCTTAGATGCCTTCTTTTTCAAATAAAGATAGCAAGAGAACGAAGAAAAATTGATAATAGGAGTAAATAAGAAAGTTGCTTAAAATTGCATGCTCTATCTGAATCATGAAAGAAAAAATAAATGAATATGCATTTTTATCTTACATACAGCTATACCTGTAAGTAGTTACCAGTACTAGTTACATTTACTTACCATAAACTTTTAACATATACACTTTAAAATTGTAAAATAAACTTCGATAACCTGATAGACATTCATTTTATCTCTGTTAAAATGTCCATCTTTGAAAACCAAAAAATAATAATAGACGTAAATAAATAGGATTTATTATTAGCGCTGCGGAATCTGTTGGCGCTCTTCAAATAACCGATAATAATAATAACCGATAATAATCTTAAAGATTGTAAAAAAAATTTTTTTTGCAATGAATGGTTTCCATTTTGAAAATGTTTGTAAAATACATCTTTTATATATATAAAATATACACCTGAATACCAGAAAACTTTATTTAAATTTACTAAACAAAAAAAGAGGTTCAGACTGCATCAAATTTGAATCAATATTTTAATTATTTATTTACTACATTATATTTAACTCTCAAAATTAAGTAGAAAGTTTTTACATAAGTGCCTTTAAGAAAATACATATCACATAAAATTAAATTTTTTAATGTCTCATTTTCGTTACTTGTGAAGGAGTGACTATCTAATAATATAATATAAAACGGTAATATAAAATAATTAGTTTTGGATATTTTTTGGATATTTTATTTTTATTTCAAAGTACTACACTAAAAACAAAGATAACATTTCTAAAGCATGCTTTATTTCATAAACTAACTTAACAAAAAATTAAATCAAAATAAGACAAACATGAAACTATACATACAAACACAACTTTAAGAAATAACAGTTTTAAAGGGACAGTCAACACCAAATGTGTTATTGTTTAAAAAGATAGATAACACCTTACTACCCATTCCCCAGCTTTGCACAACCAACATTGTTACATTAATATACTTTATAACATTTAAACCTCTGAGTTTCTGCCTGTTTCTAAGTCACTACAGACAGCCTCTTATCACATGCTTTTTTATTAGCTTTTCACAACAAGACAAGGCTAGTTCATGTGGGCCATATAGATAACATTGTGCTGTCTCCCGGGATTTGTAGCTGACACTGACCTAATTGGCTAAAATGCAAGTCAATAGATAATAAATAAATAGCCATGTGATCAGCAGGCTGACCAAAAGAGTCTTAGATACAAGGTAATCACAGAGGTTAAAAGTATATTAATATAACCATCAGGGTCGGCTCCAAGGGGGGGCATTGGGGGCAATGCCCACCCAAATGGAATGCTGTGCCCCCTCGAAAAATATTGATATGATCATACGCTTTAAAAATAATAAATAAAATAATGAATTGTTATGTAATGCTGCATGCTGTGGGCAGAGTTAGCATGCCGGACTGTGAGGTTGCATCACACATCTGCAAGGAGCTCCGTGTCTTAACCTCTTATTTGGAATTGGAAGTTAATTAGAGACTTTTTGGACTTGTCTTTAACCCTATTCATTTTACCTAACTATCGTGAGTTACTCATTTTCTTAAACAATAGACTATGATAAGAATATGATTGTATCATATAAATATGTCTATAAATGGCTACCGGCTTCTATCAACACCTCAAAAGTGCACTGTGATCTTAGGCCCGGCCTAATATCACAGTGCACTTTTGAGGTTTTGATAGAAGCCGGTAGCCATTTATAGACTTACATTTATATGATACAATCATATTCATATAGGTTCACAGTACATAGGTTGTATTAAGTAGCCTGATATCCGTTAGTTATTGCGAAACAGGTATAGCTAAATCTAATCTACAAAATTACCAGTACCTCGAAACCTAGTATCCTCACTGCTATTGCAAACAAGGGGGTTAATTGCATTGGGGGGTTTGGGGTGCATGGGTGTTTAGGGGACATGATTGAGATTTGAGAATGAGTTTAATGGTTTTGGATCATGTTGATTAAGGCTTAAATTGTTTTTAAGGAGCTATTGCACTGGGGGTCTCAAGTTTAATGGCTCTGTTTTAGTGCACTGCATAGGATTTAGACTTCATTCTTTTACCTAGTGATTTAGCACATATTCTCCAAATGTTAATAGTGGGGGATAAGCCAGCCAGAAGCTACACTTTCCTGCAGAATATGTAGGTCTGCTCTTATTTTGACTTTCATACATGCTTTGTAAATGCGTGCCCCCTCGTGAAAAAAAAATGCCCCCCCCCCTATTTCATTCATTCTGGAGCCGACCCTGATAACCATGTTGGCTGTGCAAAACGGGGAATGGGCAGTAAGGCGTTATTTATCTTTTTAAACAATACAAATTTTGGAGTTGACTATCCCTTTAGGCAAATGGATAATAAATTGTATCTATAACTATAAATACAAATTTAGGCTTATACATGGATCATTGTTTTAATACCCAGATACACCATTGCATCAGGACCACAACCTTGTTTACAGTTGAAGAGGTGAAGGAAATGGTTCGCCTACCAAAATTTACAGCAGGCGAGTTACTTATTCTTTTCTACAGTATGGGAAATAGTTTCCAAAGTGCACAGGAGGATTGAAGGGTGCTAGAAGAGAAAGACAAAACAGTAACTAAAATGTTTTGTAGAATGTTTAGAGTTTATCAGAACAATAAGAATCTTCTTTGAATTTTTAAGTGTAGAATACTTCTGAAAATTTTATTTTATTTATAAAAATATTTTACCAGGAAGGATACATTGAGATTTCTCTCGTTTTCAAGTATGTCCTGGGTGCACAAAACATCGCATTGGTACAAAAAACAATATTAAAAGATAATATATACAAAAATTAACATAGAACAGGAAATATATAATCAACCATGACAGGTGCATTCTGTTTTGAGATATGTAGAAAGGGATCTTTTAAAGGATTTTAGGCTTAGGGAAGGTTTGAAAGTGTGCGGGAGGTCATTCCATAATTGTGGTGCTCTGTAGGAAAAGGAGGATCGAGCTGCTTTCTTTTTGTATGGAGGCAAACTAAATAATGTGCTGGTACTGGATCGGAGGTTATAGGAGGTGAGAACAGCCGGGGAGAGCATTCTGCTCAGGTAGGGTGGGAGCTTCCCAGAAAAGCTCTTAAACACAAGGCAGAAAATATGGAGGGTACGTCTGGATTCCAGCGTCAGCCAGTTTAGTTCTTTTAGCATGTCACAATGGTGGGTCCTGTAGTTACTTTGTAGTACAAAGTGGCAGAACGAGTTATACAATGTATTTAGTTTGCTAAGGTGGGTTTGTGGTGCTGCTGCATATACTACATTCCCATAATCCATAATTGGCATCAGCATTTGCTGTACAATCTTTTCCTTTACTATAGGGCTTAAGCAGGATTTTTTTCTGTATAGGCAAGTTTTTCTATATGGAGGCCAAAAGATAGATTGGGGTGGGTCTAACAAAATACCCAAGTATTTGAAATAGTGGACTGCGGTCAGTGTGCTATTTGATTTTGTTTTGATGCGTAGATGGGAATTTTGTAATTTGTGTAATTTAGGAATCGTTCCAAAGATCATTGTGACAGTTTTGTCAGTGTTTGGTAAGAGTTTGTTTTTTGTGATCCACTTTTCTACTTCTGTAAACTGGTCTTGGAGAACAGCCTCATGTTGCGGTAGATCGGATTTGCTTGCATAGATCACTGTGTCGTCTGCATACATGTGTACAGTTGAGGATTTGCAGACATTAGGCAGATTGTTTATAAATAATGTGAATAGTAGGGGGCTGAGAATGGAACCTTGGGGAACACTCAATAAAAAGTTTTATATATATATATATATATATATATATATATATATACTTTATTAAAGGATACATTAAAATGTTTGGGTTTTAAAAAAAAAAGAATTGTGTCATCTACAATTAATTCAATTTAGAGAATGTAATACATAGCATGTAAAACATATACTTTCAATTTGATATGGAAAACAAATAACTGCTTATGTATTGAAAATGCTCTGGTTTTTCTTTTTCTCAGGTTACAAATTTATTAGTGTTAAGTTGCATACTAAATAATTTTTAACTATAAAAAAGTAACGTTTGTCAGGTTAGCACCATCTTTGATATTTTATTGGTTTTGGATTTGTTTAAAAAAACAAACAAAAACCCCCAAACAATATAGGGTTTTGTTATTAAAAATAGCTTGTTAGCCATGTTAGTGTGATATAACACATTTTATTATTATTATTATTATTATTATTATTATTATTATTATTTTTTCATAAAACATATCTAGGGTGGGTTGTTAAAAAATAACTTGTTAGTTGCTTTAAATTTATATTAACTATTGGGTTAATTTGAAAATAAAAATAATCCTTTCTATAGTAGTGTTGTTAAAATGCAATTTGTTAGCTGTTAGTAGTTGTAGTGTAAACTGTAAACATATGAATATTTGCTGCATCAAGTAGTATGTACATTAGTTTATATAGAGCAGGATTGAGAGGCAAGGATCAGCATCACATCATCTATGAACAGTGTCAGAGATACCATTTATGTTCTCATTGTTTCAGAGGCTGTAGACAAGGGTTCCATGGCTTGTATGAAGTAAGAGAAGGAACCTTGATGTTCACCATTTATTATGTTAATGAGATAAGAGTGAACCCTATTAATCCATAACCTAGCTGATGTTTACTGTATAAGGAAAATTATTGGTATGAAAGTATCTAGTAAATTATATTTAAGAAGGGTTTGGTTGAGGAAGGACCAGTCCAATGTGTTGAAAGCTTTTTCATCATAAACAAAAGTGGTGGATAATTTTTACAGTTCTGTCTCTGCTCTCTCTCTCCATATCATAAACCCCAACTGGTTAGAGTGGACAATGTAATGCAGTAAGGCATTGGGGTGCAGAGCCAGGATGTTTTTTTGGTTTTTTTTTTGCTGTTTTTAATTATATCAGTATTTAGGAGGTATATAGGTTTTAAATAAAATGGAGTGTCATTGTACTTTCCTGATTTTTAGAGAACTGTGAAAGAAGCTTCTAACATGGATAGTGAGAACTGAGGAACCATTTCAAGTTCAGAAATAAGGGAAAACATGTACGGGCCTATTAAATTGCCAAATTTGCTATAATATTTAAATTTAAACCAGTTGAACCTGGGCTGTTAGTTTTTCAAGTTGTTCAATTGGACCAGCTTCATTTTGTGATATCTGGTCTTGGTTGGGTTGCAAATTATATAATGATGAATACAAAGATTTAAAGAGTTCAGCTATTTTACTTGTGCTTTGCTATTTGATGTGTGAGTTATCTTTGTGTATACAAGGTTGTGTTTACCTTTTTCAAGATTTCAAGCTAGGAGATTCCTTGCCCTATTGTATTAATGATAATATTTATGTTGCGTGATAAAAGACCTTTTTGTAGGTCTTAGATATCTGATAGATGCTACGTGTTTTAGTATGGTATCATCAGAAAGATTTAGCTTGTAAGAAACATCAAGGTGGTTCAGACTTCCCCACAATATGCAGTATTGGATTTTCTCTCTCCTTTTTTAATTTAAAAGTCCTAATTATTTATCAGTTCACCCCCAATAAAGCATTTGTATGACTCACTAAAGTATAAGGATTTATACATATGAAGAAAGAAACAAAGCTGAGTCCTAGCTTCTTTGCCAATCAACTGTTTTCTGTGCATAACAGACAAATTACAGGTACATTCCCAACAATCTAATGAAAAAAGGAGTTATACCTTGTTTATTTGAAAAGAATATTGCACGGAGTGTTAGTAGATTGAACTTTAAAGGTGTTATGATGAAGGGCTGAGGGGGACTTCAAGTCAAGTTTGGAAACTGATGACTGCTTAGTGGCTAGATTAGAATATGAGAGATATAGAAGATGTTTGTAAGCATGATAGACCCAAGTGTTGATAAACAAGGGAATTAAATCTGGATTAAGATTTGGTCAAATCTTAATAATTGTATAGTCTTTGATGTTTAGATCGAGATGTATCCAAGTGGCATGTAGTGCAAAAAAATTAGTACATGAGTAGATTTTTTGCAAAACTGATTTGAAAATGTTATAGTGCTACAGAAAGGAGGTAGTGAGAATCTAGAAAAAAGGAATTGCACGGTATGTACAATATACAATATATAATATACAAGGTCTGGAACAGATGAACTAGAATTCCAAGAAATATATTTGCATTATGCTATGTATCAAATGCTAAATGCTGACATTAAAAAACAGGAGTGTAATCAAATGTTGAAAGCAAGTTGTCTCTTAATTGTACTAGGTGTTGTATATCTTTGAAACCATTTCCTATGAGTGCATGCAGGGGTCAAGTCCCACAAAAAAAGTGTGGGAACTCGCCAAGACTTCAACCCCCCCTCACAATTAATATTGTTTCATACACACACACACTGTATTTATATGCATGTAATCTATACACTTTGGTTAATGAAAGCAAATAAAAAACAGCAAAGGGTTGAATGGTTGCCTTTGGGCCGGAGACAACTCCTCTGTCACAGAGTCTCACCCACCTAAGGTGCAATAGTCCTATTTCTGCTGAGGTGAGCTAAATAATCCCAGAGCAAGCCACACAGAAATGTAAGCACCATGTGCAGGGTGATCACAAAGCAGGAGAGATGACAGGCTTACTGCTTATTACTAGAGGATCTCACAATCCCTTTAAGCAGACTGTGCTTTAGCTCCTACCACCAGCAGCAGCAGTGTTTACTGAAGTGTTTCTGTTCTCTGTCCAGGAGGAACTTAGTTCCACCTGCAAAAATAATGCAGGAACGCCATTCCCATGCATTTCCGCTGGACTTGACCCCTGGCATGGAAACAGCACAGTATCAGCATAGTACTATTCAGTAATAAGATCTAAAACTAGTGAGGTAGGTAATTACCTCTCTTAATGGTGATTAGTTGCATTATAGGGGACAAGTAACCCCTCACTTGCAAGAAGGCTTTCTCCTTCTACAACAAATAGAAGGGATATGGGGGCTGCATTAAAGAACCTCTCTGCCCAGGATAATCAGCACTTTAAGTGCTGCTGCAAGGTATTGTCTTTTTCTTATTTGAAATGATAGACTTTCCTATTTCATCTCTGTATGTTTTGAGGGGCTGAGATATGGATGTTTACAGTCCTCCCCCCAGCAGCAGCCACAGCTCTTTTCAGGCACAGAATTAAAAGGACCCTAGTAAGGTTGGACTGGAAAATTTGAAGACCAGCCCTATTTTCATAGTACACACACGCCCCATTTTTCTTAAGGGGATTGCTGGGCTACTCCATCCACCAATATTTTAAAAAAATTATTTTGTAATAAAAAATGTTGCTATATCCACCATATACAGTATATGCAACATAGCTATATCCACCAACTGCTGGGACATTCTAGCTAGACCTTAAGTGCGGTTTGAATACAGCGGTCATTTGCCGTTTTGCCATCAGTTTGGAGGTAGTTTGCAGGTGTTGACATTCTTGTGTATATACTGGGAACAGTTTTGAACTGAGCGGCTCATACCGCTATATTAGTGGAGAGCTCTCTCACTGTTTTCATACTCTTTATGTACTGTATATGTCTAACTGGATAAAGTTGCATTTGGAAGTTTGAAACAATGCTATCTTTTCAAGAAGGTTGCTAATCATGTTTTCTTTGCAAGATTGATAAAAGACCACCTAGTATTTGATTGTTGCGCTCATATTAAGCTCATGTTAGGTTTATTGCATTTCAGCAAGTGGTTATTGTTTTCTTTGTTATATAAATGTTGTCACAATGAAGCTGGTGAAGTCACATGATGTTTATCTTATCTATATTTTTTAATTTAACAAGAAATGAGTGCTGTATTCTCTTTCCATAAAAAGAGGGGTAGTTCCCACTTTTTGAAATCTTTCTGAATTTTTTGCATTTAAAAATATAAATATATATATATATCTCAATACTTATATATAATAATGTGTGTATATATATATATATATACATATATATATATATATATATTTATATATATATATATATGTTATATATATATATATATATATATATAGGTAACAATATATATTTGTTCAAAAATCAATCATATATATATATATAGATGTCTCTTTTAAAATAAATAGAACATATTCTGCTATGTGCAGAACATTGTATTATAAAATATACAATATTTTCTTCTTATGTTGTGTTTGCGCGACTTGTGGGTGTTTTCTCAACTTTTTCTCAAACTACCGCTCCACTTGTAAGCTAGCCCTATATGTATAACCTTAACATTGCTTTTGTAATATTCTTTATTAGAAAGATTTTAAGTTTTTCGTGGGCAATAACAATCCTTTAGAAAAGTTGATCTAACTATTTTCAACAGAAAAAAAAAGCCTATGGGAATTTTTGAACATAAATCATTGATACATTTTTCTAATGAATAATGTATATTATTTTGGAAAATAATAATACAATTACAATTGTGAAAAAATATTATTTTTTTTATAAAAACTGCAGAATATGATTAACTGTGCTACAGATCAAGATGATGACTTTCTTTTAATCCAGCAATTGAAAGCCATATTGATAGAATTATCAACATAACTAATTTGTAATGCTTTGTTTTACACCTTAGTAAAATTATTATTGCTATCATAATTATTTGATTCGACATCTGGCATCTTTCATGCATCATGACATTTTTACTCAATAATAACTTTGGCTGCAAAAGAGGGTTCCAGATGGCTGTAATGTAGAACATGCAAATTTAAAATTGCCTGTATAGTTAGGGAACCGCTAGTGGTTTTCTCAAAGAACTCAAAACTGAAAACTGCAATGTTTGATGATTAATTGAACTCATACAAATTAAAATATAATAGGTTGTTTAGCTTTAAATTAGGTAAACATGATGAAAATAAAATATTATTTAGTCAACATAGGTAAAAGTTTGACAATATTTTCAAGTTTACTTTTAAACAATTATGTGCAAGAATAAAACTCTTTTGTAAAAGGTTTACTTATACCAGATTCCTTTGTACACAAAGAACTTAAATGAATTAAGAAAAAAAATGTCTGACATTTAAAGCAAATGTACTAATTACTAAACCATTTCTCAAGTCTAGTCATGCAGAAAATCAAAAAGAATACATGAGAATATTTAAACAACTAATTTAAATTATTTGGCTTTGTAAAATAGCTTCAAAAAAGGTTTTTAAAAGGATGCTCTATTTTTTTGGATAATACAAATATTTAGTTAAAAAATGTGTGAGTTCTTGAGGTAATGTCTTACAGTAGTGAATAATTATACATATCAAAGATAAATTACATGTGATTGTTTATGTGTTTTCAAATGTTTGCCAAGTACCTAATTTGGATAAATTTTTAATAATCAAACATATGGGTTTATTCTAATCTATGAAAGGGTTAATGCAAATTGATTTGCAAGATCATCAGATTGGAAGTCTTTCCAATCTCTTTATATACTCTGCTAAAACCAGTACTCAACACAGTTTTATGTTGGCTTTTCATTGAATCTAGCAAAACTTTAAATTAGATTAAAAACAAAATTCACAGTAGTGTCATAATCCATCAAAAAAAAAAACATTTTTGAAGTACATTTCATAAGATTCATGTAGTTTTCTGTTTCAATAGAACTGAACTCTTGAAAACATTTTGTCCTCTTTTGCAAAGTGTTTCTGTATGTGTTTTCCTGATTTTTTTCAATGTAAAACACATTATGCATGCAATATATAATAAAAAAACACAATTTCAGTAGGACATTTTGCACATGTGCTATTATATGCAACAGAAACATTGGTATTTTCAATGTCCTCCGCTTTGGATAACAAATTCATGAATACTCATGAACTATTAAAACAAACTCATAATAATTGATAATTAAATGATAAAACATGTAACATTCTTTAAAATATCAAACATTCCTTTGTGCCTTCTACACTGGAAAATGTATTAGATAAACTCTGCAAATATATAAGTAAACATATACAAATGCTTTAATATAATATTATGTTAAGAAATTGGGTTCTGTTTATCAAGGTGCAAAAGCAGCTCTGGGGCCCTGATGTTTCATAGTATCAGCAGTCTTAAGACCACTGCTGCTTAACCTGTCTGCTATCTAAAATGTGACTGATTGACATCATCTAAATCCGAACTGATGATTGACATCCCCTGCTTGCTGGCGATTTGCCGCCAGTGAGCAGGGGGCAACATTGCAAGGTGCGTTGTCCACTCACAGTGAGGTCTGGCAGTTGTGCACTAAATCCGGTGCATAAATAGCGCTAAATATTATGTGGTACCGCACTTTCCATAGTGCTGCCATTAAAAGTTACAGAAAAACCTTCTTGTGTTGTGCGTTATGGTGCGTTAAGCTCCATATCCACAAAAGTCAAGGCCTGACTTGACGTGCTCGTACACATTTTGGTCCATAGACATCAATGGAGAGAAAGTGTTGGAAAAAAACTAACACCTGCGATTGCGTAATAGCGATTGCTATAACGCAATCCCATTTATATCTATGGGGACAAGAAAGTTATGTATAAATCTAACACCCTAACATAAACCCCTAGTCTAAATACCCCTAATCCGCCACCCCAACATCGCCAACATTAAATAAAATTATTAACCCCTAATCCACCATCCACCCGCATCGCTAACACCTAAATAAAGTTATTAAACCTTAAACCACTGACTCCCCACATCACCAACACTACAATAAACCTATTAACCCCTAAACCGCCAACCCCCCCACATCACAATTATTAAACTAAACCTATTAACCCCTAAACCGCTGGCCGCCCACATTGCAACACACTAAATTAAACTATTAACCCCTAAACCGCCGGCCCCCCCACATCACGTATACTAAACTAAACCTATTAACCCCTGTACCGCCGGCCCCCCACATCACAACACACTAAATTAAACTATTAAAACCTAACACCCCCTAACTTTAAATTAAAATTGCAATATAACTACCATTAAATAAAAAAAAACTTACATGTGGAAATAAAAAAAAAACCTAATTGTATTCAAAGTCTAGCTTTTGGTATGTAAATTGTGTCCCTGCCTTCATCTGCTGCAAAAATCTCTGTTTTCTGTGTTAATTGTACTCAAAGTCTCTCTTTTGCTATGTGAATTGTGTCCCTGCATTCATCTGCTGCCAAAATATCTGTTTTCTGTGCAATTGTACTCAAAGTCTCTCTTTTGGTATGTGAATTGTGTCCCTGCCTTCATCTGCTGCCAAAATATTTGTTTTCTGTGTTAATTGTACTCAAAGTCTCTCTTTTGGTATGTGAATTGTGTCCCTGCCTTCATCTGCTGCCTAAATCTCTGTTTTCTGTGTTAATTGTATTCAAATCTCTCTTTTGGTATGTGAATTTTGTCCCTGCCTTCATCTGCTACCAACATTTCTGTTTTCTGTGTTAATTTTACTCAAAGGGGTGGATTTATCATAGTGCGAGCGGACATGATACGATGTAGCATATCATGTCCGCCGCACATCGATAAATGCTGAAAGAATATGCTGTCAGCATTTATCATTGCACCAGCAGTTCTTGTGTACTGCTGATGCAGTGCCGCTTCCTGCAGATTTTTCTTCATTTAAAGCAGACATGATTTGTTTATTTTCTCCCCTCTCTATATGTGTTGCAGTAATATATTGCCCCCCCCCCCCCGGCTACCCAACTCAATTTGTAGATCACTTTACTGCATGGCTTCCTTATTTCCTTTCCTCAGGCACCCCTGCCCTCATTCTTGGTGACTTCAACATCCCTCTCGACAATCCCACTGCTTCCTTTGCAAAACAATTTCTGCAACTCACTTCCTCTTTCGGCCTGTCACAATGGACTGACTCTCCCACTCACAAAGATGGTCACTCCCTTGATCTGATTTTCAGCTACCAATGCACTAAAATATCACAAACTCCTCTTTTCCTCTTTCTGACCATCATCTCCAAACTTGCAACATCACTTCCCTCCCAACAACTCCCCCTCCCTCTACCCCTCACACCAAACTTCACAGCAGCACTAAGTCATTAGATCAGCAACAGCTCGCTAGCTCTTGCAAACCTCTCCTCCATCACCTCCTTTTCCTGTCCTGACCAATCTATCTGCCACTATAACTCCAATCTGGCCTCTCCTACCATAGCTCAGAAACCACACTTTCATCCTCAGCCCTGATATACTCCTCTGACACGGTACCTATGCAGATGTTCCCGTACTGCTGAGCGACACTGGAGGAAATCTCGGAGTTCAGCTGACTTTCTTCACTACAAGTTCATCTTGAACTCCTACTATTCTGCCCTTAATCTTTATAAGCAACAATACTTCTCTAATCTCATCTCGACTCTTTCCTCTAATCCAAAACATCTGTTTCCACGTTCAATAATCTTCTCCGCCCACCCCCACCTCCTAATACAACTTCTCTCTCAGCTCAAGATTTTGCCAGCCACTTCAATAACAAAATTGACTCCATCAGAAATGAAATCAGCTCTCAACATACTACCAATATCCCACCCCCTCAAAAGCTCATAATCATCCAAAACTCAAATACCCATAAATTTAGCTCTTTTGCCCCTGTTACTGAGGAAGAAGTTTCTGCACTTATACTGTACTCCCACCTCACTACCTGTCCCCTCGACCCCATCCCCTCACAGCTACTCACCTCCCTCTCTTCTACCCTCACCCCCATACTCACATACATTTTCAACCTCTCCCTCAGCACTGGTATATTTCGCTCATCTTTAAAACATGCACTGGTCACACCTATCCTCAAGAAACCTTCCCTTGATCCAACCTTCCCATCCAACTACCGCCCTATTTCCCTACTCCCTCTTGCCTCAAAGCTACTCGAAAAGTTAGTATATTAATGTCTATCCAATTTGACACTGTTGACCAACCTCTTTTGCTCCAAAACTTCCAACCCTTTGGCATCTGTGACATAGCTATCTTTCTTCCTATCTTTCTAACCGTACCTTTAGTGTAGCCTTTTCCGGAGCATCCTCTGCCCCGTTACCACTTTCTGTTGGGGTACCTTAAGGCTCTGTCCTTGGTCCCCTTCTCTTTCAATCTACACATCATCATTAGGTTCCTTAATAAAGTCCCACAGGTTTCAATACTATTTGTATGCTGATGACACCTAAATCTACCTCTCTGCACCAGACCTACCTTCCTCCTTACTAACCCGTGTCACTAATTTTCTTCCTCTTATCTCATCTTGGATGTCCTCTCACTGCCTTAAGCTAAATCTCTCCAAAAAAAAATCTCCACCCCCCCAATTTTCTATAACTGTTGATAATTCCATCATTTCCCCTACTCTGCATGCCTGATGTCTTGGGGTCACACTTGACTCAGACCTTTCTTTCACTCCTCACATTCAGTCCTTGGTTAAAGCCTGCCACTTCGACCTTAAAAACATCTCTAAAATTAGACATTTCCTTACACAAGACACAACTAAGATTTTAATTCACTCTCTCATCCTTTCCCACCTTGACTCCTGCAACTCAATCCTCTCTGGTCTACCTAGCTGCCACCTAGCTCCTTTACAATCCATAATGAATGCCTCTGCCAGGCTCATCTTCCTTACATGTCGCTCTTTCTCTGCTGCACCTCTCTGCCAATCCCTTCACTGGCTTCCTCTTGCCTCCAGGATTAAACACAAAATTCTCACTCTGACATACAAAGCCCTCAACTGCACTGCTCCCTGCTACATTTCAGACCTTGTCTCCAGATACTCTCCCTCCTGTCCTGTCCTGTTCACTCTGATCATGATCATCTACTCTCCTCCTCTCTTGTTACTTCCTCACATTCCCATTTACAGGACTTCTCCAGACTGGACCCATGTTGTCGAACTCCCTGCCTCGACCACAAGACTCTCCCCTAGTTCTAACAGCTTCAAGCGTTCCCTAAAGATTCTGCTATTCAGGGATGCATACAACCTACACTAACCTTTCCTACCTCCATTGCTTTCCCCTTGAACCCCTTAGAATGTAAACCTATGAGCCCAGCTGTTTGCAGATCGCCTTTATAAGAGCCGACTACAACAGTGCAACTCTCGGCAGGGCCCTCTACCCATTTGATTCCTATAAATGTTATGCTGTATACCGACTATGTTTATATCGCTGCTGAATCTGTTGGTGCTCTACAAATACCTGATAATAATTATTATTATCAGTTATTTGTAGAGCGCCAACAGATTCCGCAGCGCTGTAAACATAGTCAATATACAGGATAGCTTTTTGCAGGGATCAAGTGGGTAGAGGGCCCTGCCGAGAGTTTCACTGTTGTAGTCGGCTCTTATGAAGGCGATCTGCAAACAACTTGGCTCATAGGCTTACATTCTAAGGGGTTCAAGGGGAAAGCAATGGAGTTAGGAAAGTTTAGTGTTGGTTGTAAGCATCCCTGAATAGTAGAGTTTTTAGGGAGTGCTTGAAGCTGTTAAAACTAGGAGAGAGTCTTGTGGAGCGAGGCAGGGAGTTCCACAAGATGGGGGCCAGTCTGGAGAAGTTCTGTAGACTGGAATGTGAGGAAGTAGCAAGAGAGGAGGAGAGGAGGAGATCCTGAGCTGATCGAAGGGGACAGGAGGGAGAGTATCTGGAGACAAGTTCTGAAATGTAGGGGGGAGCAGTGCAGTTGAGAGCTTTGTATGTCAGAGTGAGGATTTTGTGTTTAATCCTAGAGGCAAGAGGAAGCCAGTGAAGGTATTGGTAGAGAGGCGCAGCAGATGAAGATCGACAAGTAAGGAAGATGATGGAAAAAACAATGCTATACAGCGCTAAGGTCTAAAACTTATCCAGGCCTCTCCCTAACCACCTCTCCAAATGGCTACAGAAAACAAAGTATAATGATATAGAATGAGAGGGTGCTTAAGCAAGAATAAATACCACACTTAATCTCTAAAAAATTATATGAGTTTAATAAAAATAATATAACAGGTAAATATTGCTAACATAAAAATTAGAGGGACGTCTCCCTATAAAAAAATGAAGCAAATAGATTGAATAGCTAAAATATCACCAATATATTCCAAAAGTTAGAAATGCATATATCATCCGTTCAAATAAGGACCATAGAGTAGAGTCAGATAAATATATGCCACTGGCAAAGGCAATAAAGTTAGTCCGCAAATGTTCAGAGACCAACAGATGGTAGTGATCCAAAAATAATTGACAATGTTGCAGAATAATATTCGGAACTTTGTTGCAATTCAGGAATAAATAAGTGCTTTTTGTTAAAGGACAATGTTCCACCTTTTATATACAAATTACGAAGATACTTGTGTGATAATGAAAAAAGTCTTTATGAATTGGCCATAAAGTGTATTAGAAAGAACGCTCAAGGGCGTCTTACCGTTTTCTTCTGTCAGCTGGAAACAAGCCGCTCAGCTTTTATGGTGGCGGTTCACCTGTAGTGATCGGATGGGGTTCAGAGTTCCAAGGTAAACTCCCACTTGGGTTTATCCGCCTTGCAGCAAGCCGCTCTGACCACACTGGTGGCTGTTCCTCTCGGTGGGTGAGCACGGTTAAAAGCTGTGGTAGTCCGTGTCACTGGCTAGATCGGTAGTTGCTGAGATTAACACCTCACTTTGGGACTGTCGATAACAGTGGCTCCCGGACCAAATTAAAGTTCTAGCAGCATCAAAAGCAGAGGATGTCAGTGTATCCCGCACTTAGCGTATAACATGTGCGGGGTTAAGAACTAGGTACCTAGTGTAAGTTGCTCTAAGCAGGATAAGCAACTCTCCTTCTTCTACGCGTTTCACCCAGCTGTGGGCTTTTTCAAGATGAAAGTTGCTCCCAGAACAAAGTTTAAAAACCTGCTGCTTTTCTTCTATTGGTCCGTGTTCTAATTGCTTTTAAAGGTGGAATTCGTTTTAAGGTGGATTATCCATTTCATCAACATACTTGAAGTTTGGCACTTATTTAACCGTGTTGATATGTTAAAAATGTTACAAAATATCAAAAATATTATCCTTCTAAAAATTAATGTTGCATTTAAAACATTAATTGTATTTGGTGGTATTTAAAATTGATTGGTGGTATTTAAAAATATTTAAAAAAACTGGATCTAACAGATAATACTAACATTCACATAAAATTGCAGTAATATATTTTAACATAGGGTTTATTTTAAGATTAGATTAAGAGGGTTTATAGAGGATCATAACTAGACTTATCATATTGGTTTCTAACAGAATATAGTGTACATTATATTTTCCATTATATTTGATTATTACTTGAATATATTAGAATAATTACATACTTATTTTCATATGGATTTAAAAGTAATCGATATATCATAAATTGTCATCTTAACATATTGGGAAAATTTCATGATTGGGAGATGGATTATAGCTATGCAGGAGGTCTAACATCCTCAAATCTTAATATATATAGGGAGTCATAATGAATTTATCATAACTATTTTTGAGAAAAAATACGCAAATTTAACAGACTTATATTCCTAAAAAAGGGGACAGATCCAGTTCTCAATTAAGACCAGCGGGGTGAAGGGAGTTATATTTATAAATAAATTCAGCTTCTTTTTTGAGGAGTTTATTTTCGAAATTACCTCCTCTCCTATCTCCTCTTACTATGTGAATACCCCAGAATTTAAAGTGTTCCAAGTTGTTATTATGAATGTCTCTAAAATGTTTGTAAAAATTAGTGTCTAAATTACCTTTCTCAATGTTTCATAAGTGTTCCCTTATCCTGTCACGTAGCATTCTTGTTGTTTCTCCAAAGTACACTAAATTACATGAGCATTTTATAACATATATCACACCCTTCTGTGAGCATCTTATTATATTTTTAATGTCTAGCTTTTCCATTGTGTCGGTTATGATAATGGAGCTGCTCTTCGTACTGTATTTGCAGGCTCTGCATAAATGACATGGAAGGAAACCCTTCAAATTGTGTCTGTGTAAATCTCTATCAGATGAGGTTATTACATCTCCTTTGAGTTCACTGGGTGCTAAAATTTGTTTAAGGTTTTTAGCCTTTCTAAAAATAATCTTTGGTTTGACTTCTAGTATGTCCCCTATGATTGGTTCCTTTTTTATAATGTTCCAATGTTTATTTACAATTTTCTTTATGATTTGATGATTTTCACTATAGTCAGTAACCAGAGCCACATTGTACTCATTATTTATATCAGTATTCTTGGTCTCATGTTTGTCTTTGTATTTTAATAGTGACCTCCTGTCAGTATCATGTGCTCTTTTTATAGCTCCTTCAAGTTCTTTTTCAGAATAGCCTCTATCATAAAACCTTTGTTGTAAGATGTTAATTTTTGTTTGGAAATCATCATGTCTTGAACAGTTTTTTTTTAATCCTGAGGAACTGTCCTATAGGTATATTCTCCTTCCACCCTATGTGATGACAACTTTTTTTGTGTACATAGTTGTTGCAATCTACTTGTTTAAAAAATGTCCTGGTGGCAATGTTCCCCTCATCTATAAACGGTTCTAGATCCAAAAATGAGATGCATGTCTGACTATGCTCATAAGTGAATTTTAGACCTCTATCATTTGAGTTCATATGTTCAAAGAATAATTTAAGATTTTCCTCTGTACCTCTCCAGATGATTAAAATATCATCAATGTACCTTTTGAAGAGCACGAGGTCCGCGCCAAACTCATGGGAGCTCAGAAAATCATTCTCCCAGTTACCCATGAAAATATTAGCATAACTTGGCGCGAACCTCGTGCCCATCGCGGTACCTTCCAATTGTAAATAATATTTCCCATTAAATTCAAAATAATTATTTTCAAGAATAAACTCAATGCTTTTGAGGAGGAATTGTTTCTTAAGTGTACTAATGTTTACATCTTTTACTAGGGTGTCGTTAACTGCTTTTAGTCCCTTTTTATGGTCTATTACTGTATATAAAGATGTAACATCACTCGTTGCCAAAATGAAATTAGGTTCCCATTTAATATCTTCCATCAATTGTAGGACTTGAGTAGAATCCCTAAGAAATGTGTCTAGTTGTTTTACATATTTTTGGAGGAAGATATCGACATATCTGGATAAGTTACATGTAATGGAACCAATTCCGGAGATAATAGGTCTCCCTGGGGGATTGGTCCGACTTTTGTGTACCTTAGGTAAAAAATAAAAAATGGGAGTTCAGGGAAATTCTGGATACAAAAATAGATACTCATTATCATTTAAAATTCCGTCATATTTACCCTCTTCCAAAATATTTAAAAGATTTTTCTTGATCCTCTTTATGGGATTCAATTCTAATATTTTATAAGTCTTTTTATCACTAAGGATCCTATTTGCTTCTGCTACATATTTTTCTTTGTTCATAATTACGACCCCCCCACCCTTTTCCGCAGGTTTTATGATAACTTGTTTATCCCTTTGTAGTCTATCAATAATATCTTTATCTTTTTTAGTCAAATTATAATTTGGCTTTGAGTTTTTAGGATTAAATTCCTTAAGATCTTTGAGAACCATTTTCTTAAAAGTTTCCAGATTTGAGCTCTTGGCAAATAGCGGATAAAATTTAGACTTAGGTTTCAATATTGTGTGTGTGGTCATAGTTTGTGTATTAGTAATAGTACCTGGAAATCTTGAGGGAAAAGACTGTTTTTCAATTGGATTTTTCATAAAGTAACGTTTAAGAGTGAGTTTTCTCACGAATTGTTTCACATGTATGTGAGTGTTGAATTTATTCAGAGTAGTGGTTGGGGCAAATGACATCCCTAAGGCTAAAATCCTTTTTTCATCCTTATCTAATTCTTTATCACTAAGATTAAAAATACCAGATTCGTCAGTAGTTATTTCACTCTTTTTGCATCTCCTTCTATTCTTTCCTCCTCTTTGTCCTCTAGTTGTCTTTTCTTTTGATTTAATGGGGTGTAGAACTTCTCCCTTCTGTCTAATGCCATTAGATTCTTTGAAGTGCCCTCTCTCAGAGGGCTGTTCTCTAAAAAATCCTTCTCTATATGATTTTGACCACTAGAATCATTGTCATTGAGTTCATTAAGAGGTAAAAATGTATTGTTCGTTTCTATCTGCCAGCTGTCTAATCTGGGTCTGTATGATCTATCATCATAGTCACGTGTATTTCGATATGTGAAAGAGTTTGTATGATTGTGTTTAGCAGCTCTTTGATTTGGATTATAATTTTGATGACTATTGTAGTTTCTATCATTGTAATGATAGGATCTTCTATCATACGGGTATGTATTTTCATTAGGTTGATGCATTCTGTGATGTGTATTACTCTCTGTATTTTGAGTTCTATAGCTATAGTTACTTTGTTGGTGCATCCTTTGATTCTGAAAATTATCATAATTACGTCTATAATTTTGATAGTGGGGTTTGTATTGTTGTTGTACCATATATTCAGGGTTCTTCCTCCAATTATGATAATTATAATTATAATTATTCCTATTATAACCTACATCATTAGTTTTCCTTCTGAATTGTCCACTTCTTTCAAAACCTTCTCTATATGAAACCTGATTTCTATCTCCCAAATTGTTATGAGATGGATATTCTCTAGTGGAATTTCCCCTATTTGGGATACATAAATCTCCCTCTTCTTGCTGTAATAGAATGGCCGTTTCTTTGTTTTTTATTTTTATTTCTTCGTTATATTCTGCCAAATCAATCCTATCTCTTTCAAGTTTTTTCCATTTTAAATCAAGTAGTGCATGTTTTAGTTCAATTAATTTATTCACTAAATTTGCTTGTCTTTCTTTAAAATTTGGATGTTCCCTTTTCATTTCGCACTTATTTTTATATTCTGTAATTTTAGTGTTGATTTCATTTAGTGTCTCTTTCCGTGATTTTTTTTAAAATTTCTATTAGATTACATGATGCATTTTTTAAAACTGTGTTCCATTCACCTTGATGTGTTTGATTTAAAGTAAATGTGCATGCTTTTTTGAATTTAAGACCCCTAGGAATCAGGTCCAACTCAGTGTATTTATCTAAAAATATTAATTCCATTTTCTGTTTTAACTCTCTAACCATCAGTTTGTCAAGTTCATTAATTAATTGATGAAAATCTAAAGTGTTACTTTGTGTTATATCCTTAGTGATATCTGTGTTACTAAGTTCTGTGAGAAGATTATCTCTGAATGAGAATAATTCAGATTCCGTAGTTAGATTGGATACAAAAGGGTATGAGATACCTCACAGTGAAAAGAAAGGTATAGTAAAATATGTGTCTCCCAATTATCGATAGAGATTATAAATATGTGACCAAGCTGCTATATATTGGAGATACAAGGTAATGGAAAAAACAATGCTATAAAGCGCTAAGGTCTAAAACTTATCCAGGCCTCTCCCTAACCACCTCTCCAAATGGCTACAGAAAACAAAGTATTATGATATAGAATGAGAGGGCGCTTAAGCAAGAATAAATACCACACTTAACCTCTAAAAAATTATATGAGTTTAATAAAAATAATATAACAGGTAAATATCGCTAACATAAAAATTAGAGGGACGTCTTCCTATACAAAAATGAAGCAAATAGAATGAATAGCTAAAATACCACCAATATATTCCAAAAGTTAGAAATGAATATATCATCCGTTCAAATAAGGACCATAGAGTAGAGTCAGATAAATATATGCCACTGGCAAAGGCAATAAAGTTAGTCCGCAAATGTTCAGAGACCAACAGATGGTAGTGATCCAAAAAAAATTGACAATGTTGCAGAATAATAATCAGAACTTTGTTGCAATTCAGGAATAAATAAGTGCTTTTTGTTAAAGGACAATGTTCCACCTTTTATATACAAATTCCGAAGATACTTGTGTGATAATGAAAAAAGTCTTTATGAATTGGCCATAAAGTGTATTAGAAAGAACGCTCCAGGGCGTCTTACCGTTTTCTTCTGTCAGCTGGAAACAAGCCGCTCAGCATTTATGGTGGCGGTTCACCTGTAGTGATCGGATGGGGTTCAGAGTTCCAAGGTAAACTCCCATTTGGGTTTATCCGCCTCACAGCAAGCCACTCTGAACATTGTCATTTAACAAAAATCACTTATTTATTCCTGAATTGCAACAAAGTTCCGATTATTATTCTGCAATTATTTTTGGATCACTACCATCTGTTGGTCTCTGAACATTTGCGGACTAACTTTATTGCCTTTGCCAGTGGCATATATTTATCTGACTCTACTCTATGGTCCTTATTTGAATGGATGATATATACATTTCTATCTTTTGGAATATATTGGTATTTTAGCTATTCAATCTATTTGCTTAATTTTTTTATAGGAAGACATCCCTCTAATTTTTATGTTAGCGATATTTACCTGTTATATTATTTTTATTAAACTCATATAATTTTTTAGAGATTAAGTGTGGTATTTATTCTTGCTTAAGCGCCCTCTCATTCTATATCATAATACTTTGTTTTCTGTAGCCATTTGGAGAGGTGGTTAGGGAGAGGCCTGGATACGTTTTAGACCTTAGCGCTGTATAGCATTGTTTTTTCCATTACCTTGTATCTCCAATATATAGCAGCTTGGTCACATATTTATAATCTCTATCGATAATTGGGAGACACATATTTTACTATACCTTTCTTTTCACTGTGAGGTATCTCATACCCTTTTTTATCCAATCTAACTACTACTATGGAATCTGAATTATTCTCATTCAGAGATAATCTTCTCACAGAACTTAGTAACACAGATATCACTAAGGATATAACACAAAGTAACACTTTAGATTTTCACCAATTAATTAATGAACTTGACAAACTGATGGTTAGAGAGTTAAAACAGAAAATGGAATTAATATTTTTAGATAAATACACTGAGTTGGACCTGATTCCTAGGGGTCTTAAATTCAAAAAAGCATGCACATTTACTTTAAATCAAACACATCAAGGTGAATGGGACACAGTTTTAAAAAATGCATCATGTAATCTAATAGAAATTTTAAAAAAATCACAGAAAGAGACACTAAATGAAATCAACACTAAAATTATAGAATATATAAATAAGTGCGAAATGAAAAGGGAACATCCAAATTTTAAAGAAAGACAAGCAAATTTAGTGAATAAATTAATTGAACTAAAACATGCACTACTTGATACAAAATGGAAAAAACTTGAAAGAGATAGGATTGATTTGGCAGAATATAACGAAGAAATAAAAATAAAAAACAAAGAAACGGCCATTCTATTACAGCAAGAAGAGGGAGATTTATGTATCCCAAAAAAAAAAAAATCTCATAACAATTTGGGAGATAGAAATCAGGTTTCATATAGAGAAGGTTTTGAAAGAAGTGGACAATTCAGAAGGAAAACTAATGATGTAGGTTATAATAGGAATAATTATAATTATAATTATCATAATTGGAGGAAGAACCCTGAATATATGGTACAACAACAATACAAACCCCACTATCAAAATTATAGACGTAATTATGATAATTTTCAGAATCAAAGGATGCACCAACAAAGTAACTATAACTATAGAACTCAAAATACAGAGAGTAATACACATCACAGAATGCATCAACCTAATGAAAATACATACCCGTATGATAGAAGATCCTATCATTACAATGATAGAAACTACAATAGTCATCAAAATTATAATCCAAATCAAAGAGCTGCTAAACACAATCATACAAACTCTTTCACATATCGAAATACACGTGACTATGATGATGATAGATCATACAGACCCAGATTAGACAGCTGGCAGATAGAAACGAACAATACATTTTTACCTCTTAATGAACTCAATGACAATGATTCTAGTGGTCAAAATCATATAGAGAAGGATTTTTTAGAGAACAGCCCTCTGAGATAGGGCACTTCAAAGAATCTAATGGCATTAGACAGAAGGGAGAAGTTCTACACCCCATTAAATCAAAAGAAAAGACAACTAGAGGACAAAGAGGAGGAAAGAATAGAAGGAGAGGCAAAACAAGTGAAATAACTACTGACGAATCTGGTATTTTTAATCTTAGTGATAAAGAATTAGATAAGGATGAAAAAAGGATTTTAGCCTTAGGGATGTCATTTGCCCCAACCACTACTCTGAATAAATTCAACACTCACATACATGTGAAACAATTCGTGAGAAAACTCACTCTTAAACATTACTTTATGAAAAATCCAATTGAAAAACAGTCTTTTCCCTCAAGATTTCCAGGTACTATTACTAATACACAAACTACGACCACACACACAATATTGAAACCTAAGTCTAAATTTTATCCGCTATTTGCCAAGGGCTCAAATCTGGAAACTTTAGAGAAAATGGGTCTCAAAGACATCTTACAACAAAGGTTTTATGATAGAGGCTATTCTGAAAAAGAACTTGAAGGAGCTATAAAAAGAGCACATGATACTGACAGGAGGTCACTATTAAAATACAAAGACAAA
Organism: Bombina bombina; assembly: GCF_027579735.1. Lineage (NCBI taxonomy): Eukaryota > Metazoa > Chordata > Amphibia > Anura > Bombinatoridae > Bombina > Bombina bombina. The sequence goes on from NC_069503.1 coordinate 969,740,070, forward strand.
CATGAGACCAAGAATACTGATATAAATAATGAGTACAATGTGGCTCTGGTTACTGACTTTAGTGAAAATCATCAAATCATAAAGAAAATTGTAAATAAACATTGGAACATTATAAAAAAGGATCCAATCATAGGGGACATACTAGCAGTCAAACCAAAGATTATTTTTAGAAAGGCTAAAAACCTTAAACAAATTTTAGCACCCAGTGAACTCAAAGGAGATGTAATAACCTCATCTGATAGAGATTTACACGGACACAATTTGAAGGGTTTCTTTCCATGTCATTTATGCAGAGCCTGCAAATACAGTACGAAGAGCAGCTCCATTATCATAACCGACACAATGGAAAAGCTAGACATTAAAAATATAATAAGATGCTCACAGAAGGGTGTGATATATGTTATAAAATGCTCATGTAATTTAGTGTACTTTGGAGAAACAACAAGAATGCTACGTGACAGGATAAGGGAACACTTATGCAACATTGAGAAAGGTAATTTAGACACTCATTTTTACAAACATTTTAGAGACATTTATAATAACAACTTGGAACACTTTAAATTCTGGGGTATTCACATAGTAAGAGGAGATTGGAGAGGAGGTAATTTCGAAAATAAACTCCTCAAAAAATAAGCTGAATTTATTTATAAATATAACTCCCTTCACCCCGCTGGTCTTAATTCAGAACTGGATCTGTCCCCTTTTTTAGGAATATAAGTCTGTTAAATTTGCGTATTTTTTCTCAAAAATAGTTATGATAAATTCATTATGACTCCCTATACAGGGAGTGCAGAATTATTAGGCAAATTAGTATTTTGACCACATCATCCTCTTTATGCATGTTGTCTTACTCCAAGCTGTATAGGCTCGAAAGCCTACTACCAATTAAGCATATTAGGTGATGTGCATCTCTGTAATGAGAAGGGGTGTGGTCTAATGACATCAACACCCTATATCAGGTGTGCATAATTATTAGGCAAACTTCTTTCCTTTGGCAAAATGGGTCAAAAGAAGGACTTGACAGGCTCAGAAAAGTCAAAAATAGTGAGATATCTTGCAGAGGGATGCAGCACTCTTAAAATTGCAAAGCTTCTGAAGCGTGATCATCGAACAATCAAGCGTTTCATTCAAAATAGTCAACAGGGTCGCAAGAAGCGTGTGGAAAAACCAAGGCGCAAAATAACTGCCCATGAACTGAGAAAAGTCAAGCGTGCAGCTGCCAAGATGCCACTTGCCACCAGTTTGGCCATATTTCAGAGCTGCAACATCACTGGAGTGCCCAAAAGCACAAGGTGTGCAATACTCAGAGACATGGCCAAGGTAAGAAAGGCTGAAAGACGACCACCACTGAACAAGACACACAAGCTGAAACGTCAAGACTGGGCCAAGAAATATCTCAAGACTGATTTTTCTAAGGTTTTATGGACTGATGAAATGAGAGTGAGTCTTGATGGGCCAGATGGATGGGCCCGTGGCTGGATTGGTAAAGGGCAGAGAGCTCCAGTCCGACTCAGACGCCAGCAAGGTGGAGGTGGAGTACTGGTTTGGGCTGGTATCATCAAAGATGAGCTTGTGGAGCCTTTTCGGGTTGAGGATGGAGTCAAGCTCAACTCCCAGTCCTACTGCCAGTTTCTGGAAGACACCTTCTTCAAGCAGTGGTACAGGAAGAAGTCTGCATCCTTCAAGAAAAACATGATTTTCATGCAGGACAATGCTCCATCACACGCGTCCAAGTACTCCACAGCGTGGCTTGCAAGAAAGGGTATAAAAGAAGAAAATCTAATGACATGGCCTCCTTGTTCACCTGATCTGAACCCCATTGAGAACCTGTGGTCCATCATCAAATGTGAGATTTACAAGGAGGGAAAACAGTACACCTCTCTGAACAGTGTCTGGGAGGCTGTGGTTGCTGCTGCACGCAATGTTGATGGTGAACAGATCAAAACACTGACAGAATCCATGGATGGCAGGCTTTTGAGTGTCCTTGCAAAGAAAGGTGGCTATATTGGTCACTGATTTGTTTTTGTTTTGTTTTTGAATGTCAGAAATGTATATTTGTGAATGTTGAGATGTTATATTGGTTTCACTGGTAAAAATAAATAATTGAAATGGGTATATATTTGTTTTTTGTTAAGTTGCCTAATAATTATGCACAGTAATAGTCACCTGAACACACAGATATCCCCCTTAAATAGCTATAACTAAAAACAAACTAAAAACTACTTCCAAAACTATTCAGCTTTGATATTAATGAGTTTTTTGGGTTCATTGAGAACATGGTTGTTGTTCAATAATAAAATTAATCCTCAAAAATACAACTTGCCTAATAATTCTGCACTCCCTGTATATATTATGATTTGAGGATGTTAGACCTCCTGCATAGCTGTAAACCGTCTCCCAATTATGACATTTTCCCAATATGTTAAGATGACAATTTATGATATATCGATTACTTTTAAATCCATATAAAAATAAGTATGTAATTATACTAATATATTCAAGTAATAATCAAATATAATGGAAAATATAACCAATATGATAAGTCTAGTTATGATCCTCTATAAACCCTCTAAATCTAATCTTAAAATAAACCCTATGTTAAAATATATTACTGCATTCTTATGTGAATGTTAGTATTATCTGTTAGATCCAGTTTTTTAAAATATTTTTAAATACCACCAATCAATTTTAAATACCACCAAATACAATTAATGTTTTAAATGCAACATTAATTTTTATAAGGATAATATTTTTGATATTTTTTAACATTTTTAACATATCAACACGGTTAAATAAGTGCCAAACTTCAAGTATGTTGATGAAATGGATAATCCACCTTAAAACGAAGTCCATCTTTAAAAGCAATTAGAACAAGGACCAATAGAAGATAAGCAGCAGGTTTTTAAACTTTGTTCTGGGAGCAACTTTCATCTTGAAAAAGCCCACAGCTGGGTGAAACGCGTAGAAGAAGGAGAGTTGCTTATCCTGCTTAGAGCAACTTACACTAGGTACCTAGTTCTTAACCCTGCGCGTGTTATACGCTAAGTGCGGGATACACTGACATCCTCTGCTTTTGATGCTGCTAGAACTTTAATTTGGTCCGGGAGCCGCTGTTATCGACAGTCCCAAAGTGAGGTGTTAATCTCAGCAACTACCGATCTAGCCAGTGACACGGACTACCACAGCTTTTAACCATGCTCACCCACCGAGAGGAACCGCAACCAGTGTGGTTAGAGCGGCTTGCTGCGAGGCGGATAAACCCAAGTGGGAGTTTACCTTGGAACTCTGAACCCCATCCGATCACTACGGGTGAACCGCCACCATAAAAGCTGAGCGGCTTGTTTCCAGCTGACAGAAGAAAATGGTAAGACACCCTGGAGCATTCTTTTTAATACACTTTATGGCCAATTCATAAAGACTTTTTTCATTATCACACAAGTATCTTCGTAATTTGTATATAAAAGGTGGAACATTGTCCTTTAACAAAAAGCACTTATTTATTCCTGAATTGCAACAAAGTTCCGATTATTATTCTGCAACATTGTCAATTATTTTTGGATCACTACCATCTGTTGGTCTCTGAACATTTGCGGACTAACTTTATTGCCTTTGCCAGTGGCATATATTTATCTGACTCTACTCTATGGTCCTTATTTGAACGGATGATATATGCATTTCTAACTTTTGGAATATATTGGTGGTATTTTAGCTATTCAATCTATTTGCTTCATTTTTTTATAGGGAGAAGTCCCTCTAATTTTTATGTTAGCAATATTTACCTGTTATATTATTTTTATTAAACTCATATAATTTTTTAGAGATTAAGTGTGGTATTTTTTCTTGCTTAAGCGCCCTCTCATTCTATATCATAATACTTTGTTTTCTGTAGCCATTTGGAGAGGTGGTTAGGGAGAGGCCTGGATAAGTTTTAGACCTTAGCGCTGTATAGCATTGTTTTTTCCATTACCTTTTATTGCCAATATATAGCAGCTTGGTCACATATTTATAATATCTATCGATAATTGGGAGACACATATTTTACTATTCCTTTCTTTTCACTGTGAGGTATCTCATACCCTTTTGTATCCAATCTAACTACTACTATGGAATCTGAATTATTCTCATTCAGAGATAATGTTCTCACAGAACTTAGTAACACAGATATCACTAAGGATATAACACAAAGTAACACTTTAGATGTTCACCAATTAATTAATGAACTTGACAAACTGATGGTTAGAGAGTTAAAACAGAAAATGGAATTAATATTTTTAGATAAATACACTGAGTTGGACCTGATTCCTAGGGGTCTTAAATTCAAAAAAGCATGCACATTTACTTTAAATCAAACACATCAAGGTGAATGGGACACAGCTTTAAAAAATGCATCATGTAATCTAATAGAAATTTTTAAAAAATCACGGAAAGAGACACTAAATGAAATCAACACTAAAATTATAGAATATAAAAATAAGTTAGAAATGAAAAGGGAACATCCATATTTTAAAGAAAGACAAGCAAATTTAGTGAATAAATTAATTGAACTAAAACATGCACTACTTGATACAAAATGGAAAAAAACTTGAAAGAGATAGGATTGATTTGGCAGAATATAACGAAGAAATAAAAATAAAAAACAAAGAAACAGCCATTCTATTACAGCAAGAAGAGGGAGATTTATGTATCCCAAATAGGGGAAATTCCACTAGAGAATATCAATCTCATAACAATTTGGGAGATAGAAATCAGGTTTCATATAGAGAAGGTTTTGAAAGAAGTGGACAATTCAGAAGGAAAACTAATGATGTAGGTTATAATAGGAATAATTATAATTATAATTATCATAATTGTAGGAAGAACCCTGAATATATTATACAACAACAATACAAACCCCACTATCAAAATTATAGACGTAATTATGATAATTTTCAGAATCAAAGGATGCACCAACAAAGTATCTATAACTATAGAACTCAAAATACAGAGAGTAATACACATCACAGAATGCATCAACCTAATGAAAATTCATACCCGTATGATAGAAGATCCTATCATTACCATGATAGAAACTACAATAGTCATCACAATTATAATCCAAATCAAAGAGCTGCTAAACACAATCATACAAACTCTTTCACATATCGAAATACACGTGACTATGATGATGATAGATCATACAGACCCAGATTAGACAGCTGGCAGATAGAAACAAACAATACATTTTTACCTCTTAATGAACTCAATGACAATGATTCTAGTGGTCAAAATCATATAGAGAATGATTTTTTAGAGAACAGCCCTCTGAGAGAGGGCACTTCAAAGAATCTAATGGCATTAGACAGAAGGGAGAAGTTCTACACCCCATTAAATCAAAAGAAAAGACAACTAGAGGACAAAGAGGAGGAAAGAATAGAAGGAGAGGCAAAAAGAGTGAAATAACTACTGACGAATCTGGTATTTTTAATCTTAGTGATAAAGAATTAGATAAGGATGAAAAAAGGATTTTAGCCTTAGGGATGTCATTTGTCCCAACCACTACTCTGAATAAATTCAACACTCACATACATGTGAAACAATTCGTGAGAAAACTCACTCTTAAACGTTACTTTATGAAAAATCCAATTGAAAAACAGTCTTTTCCCTCAAGATTTCCAGGTACTATTACTAATACACTAACTATGACCACACACACAATATTGAAACCTAAGTCTAAATTTTATCCGCTATTTGCCAAGGGCTCAAATCTGGAAACTTTTGAGAAAATGGTTCTCAAATATCTTAAGGAATTTAATCCTAAAAACTCAAAGCCAAATTATAATTTGACTAAAAAAGATAAAGATATTATTGATAGACTACAAAGGGATAAACAAGTTATCATAAAACCTGCGGATAAGGGTGGGGGGGTCGTAATTATGAAAAAGAAAAATATGTAGCAGAAGCAAATTGGATCCTTAGTGATAAAAATACATAAAATATTAGAATTGAATACCATAAAGAGGATCAAGAAAAATCTTTTAAATATTTTGGAAGAGGGTAAAAATGACGGAATTTTAAATGATAATGAGTATCTATTTGTGTATCCAGAATTTCCCAGAACTCCCATTTTTTATTTTTTACCTAAGGTACACAAAAGTCTGACCAATCCCCCAGGGAGACCTATTATCTCCGGAATTGGTTCCATTACATGTAACGTATCCAGATATGTTGATATCTTCCTCCAAAAATATGTAAAACATCTAGACACATTGCTTTAGTTTGTAAAGCACTTTTATTGCTTTTGAGAAAGACGGCTGGGACCGTTGAAACGCTTTTGCATTGAGCCAAATAAAGACAAACTTTTTTACTGAATCTGTGATATTGTCTTTTCATATTGGAAAGGAGCCGGTAACCTGCAATATACACTGTGAGTAGATATTCACCTTTGTATGGTGTATTGTCTGATATTTCAGCACCACTATTTTGCACCTAGAGTTATACAACCGAGGAAGGAAAGGAAAGGAAGATACCAACGACTGATACAAACTGAACCAGCGCCTTGAGCTAGCACACCTGACATATCTTAGGGATTCTACTCAAGTTCTACAATTGATGGAAGATATTAAATGCGAACCTAATTTCATTTTGGCAACGAGTGATGTTACATCTTTATATACAGTAATAGACCATAAAAAGGGACTAAAAGCAGTTAACGACACCCTAGGTAAAAATGGAAACATTAGTACACTTAAGAAACAATTCATCCTCAAAAGCATTGAGTTTATTCTTGAAAATAATTATTTTGAATTTAATGGGAAATGTTATTTACAATTGGAAGGTACCGCGATGGGCACGAGGTTCGCGCCAAGTTATGCTAATATTTTCATGGGTAACTGGGAGAATGATTTTCTGAGCTCCCATGAGTTTGGCGCGGACCTCGTGCTCTTCAAAAGGTACATTGATGATATTTTAATCATCTGGAGAGGTACAGAGGAAAATCTTAAATTATTCTTTGAACATATGAACTCAAATAATAGAGGTCTAAAATTCACTTATGAGCATAGTCAGACATGCATCTCATTTTTGGATCTAGAACTGTTTATATATGAGGGGAACATTGCCACCAGGACATTTTTTAAACAAGTAGATTGCAACAACTATGTACACAAAAAAAGTTGTCATCACATAGGGTGGAAGTAGAATATACCTATAGGACAGTTCCTCAGGATTAAAAAAAACTGTTCAAGACATGTTGATTTCCAAACACAAATTAACATCTTACAACAAAGGTTTTATGATAGAGGCTATTCTGAAAAAGAACTTGAAGGAGCTATAAAAAGAGCACAGGATACTGACAGGAGGACACTATTAAAATACAAAGACAAACATGAGACCAAGAATACTGATATAAATAATGAGTACAATGTGGCTCTAGTTACTGACTATAGTGAAAATCATCAAATCATAAAGAAAATTGTAAATAAACATTGGAACATTATAAAAAAGGATCCAATCATAGGGGACATACTAGCAGTCAAACCAAAGATTATTTTTAGAAAGGCTAAAAACCTTAAACAAATTTTAGCACCCAGTGAACTCAAAGGAGATGTAATAACCTCATCTGATAGAGATTTACACGGACACAATTTGAAGGGTTTCTTTCCATGTCATTTATGCAGAGCCTGCAAATACAGGGAGTGCAGAATTATTAGGCAAGTTGTATTTTTGAGGATTATTTGTATTATTGAACAACAACCATGTTCTCAATGAACCCAAAAAACTCATAAATATCAAAGCTGAATAGTTTTGGAAGTAGTTTTTAGTTTGTTTTTAGTTATAGCTATTTTAGGGGGATATCTGTGTGTGCAGGTGACTATTACTGTGCATAATTATTAGGCAACTTAACAAAAAACAAATATATACCCATTTCAATTATTTATTTTTACCAGTGAAACCAATATAACATCTCAACATTCACAAATATACATTTCTGACATTCAAAAAAAAAACAAAAACAAATCAGTGACCAATATAGCCACCTTTCTTTGCAAGGACACTCAAAAGCCTGCCATCCATGGATTCTGTCAGTGTTTTGATCTGTTCACCATCAACATTGCGTGCAGCAGCAACCACAGCCTCCCAGACACTGTTCAGAGAGGTGTACTGTTTTCCCTCCTTGTAAATCTCACATTTGATGATGGACCACAGGTTCTCAATGGGGTTCAGATCAGGTGAACAAGGAGGCCATGTCATTAGATTTTCTTCTTTTATACCCTTTCTTGCCAGCCACGCTGTGGAGTACTTGGACTCGTGTAATGGAGCATTGTCCTGCATGAAAATCATGTTTTTCTTGAAGGATGCAGACTTCTTCCTGTACCACTGCTTGAAGAAGGTGTCTTCCAGAAACTGGCAGTAGGACTGGGAGTTGAGCTTGACTCCATCCTCAACCCGAAAAGGCCCCACAAGCTCATCTTTGATGATACCAGCCCAAACCAGTACTCCACCTCCACCTTGCTGGCGTCTGAGTCGGACTGGAGCTCTCTGCCCTTTACCAATCCAGCCACGGGCCCATCCATCTGGCCCATCAAGACTCACTCTCATTTCATCAGTCCATAAAACCTTAAAAAAATCAGTCTTGAGATATTTCTTGGCCCAATCTTGACATTTCAGCTTGTGTGTCTTGTTCAGTGGTGGTCGTCTTTCAGCCTTTCTTACCTTGGCCATGTCTCTGAGTATTGCACACCTTGTGCTTTTGGGCACTTCAGTGATGTTGCAGCTCTGAAATATGGCCAAACTGGTGGCAAGTGGCATCTTGGCAGCTGCACGCTTGACTTTTCTCAGTTCATGGGCAGTTATTTTGCTCCTTGGTTTTTCCACACGCTTCTTGCGACCCTGTTGACTATTTTGAATGAAACGCTTGATTGTTCGATGATCACGCTTCAGAAGCTTTGCAATTTTAAGAGTGCTGCATCCCTCTGCAAGATATCTCACTATTTTTGACTTTTCTGAGCCTGTCAAGTCCTTCTTTTGACCCATTTTGCCAAAGGAAAGGAAGTTGCCTAATAATTATGCACACCTGATATAGGGTGTTGATGTTATTAGACCACACCCCTTCTCATTACAGAGATGCACATCAACTAATATGCTTAATTGGTAGTAGACTTTCGAGCCTATACAGCTTGGAGTAAGACAACATGCATAAAGAGGATGATGTGGTCAAAATACTAATTTGCCTAATAATTCTGCACTCCCTGTACAGTACAAAGAGCTGCTCCATAATCATAACCGACACAATGGAAAAGCTAGACATTAAAAATATAATAAGATGCTCACAGAAGGGTGTTATATATATTATAAAATGCTAATGTAATTTAGTGTACTTTGGAGAAACAACAAGAATGCTACGTGACAGGATAAGGGAACACTTATGCAACATTGAGAAAGGTAATTTAGACACTCATTTTTACAAACATTTTAGAGACATTCATAATAACAGCTTGGAACACTTTAAATTCTGGGGTATTCACATAGTAAGAGGAGATTGGAGAGGAGGTAATTTCGAAAATAAACTCCTCAAAAAAGAAGCTGAATTTATTTATAAATATAACTCCCTTCACCCCGCTGGTCTTAATTCAGAACTGGATCTGTCCCCTTTTTTAGGAATATAAGTCTGTTAAATTTGCGTATTTTTTCTCAAAAATAGTTATGATAAATTCATTATGACTCCCTATATATATTATGATTTGAGGATGTTAGAACCTCCTGCATAGCTATAATCTGTCTCCCAATCATGAAATTTTCCCAATATGTTAAGATGACAATTTATGATATATCAATTACTTTTAAATCCATATGAAAATAAGTATGTAATTATACTAATATATTCAAGTAATAATCAAATATAATGGAAAATATAATGTACACTATATTCTGTTAGAAACCAATATGATAAGTCTAGTTATGATCCTCTATAAACCCTCTTAATCTAATCTTAAAATAAACCCTATGTTAAAATATATTACTGCAATTTTATGTGAATGTTAGTATTATCTGTTAGATCCAGTTTTTTTAAATATTTTTAAATACCACCAATCAATTTTAAATACCACCAAATACAATTAATGTTTTAAATGCAACATTAATTTTTATAAGGATAATATTTTTGATATTTTTTAACATTTTTAACATATCAACACGGTTAAATAAGTGCCAAACTTCAAGTATGTTGATGAAATGGATAATCAACCTTAAAACGAAGTCCACCTTTAAAAGCAATTAGAACACGGACCAATAGAAGAAAAGCAGCAGGTTTTTAAACTTTGTTTTGGGAGCAACTTTCATCTTGAAAAAGCCCACAGCTGGGTGAAACGCGTGGAAGAAAAAGAGTTGCTTATCCTGCTTAGAGCAACTTACACTAGGTACCTAGTTCTTAACCCCGCGCGTGTTATACGCTAAGTGCGGGATACACTGACATCCTCTGCTTTTGATGCTGCTTGAACTTTAATTTGGTCCGGGAGCCGCTGTTATCGACAGTCCCAAAGTGAGATGTTAATCTCAGCAACTACTGATCTAGCCAGTGACACGGACTACCACAGCTTTTAACCATGCTCACCCACCGAGAGAAACCGCCACCAGTGTGGCAAGAGCGGCTTGCTGCGAGGCGGATAAACCCAAGTGGGAGTTTACCTTAGAACTCTGAACCCCATCCGATCACTACGGGTGAACTGCCACCATAAAAGCTGAGCGGCTTGTTTCCAGCTGACAGAAGAAAACGGTAAGACGCCCTGGAGCGTTCTTTCTAATACACTTTATGGCCAATTCATAAAGACTTTTTTCATTATCACACAAGTATCTTCGTAATTTGTATATAAAAGGTGGAACATTGTCCTAAAACAAAAAGCACTTAGTTATTCCTGAATTGCAACAAAGTTCCGATTATTATTCTGCAACATTGTCAATTATTTTTGGATCACTACCATCTGTTGGTCTCTGAACATTTGCGGACTAACTTTATTGCCTTTGCCAGTGGCATATATTTATCTGACTCTACTCTATGGTCCTTATTTGAACGGATGATATATGCATTTCTAACTTTTGGAATATATTGGTGGTATTTTAGCTATTCAATCTATTTGCTTCATTTTTTTATAGGGAGACGTCCCTCTAATTTTTATGTTAGCGATATTTACCTGTTATATTATTTTTATTAAACTCATATAATTTTTTGAGATTAAGTGTGGTATTTATTCTTGCTTAATCACCCTCTTATTCTATATCATAATACTTTGTTTTCTGTAGCCATTTGGAGAGGTGGTTAGGGAGAGGCCTGGATACGTTTTAGACCTTAGCGCTGTATAGCATTGTTTTTTCCATTACCTTGTATCTCCAATATATAGCAGCTTGGTCACATATTTATAATCTCTATCGATAATTGGGAGACACATATTTTACTATACCTTTCTTTTCACTGTGAGGTATCTCATACCCTTTTGTATCCAATCTAACTACTACTATGGAATCTGAATTATTCTCATTCAGAGATAATCTTCTCACAGAACTTAGTAACACAGATATCACTAAGGATATAACACAAAGTAACACTTTAGATTTTCACCAATTAATTAATGAACTTGACAAACTGATGGTTAGAGAGTTAAAACAGAAAATGGAATTAATATTTTTAGATAAATACACTGAGGTGGACCTGATTCCTAGGGGTCTTAAATTCAAAAAAGCATGCACATTTACTTTAAATCAAACACATAAAGGTGAATGGGACACAGTTTTAAAAAATGCATCATGTAATCTAATAGAAATTTTAAAAAAATCACGGAAAGAGACATTAAATGAAATCAACCCTAAAATTATAGAATATAAAAATAAGTTAGAAATGAAAAGGTAACATCCAAATTTTAAAGAAAGACAAGCAAATTTAGTGAATAAATTAATTGAACTAAAACATGCACTACTTGATACAAAATGGAAAAAACTTGAAAGAGATAGGATTGATTTGGCAGAATATATAACGAAGAAATAAAAATAAAAAACAAAGAAACGTCCATTCTATTACAGCAAGAAGAGGGAGATTTATGTATCCCAAAAGGGGAAATTCCATTAGAGAATATCAATCTCATAACAATTTGGGAGATAGAAATCAGGTTTCATATAGAGAAGGTTTTGGAAGAAGTGGACAATTCAGAAGGAAAACTAATGATGTAGGTTATAATAGGAATAATTATAATTATAATTATCATAATTGGAGGAAGAACCCTGAAAATATGGTACAACAACAATACAAACCCCACTATCAAAATTATAGACGTATTTATGATAATTTTCAGAATCAAAGGATGCACCAACAAAGTAACTATAACTATAGAACTCAAAATACAGAGAGTAATACACATCACAGAATGCATCAACCTAATGAAAATACATACCCGTATGATAGAAGATCCTATCATTACAATGATAGAAACTACAATAGTCATCAAAATTATAATCCAAATCAAAGAGCTGCTAAACACAATCATACAAACTCTTTCACATATCGAAATACACGTGACTATGATGATGATAGATCATACAGACCCAGATTAGACAGCTGGCAGATAGAAACGAACAATACATTTTTACCTCTTAATGAACTCAATGACAATGATTCTAGTGTTCAAAATCATATAGAGAAGGATTTTTTAGAGAACAGCCCTCTGAGAGAGGGCACTTCAAAGAATCTTATGGCATTAGACAGAAGGAAGAAGTTCTACACCCCATTTAATCAAAAGAAAAGACAACTAGAGGACAAAGAGGAGGAAAGAATAGAAGGAAAGGCAAAAAGAGTGAAATAACTACTGACGAATCTGTTATTTTTAATCTTAGTGATAAAGAATTAGATAAGGATGAAAAAAGGATTTTAGCCTTAGGGATGTCATTTGCCCCAACCACTACTCTGAATAAATTCAACACTCACATACATGTGAAACAATTCGTGAGAAAACTCACTCCTAAACATTACTTTATGAAAAATCCAATTGAAAAACAGTCTTTTCCCTCATGATTTCCAGGTACTATTACTAATACACAAACTATGACCACACACACAATATTGAAACCTAAGTCTAAATTTTATCCACTATTTGCCAAGGGCTCAAATCTGGAAACTTTTGAGAAAATGGTTCTCAAAGATCTTAAGGAATTTAATCCTAAAAACTCAAAGCCAAATTATAATTTGACTAAAATAGATAAAGATATTATTGATAGACTACAAAGGGATAAACAAGTTATCATAAAACCTGCGGATAAGGGTGTGGGGGGGGGGTGTCGTAATTATGAACAAAGAAAAAATTGGATCCTTAGTGATAAAAAGACATAAAATATTAGAATTGAATCCCATAAAGAGGATCAAGAAAAATCTTTTAAATATTTTGGAAGAGGGTAAATATGACGGAATTTTAAATGATAATGAGTATCTATTTTTGTATCCAGAATTTCCCAGAACTCCCATTTTTTATTTGTTACCTAAGGTACACAAAAGTCGGACCAATCCCCCAGGGAGACCTATTATCTCTGGAATTGGTTCCATTACATGTAACTTATCCAGATATGTTGATATCTTCTTCCAAAAATATGTAAAACAACTAGACACATATCTTAGGGATTCTACTCAAGTTCTACAATTGATGGAAGATATTAAATGGGAACCTAATTTCATTTTGGCAACGAGTGATGTTACATCTTTATATACAGTAATAGACCATAAAAAGGGACTAAAAGCAGTTAACGACACCCTAGGTAAAGATGTAAACATTAGTACACTTAAGAAACAATTCCTCCTCAAAAGCATTGAGTTTATTCTTGAAAATAATTATTTTGAATTTAATGGGAAATATTATTTACAATTGGAAGGTAGCGCGATGGGCACGAGGTTTGCGCCAAGTTATGCTAATATTTTCATGGGTAACTGGGAGAATGATTTTCTGAGCTCCCATGAGTTTGGCGCGGACCTCGTGCTCTTCAAAAGGTACATTGATGATATTTTAATCATCTGGAGAGGTACAGAGGAAAATCTTAAATTATTCTTTGAACATATGAACTCAAATGATAGAGGTCTAAAATTCACTTATGAGCATAGTCAGACATGCATCTCATTTTTGGATCTAGATGAGGGGAACATTGCCACCAGAACATTTTTTAAACAAGTAGATTGCAACAACTATGTACACAAAAAAAGTTGTCATCACATAGGGTGGAAGGAGAATATACCTATAGGACAGTTCCTCAGGATTAAAAAAAACTGTTCAAGACATGTTGATTTCCAAACACAAATTAACATCTTACAACAAAGGTTTTATGATAGAGGCTATTCTGAAAAAGAACTTGAAGGAGCTATAAAAAAGAGCACATGATACTGACAGGAGGTCACTATTAAAATACAAAGACAAACATGAGACCAAGAATACTGATATAAATAATGAGTACAATGTGGCTCTGGTTACTGACTATAGTGAAAATCATCAAATCATAAAGAAAATTGTAAATAAACATTGGAACATTATAAAAAAGGATCCAATCATAGGGGACATACTAGCAGTCAAACCAAAGATTATTTTTAGAAAGGCTAAAAACCTTAAACAAATTTTAGCACCCAGTGAACTCAAAGGAGATGTAATAACCTCATCTGATAGAGATTTACACGGACACAATTTGAAGGGTTTCTTTCCATGTCATTTATTGTAACAACCTTTCTCTCTCCATAGGGTTAATCCTTTTTGCCTCCTTTTCGAATCACTTATCCTTTATAAGGAACGCCCTTTCCTAATACCTTTGCTTGGTATTAAGGATCTCTCCTGGTTACTAGCCTTACTGCTCCTTGTTTAGGAACGTATTCTCTCACTAACTGCTAGTCTATTCCTGAGTTTCTCTCTCCAACTCATTTAGGCAGCACTACCAGCTGAAACATTTACCTCCGGACTTCGTCTGGACATCTCTCACTCAGACTCCATAACTCTGCTCCGGAGCAACAACTGACAGGCGGGTGACATCACCGACGGCCGCTCCGATCACCTCCGCACACGCCACGCTTCAGATCTTGTCTCCGGCTTCCTTCCGCTGCTTGAACAGCTCTGCAAGGCAAATACCTCTCTCACTGGCCTCTCATAATCCGTTTACATATCCTTTGACCACGCTTGGTAAGCGAACCTTTCTCCGTATAAACTCTGAATTCAAACACATTATTTGATTGCATATATCTGAAATCTATTTGCTTAATAATAGTGAAAGTTTATATCTACCATTGCTCAACTTATATTACCTGAATTGGCTAGACGTTAGCTACAGCATATCTCAGACACATATGCTGTGTTAACTATTAACTAAATAAAACATCCTGAATTAATTCATATAAACATCAGTCATTGTTTTTATGAGACATTTGGGATAACACATTTAATCTTGATAGAGAAGTGCTGTGATATTTGACATGTTTAAAGAAATAATCTAAGGAAGAATGTTTGAATTGTTACAGAATACCAAGCCCTAAAAAACAAGATAAACTGTGATGGATCCTGTGGAACTCTCAAACTATGTGGTTACTTTAGGCCAAAAGGTAGATCAGCTAAATCAGGGCCTTAGAGATCTACAGGTAGAAAATCAGACTCTTAAAAATATCATCAAAGAAGGCCTAACTCCAGCACCCCAACACACTGATTCCCCCCCAGAACCACCTGTTAGTCCACCAGACAAATTTAGTGGAGACAGGAAACAATTCAGACAATTTATCAATGCTTGCACATTATTTTTCACTTTAAAACCTTAAACCTTTACTAATGATAAAATTAAGGTTTTAACAATGATATCTTATTTAAGAGGCGAACCCCGTGTCTGGGCAGATTCACTCTATGAACAAAATAATCCAATAATTAATTCTTTGGATAATTTTCTTAGCTCTTTATCCTCCCTTTATGAAGATCCACACAGACAGAGTACTGCTGAACATAAACTCAGAGGTTTAAAACAGAATAAAAGGGCTGTGGAGGATTATATCTCAGAGTTTAAAATCTGGCAATTAGACTCCGGATGGAACCAGGTTTCCTTAAAGAGTCAATTTAGATTGGCTTTATCAGAACCTATTAAAGACGAATTTGCCAGATTAGATTTACCAGATGACTTAGAAGCTTTAATGCAGCTAAGTATAAAGATAGATCACAGACTTAGAGAGAGGAAACAGGAAAAGTTTTCCCATGACACCAACATCAGATATCATGACTCAAGAGCATCACTGCAGAATACAAAGGGTACAGAGGAACCCATGGATATAGGGACCATCAAAGGACCTTTAACTTCAGATGAAAAGATCAGACGTAGACTCAATCATTTATGCCTGTATTGTGCTTCAAAGGATCATGATGTCTCTAATTGCCCAATACTTAAAAGAGTTAAAAAGGGTAAGAAAACAGACACTGAGTTAACCCTGAAATTAACTAACACTCAGGTAACAAACTGTCTTATTCCCGTCTCTTTACAGTGGGACCACCACCGCCTGTGCTCTGAAGCTGTAATCGATTCTGGGGCATATTCTTGTTATATAGATTCTGCACTTGTATTGTTGAATAAAATTCCACTTGTTAAAAAGCAAAAGCCTGTATTAGTGCGTCTCATTGACGGTAAACAACTAGAATCCGGGCCTATTACACACCAAACAGTACCTATTAAGGTTATATCACAAAACAACCATCATGAATATATTACATTCTATGTGTTGTCTTCGCCCATATTCTCACTCGTATTAGGGTTGCAATGGTTAAAACTACATCAACCAACAATAATTTGGGAATCTAATAACATACAATTTACTTCTAGCTACTGTAAGACCACCTGTTTACCACATATACCCTTACTTACAATCACTGAAACTAAAATTCCGAAACAGTATACAGATTTTGAATTAGTATTTTGTAAAAAAGAGGCTGAATCACTACCACCCCACCGGCCATATGATTGCCCAATTGATTTAATTCCTGGATCTGACATACCATATGGGCACATATTCCCACTATCAGAATCTGAATTGTCACATTTAAAAACATACATCAATGAGAATCTCCGAAAAGGATTCATAAGACCTTCAACCTCTCCGGCAGGAGCAGGTATCTTTTTCGTTAGAAACAAAGACCATTCTCTACATCCAATTGTGGACTACAGGGAATTAAATAAGAGAACTATAAAAAATCGCTACCCTCTTCCCTTAATTCCCGAATTAATCGAGAGGTTGAGAGGTGCAACTGTATTTACAAAACTTGACCTAAGGGGGGCGTACAACCTCATAAGAATTAGACCAGGTGATGAATGGCTCACTGCCTTCAGAACCCGATATGGGTTATACGAATACACCGTTATGCCCTTTGGGCTTTGTAATGCCCCTGCCACGTTTCAAAGATACATAAATGACATTTTCAGGGATTTACTTGACACCTCCATGGTCATATATCTGGATGATATCCTGATTTATTCATCTAACATTGAAGAACATGTTAGACAAGTCAGAACTGTACTCTCCAGGTTACAAGCACATCAATTGTATGTGAAATTAGAGAAATGTATTTTTCACTCTCAGGATATCACATTTTTGGGTTATCATTTCACACCACAAGGTATTTCAATCCAAAATGACAAGGTTTCTACCATACAAAATTGGCCTACTCCAAAAACTAAAAAGGACGTTCAGAAATTTCTTGGTTTTTCCAATTTTTACCGGAAATTCATAAGAAATTTTGCAGGCATAACAAAACCTTTAACTGACTTAACCAAAAACAATACTCCATTCTTATGGATACATTCAACAAATGAAGTATTCCAATATTTAAAGACTTGCTTTACAACTGCACCAATATTGTCTTTTCCCAAATCCAATCTTCAGTATATTCTAGAAGTTGATGCATCTCATTATGCCATTGGAGCCATACTCTCACAGAGGCCTTCACCTCAATAACCCATTCACCCAATTGCATTCTACTCAAGAGTTCTAACATCCTCAGAACTCAACTACCACATAGGGGAGAAGGAACTGCTCGCTATGAAATCAGCTTTAGAACATTGGAGGGACCTCCTAGAGGGTACTGACATTCCTATTCAAATATATACAGGCCATAGAAACCTCCAATATCTTAAGACTCACCGAACATTAACATCCAGACAAGTGAGGTGGAGTCTTTTCTTTTCAATGTTTTCATATACCATAACCTATAGACCCGCTTCCAAAAACACGAAAGCTGACATCCTTTCGAGACTACCTGAAAAACCTAAACAACAAACTCCCTATGGGACTATATTACCAGAACACTGCTTCCAGGAGACTCTTGGTATAGCTTTCAATGAGGATTCGTTTTTTCGGGATAAACAACAAAGTGATATTACTTTACCCAAACACTTATTAACAAAAAATGTTGATGGATTATACTATAAAAACGATAAGCTGTATGTACCTCCTTCATTGAGAATGAATATTCTCAAATCCATGCACGAGTCTCACCTCGCAGGTCACCCAGGTATAGGAAGGACTCTAGAATTAACAAAGAGGTCCTATTGGTGGCCACACATGGTTTCTGACATTCAAAAATATGTAAAATCTTGTGAGATCTGTACTACCTGTAAAATTGAAAAAAACAAGCCAGTGGGTTACTTACTTTCACTACCTATACCTGACAAACCATGGACTCACATAGCTGCAGATTTTATCGTAGAACTACCTAAATCAAGTAACTATAACACAATTCTGGTGGTTGTTGATTTATTCACGAAACTTGCACATTTTATACCCTTTCACAAACTCCCAACATCATTGGAAACTGCAACTTTATTGATAGAACACGTCATCAAATTGCATGGGTTACCTTTATCCATAACTACGGATAGAGGTACTCAGTTTACCTCTCGTATGTGGAAAGAACTCTGTAAAGCACTGAATATCGAACAACGCTTAAGTACTGCCTACCATCCCCAGACGAATGGCCAGACGGAGAGGACGAACCAGTGGTTGGAAGAATATCTCAGATGTTTTGTGACCCAAAACCAAGAAAATTGGTCATCACTGCTACCGCTGGCGGAATTCGCTCACAACAACGCATATCATACCACGATCAAGAGCACACCTTTCTTTGCGAATTATGGGTTTCACCCAATCTTTCACGTTAATCCACAACATGACAGTCAATGCCCTGTTGTTAACGACACCACTAACAGCATTTCTGAAACCTTCTCTATTCTTGCTGATAACATTAAGATTGCCCAAGACAGACAGAAGGTATACTACGACCTCAGAAGGGGTCCTTCGCCTAATTATATGATCGGAGACCTAGTATGGTTATCAACCAAAAATCTTCGTCTCAGTACACCAACTAAGAAATTGAATAGGTTCTACATTGGTCCATTTCCAATTAAAAAGATTATAAATTCTAATGCAGTGACATTGGACCTCCCTGATAAATAGAGGATACATCCCACCTTTCATGTCAATTTACTCAAACCATATAAGGAACTCAGGAACACATCTTTGAGAACTAGTCCACAGGTACCTATTGTCCCTGACTGTGAGTTTGAAGTGGAGAAAGTACTTGACTCTAGGAAAGTTTCTGGTAGGTTGCAATACCTCATCCATTGGAAGGGTTACTCATCCGATGAAGACTCTTGGGAGCCATCAGTTAATCTGTCTGCCCCAAGGTTGGTGTCGCTATTTCATCGTCGGAATCCAGATCGGCCTCGTCCTTGAACCTCGGAGTGGTTCATTTTTGGGGGGCCCTCTGTAACAACCTTTCTCTCTCCATAGGGTTAATCCTTTTTGCCTCCTTTTCGAATCACTTATCCTTTATAAGGAACGCCCTTTCCTAATACCTTTGCTTGGTATTAAGGATCTCTCCTGGTTACTAGCCTTACTGCTCCTTGTTTAGGAACGTATTCTCTCACTAACTGCTAGTCTATTCCTGAGTTTCTCTCTCCAACTCATTTAGGCAGCACTACCAGCTGAAACATTTACCTCCGGACTTCGTCTGGACATCTCTCACTCAGACTCCATAACTCTGCTCCGGAGCAACAACTGACAGGCGGGTGACGTCACCGACGGCCGCTCCGATCACCTCCGCACACGCCACACTTCAGATCTTGTCTCCGGCTTCCTTCCGCTGCTTGAACAGCTCTGCAAGGCAAATACCTCTCTCACTGGCCTCTCATAATCCATTTACATATCCTTTGACCACGCTTGGTAAGCGAACCTTTCTCCATATAAACTCTGAATTCAAACACATTATTTGATTGCATATATCTGACATCTATTTGCTTAATAATAGTGAAAGTTTATATCTACCATTGCTCAACTTATATTACCTGAATTGGCTAGACGTTAGCTACAGCATATCTCAGACACATATGCTGTGTTAACTATTAACTAAATAAAACATCCTGAATTAATTCATATAAACATCAGTCATTGTTTTTATGAGACATTTGGGATAACACATTTAATCTTGATAGAGAAGCGCTGTGATATTTGACATGTTTAAAGAAATAATCTAAGGAAGAATGTTTGAATTGTTACATTTATGCAGAGCCTGCAAATACAGTACGAAGAGCAGCTCCGTAATCAAATCATAACCGACACAATGGAAAAGCTAGACATTAAAAATATAATAAGATGCTCACAGAAGGGTGTGATATATGTTATAAAATGCTCATGTAATTTAGTGTACTTTGGAGAAACAACAAGAATGCTACGTGACAGGATAAGGGAACACTTATGCAACATTGAGAAAGGTAATTTAGACACTAATTTTTACAAACATTTTAGAGACATTCATAATAACAACTTGGAACACTTTAAATTCTGGGGTATTCACATAGTAAGAGGAGATTGGAGAGGAGGTAATTTTGAAAATAAACTCCTCAAAAAAGAAGCTGAATTTATTTATAAATATAACTCCTTCACCCCGCTGGTCTTAATTCAGAACTGGATCTGTCCCCTTTTTTAGGAATATAAGTCTGTTAAATTTGCGTATTTTTTCTCAAAAATAGTTATGATAAATTCATTATGACTCCCTATATATATTATGATTTGAGGATGTTAGACCTCCTACATAGCTATAATCTGTCTCCCAATCATGAAATTTTCCCAATATGTTAAGATGACAATTTATGATATATCGATTACTTTTAAATCCATATGAAAATAAGTATGTAATTATACTAATATATTCAAGTAATAATCAAATATAATGGAAAATATAATGTACACTATATTCTGTTAGAAACCAATATGATAAGTCTAGTTATGATCCTCTATAAACCCTCTTAATCTAATCTTAAAATAAACCCTATGTTAAAATATATTACTGCAATTTTATCTGAATGCTAGTATTATCTGTTAGATCCAGTTTTTTAAAATATTTTTAAATACCACCAATCAATTTTAAATACCCCCAAATACAATTAATGTTTTAAATGCAACATTAATTTTTATAAGGATAATACTTTTGATATTTTTTTAACATTTTTAACATATCAACACGGTTAAATAAGTGCCAAACTTCAAGTATGTTGATGAAATGGATAATCCACCTTAAAACGAAGTCCACCTTTAAAAGCAATTAGAACACGGACCAATAGAAGAAAAGCAGCAGGTTTTTAAACTTTGTTCTGGGAGCAACTTTCATCTTGAAAAAGCCCACAGCTGGGTGAAACGTGTAGAAGAAGGAGAGTTGCTTATCCTGCTTAGAGCAACTTACACTAGGTACCTAGTTCTTAACCCCGCGCGTGTTATACGCTAAGTGTGGGATACACTGCCATCCTCTGCTTTTGATGCTGCTAGAACTTTAATTTGATCCGGGAGCCGCTGTTATCGACAGTCCCAAAGTGAGGTGTTAATCTCAGCAACTACCGATCTAGCCAGTGACACGGACTACCACAGCTTTTTACCATGCTCACCCACCGAGAGGAACCGCCACCAGTGTGGTCAGAGCGGCTTGCTGCGAGGCGGATAAACCCAAGTGGGAGTTTACCTTGTAACTCTGAACCCCATCCGATCACTACGGGTGAACCGCCACCATAAAAGCTGAGCGGCTTGTTTCCAGCTGACAGAAGAAAACGGTAAGACGCCCTGGAGCGTTCTTTCTAATACACTTTATGGCCAATTCATAAAGACTTTTTTCATTATCACACAAGTATCTTCGTAATTTGTATATAAAATGTGGAACATTGTCCTTTAACAAAAAGCACTTATTTATTCCTGAATTGCAATAAAGTTCCGATTATTATTCTGCAACATTGTCAATTATTTTTGGATCACTACCATCTGTTGGTCTCTGAACATTTGCGGACTAACTTTATTGCCTTTGCCAGTGGCATATATTTATCTGACTCTACTCTATGGTCCTTATTTGAACGGATGATATATGCATTTCTAACTTTTGGAATATATTGCTGGTATTTTAGCTATTCAATCTATTTGCTTAATTTTTTTATAGGAAGACGTCCCTTTAATTTTTATGTTAGCGATATTTACCTGTTATATTATTTTTATTAAACTCATATAATTTTTTAGAGATTAAGTGTGGTATTTATTCTTGCTTAAGCGCCCTCTCATTCTATATCATAATACTAAGTAAGGAATATGAGCCTGGCAGAGGCAGAGAGCTATGCAGCAGCTAGGTAGACCAGAGAGGACGGAGTTGCAGTAGTCGAGGCGGGAAAGGATGAGAGAGTGGATTAAAATCTTAGTTGTTTCTTGTGTAAGGAAATGTCTAATTTTAGCAATGTTTTTAAGGTGGAAGTGGCAGGCTTTCGCCAAGGACTGAATGTGAAGAGTGAAGGACAGATCTGAGTCAAGTGTGACCTCAAGACATCGGGCATGCAGGGTAGGAGTAATGATGGAATTATCAACAGTTATAGAAATTTTGGGGGTGAAGACATTGGAAGAAGGGGAAAAAATAAGGAGTTCAGTTTTGGAGATATGTAGCTTAAGGTAGTGAGAGGACATCCAAGATGAGAAATGAGAAAGACAGTTAGTGACACGGGTTAGTAAGGAAGGAGATAGGTCTGGTGCAGAGAGGTAGATTTCTGTGTCATCGGCATACAAATGATATTAAAACCCATGGGACTTTATTAAGGAACCTAATGGTGATGTGTAGATTGAAAAGAGAAGGGGACCAAGGACAGAGCATTGAGGTACCCCAACAGAAAGTGGTAAAGGGGCAGAAGATGCTCCAGAGAAGGCTACACTAAATGTATGGTTAGTTAGATAGGAAGAGAACCACGAAAGAGCTGTGTCGCAGATGCCGAAGGATTGGAGGGTTTGGAGCAGAAGAGGGTGGTCAACAGTGTCAAAGACGGCAGACAGGTCAAGGATGATAAGCAGAGAGAAGTGGCCTTTGGATTGTGCTGTAAGTAGGTCATTGTTAACCTTGACAATTGCTTTCTCTGTAGAGTGATGGGGACGAAATCCAGATTGCAATGGGTCAAGAAGAGAGTTTAGTGTAAGGAAATGGGATAGACGTGCGTATACTAGCATTTCTTTGAGCTTTGAGGCAAGAGGGAGTAGGTATATAGGGTGGTAGTTGGATGGGGAGGTTGGATCGAGGGAAGGTTTTTTGAGGATAGGTGTTACCAGTGCATGTTTTAGAGATGAAGGAAATATACCAGTGCTGAGGGAGAGGTTGAAAATGTGTGTGAGTATGGGGGTGAGGGTAGAAGAGATGGAGGGGAGTAGCTGTGAGGGGATGGGGTCGAGGGGACAGGTAGTGAGGTGAGAGGATAGTATAAGGGCAGAGAAACTTCATCCTCATTAAAAGGGGCAAAAGAGCTGCGATATTTGGGTTTTGGATGATTGTGAGCTTTTGAGGGGTTGGGAGATTGGTAGTATGTTGAGAGCTGATTTCACTTCTGATGGAGTCAATTTTGTTTTTGAAGTGGCTGGCAAAATCTTGAGCTGAGAGAGAGGTTGTATTAGGAGGTGGGCGGAGAAGAGTATTGAACATGGAGAACAGATGTTTTGGGTTAGAGGAAAGAGTAGAGATGAAGTATTGTTGCTTATAGAGCTTAAGGGCAGAGTAGTAGGAGTTCAGGATGAACTTGTAGTGAAGAAAGTCAGCTGAACTCCGAGATTTCCTCTAGTGTCGCTCAGCAGTATGGGAACATCTGCGTAGGTACTGTGTCAGAGGAGTATACCAGGGCTGAGGATGAGAGTGTGGTTTCAGAGCTATGGTTGGAGGGGCCAGTTTGTCAATGACCGATGTAAGGGTGGAGTTATAGTGGCAGATAGATTAGTCAGGGCAGGAAAAGGAGGTGATGGATGAGAGTAGAGGTTTGAGAGAGCTAGCGAGCTGTTGCAGATCTTGTGACTTAGTGCTTCTGTGAAATTTGGTGTGAGGGGTAGAGGGAGGGGGAGTTGTAGGTAGGGAAGGGATGTTGCAAGTTAGGAGATGGTAGTCAGAGAGAGGAAAAGGGGGGTTTGTTAAATTTGAGATAATTCATCGATAGGTGAAAATCAGGTCAAGGGAATGACCATCTTTGTGAGTGGGAGAGTCAGTCCATTGTGACAGGCCGGAAGAGGAAGTGAGTTGAAGAAGTTGTTTTGCAGAGGATGCAGTGGGATTGTCAAGAGGGATGTTAAAGTCACCAAGAATGAGGGCAGGGGTGTCTGAGGAAAGGAAATAAGGAAGCAGCCAGGCAGCAAAGTGATCTAAGAATTGAGTTGGATATGACTGCAACACGTATAGAGAGGGGAGAGAATAACCGAATCTTGTGTGCTTCAAATGAAGAAAATGTGAGTGAAGGTGCAACAAGAGGAAAGTAAAATACCAACACCACCTCCTTGTCTATTGCCAGACCTAGGAGTGTGGCTGAAATGGAGTCCCCCATGTGACAGTGCCGCAGTGGATGCTGTGTCTGAAGCAGGAAGCCAGGTTTCTGTAAGAGCCAGAAGGTTAAGAGCAGTGCTTTCCAAACTGTGTGTCGGGACACACTAGTGTGTCGGCAGCAGTGTGTAGGTGTGTCCCTGCTTCAGCACAAATATTTTTAAATTTATTTTTTTGGTTTCTGACTTTCCGCCTGCATGCTACGCATATCACATGGTTGACAAGTGATTGATACCTTGTGGGTCACAGATCATCTTAACCAATTGGGGCAGCTCAGTGGGAACTGAAACTATTCCCATTGGTGGCTTTGGCAGGACATTGGCTCCTGACTGCACATGTAGTCTCCTTAATTGGCTTGTGACTGCATGTGTAGTCATTGAGTGGGACAGAAGTGTGTTTGCAGCGCAAGCAGTAGTCAATCGGACTCACCGAGCTCTGAGGGCAGCAGCTTAAACGCTGAGCTGAAGTCAGAAGTCAGTGGGGGGTTTTTACAACTAGCTCCCAGTAGTGCATTGCTGCTCTAGCTCTTGATATATGGATAGGAAGTGGAAACTTAAAAATGCTTGATGATGAAATGCAAGTGTCTTTATCTACTATTCCACCAAATATTCATAAATTGTGTTCATCCCATCAACCTCATACATCCCATTAAAATAGTAAGTAGCTATTGGTGTTAAACTTGTTTTTTAATTATTGCACATTCATACTGTTACTTGTAAATTTCATTATTATATAATTTATGTATGTGTCTGTATCTCTTAAAACAAGTTAGTTTAACCTCCTTTTTGCTAGTACAACTGAATTAATTACTGTGTCGTGAAATGATGTAGGTCTAAAAAGTGTGTCACCAACATGAAAAGTTTGGAAAGCTCTGGTTAAGAGAGTGGGAGATAAAGAGATCATGGATAGAAGTGAGCTTGTTGCAAACAGAGCGAGAGTTCCAGAGTTCACAAGTAAAGGGGGTGGTGGTTTTAGATGTAAGAGGAATGTGGTTAAGGTTACCATAGTTTTGTTTATGAAGTCTATTGAAAGGAACACAGGGATGTGAAAGTCTAGGAGGTTGTGAGGGACCAGGATTAGGGGAGATGTCGCCAGGAGCTAGTATGAGCAAGAGGGAGAGTGACATGAGATGAGAAGCAGATTTGCAGTAGTGAGACTGTTTTTGGGCTGAAGTGCAGGAGGGAGAGAGAGTGTTTAGGAATAGGTAAAGTTTGTGAGTACAAAAGTAAGGTGAGTTTAAGAGAGATGGGCTAATGAACAGTGCAGGTGGAGAGGGAGAAGGAGTAATTGAGTAATGTAGTTTGTTATAGAGACAAGAGGTAGCAAAAAGGAGTATGAAGATATTGAGCATTATTATGAAAGTGGGAACCAAGTAAACACGTAATACAATAATCTTCAGTGTGTGGTAGAGATCACATTAAGAGGAGCCTCCACGCCGCTGAGGACTGCCACCGCTGAAGAGGACCACCGCTCTGGATCTGCACATTGGAGAAGACAGCTCCACACCTCTGGAAAGAAGATGGTCCCACGATGGATGAAGATGTCGCCGCCTGGATGAAGACTTGTCGCCACCTGGATGAAGATGGTTGTCCAGACTTCAGGAACTGTGAGTAAATTTTTGGGGGTTAGTGTGAGATTTTTTTTTTGGGGGGTGGTTTTTTTAAGATTAAGGCTTTTTTTTTTTTATGGGCAGCAAAAGAGCTGATTGTCCTTTTAAGGACAATGCCCATACAAATGCCCCTTTAGGGGCAATGGGTAGCTAAGGTTTTTTTTTTTTTTGTTTGGGTGGGGGGTTTACTTTTAAAAAAAAAATTGTATTTTTTTTATGTAAAAGAGCTGATTGCTTCAGGGCAATGCCCTACAAAAGGTCCTTTTAAGGGCTATTGGTAGTTTATTGTGTTTTTATTTTGGGGTTTGCTTTTTTGCTTTTATAGGGGTATTAGATTAGGTTTAATTTTTATTATTTTAAATAATTTCATTTATTATTTTCGTAATCTTAGATTTTTTTTATTTTTCGTAATTTGTTTGGTTTTTTGTAATGTTAGGATTTTTTAATTTTGTAACTTAGGTTTTTTATTTTTTGTTTATTTTAGTTTTGTAACATAGTTATATTAGGTTTATTTATAGTTCAAGCTTAGTTTTTTTAATTTCACAGATATTTTTTTTATTTAAAGTTAATTTTATTGTAACTTTAATTTAAAGTTAGGGGTGTTAGGTTTAGGGTTTAATAGTTTAATTTAGTGTTTTGCGATGTGGGGGGCTGGAGGTTTTAGGGGTTAATAGGTTTAGTTTAGTATTTGTGATGTGGGGGGCCAGCTGTTTAGGGGTTAATATGTTTATTTAGTGTTGGCAATGTGGGAGGTCAGCGGTTCAGGGGTTAATAGCTTTAGTTTAGTATTTTGCGATGTGGGGGGCTGGCAGTTAGGGGTTAATATGTTTATTTAGTGTTGGCGATGTGGGGGTTGGCGTTTTAGGGGTTTATACTTTAATTTAGTGTTGGTGATGTGGGTGGGTGGCGGATTAGGGATTAATAGGTTTATTATAGTATTTGTGATGTGGGTGGCAGTTTAAGGGTTAATATGTAGTTTATGGGTGTTAGTGTACTTTGTAACATTTTTGTTATGAATTTTGCAAAACATTTTTGTCTCGCAAAATCCATAACTACTGGTCTTTGATCACTGAATGGATTGTGGCGGTATAAGCTATAACGCTAGTGTAATTGACTGACCAGACAACTTGTAATACTGGATACCTCATAATTGCACACTCAAAAGCCATTTTTTGAGTACAGAATGGAGAGTTGTGGTTTAGGCTAAAATGCTAGCCGTATAGCCATATCGCCACAACTTGTAATATGGATGACCTGCCATTCTGCACGCAAAGGCCAATTTTTTTTCGCAGTATAGCCTTACTGCAAACTTGTAATTTTGCCCTAAGTTAGTTAAAAATCAAACAGAATATAAATATGTTATTCTAAATTTAAAAAATTACTTGTGTACAGTTGTATACTCAAAAATTCAGTATAGAACAAGCAATCCAATGTTACCAAGGTTAATGTCCCATTGATAAAGATCAACAGATGTAGATAATCCACATAATCCACATAAGCAGGGGTCGCTTTTCTTTCACTGGATTTCCCAGGTCCCAGTAATGTTCCGCAGGTTCTAAAAGAATAAGTAAAAGCACAACTCCAACTTAATATGTTTAATATGTTTAATTATAAAACAAAGTGCAACAATACATTAGCACTTACACAAAATATAAAAGGTGTCTAGCGTCCATAACAACAGTCAGTTCTGTATACGACTGTGAGCCGAGCATCATGGATCTTTCTCTTTCCGATAACAAAAGTCGGCATCTGATGTCACGCTACACCGGAGTCTCCCCCAGTCAGTGGGTCAGTCCCATAGCAGGCTGTTACAACCAAATAGGATGCTGGGTCCCTTGATCCCTACGCGTTTCATTCTGAACACGGTCGAGCTTTCTGAAGGGCACTTTAAAGTTTGAAATGTACGCTCTGGTGTAGCATGCTGTCAGACGCCGACTTTTGATATTGGCAAGAGAAAGATTCACAACGCTTGGCTCACAGTGGAGGTTGTATACAGAACTGACTGTCTTTATGGACTTTGTATCAATCATAGAAAACAGCACAGTACTTACTGTCAATAACCAGGTGCACGCTGTCAGGATCCTGCACAGAATCCAAATAAATGCAATATGTGAATGACAGTAGCACCACTAGGTATATATCAATATCCGTTATTAGTGAGACATCAATTTATGGACTCTGGACACCATTTATCTTTTGTGTAAGTGCTAATGTATTGTTGGACTTTGTTTTATTATTAAACATATTAAGTTAGAGTTGTGCTTTTACTTATTCTTTTAGAATATATATATATATATATATATATATATATATATATATATTAACCTATACCTATATATCCCTATAGATATATGGGTGTATATATATATAGTGTATATATATATATATATATATATATATATAGGTATCCAATAGTTAGCAGAGTGATAGACAAGCGCAAGGAACTCCTTAGTAAAGGTAAAAATTACGTTTTATTTTGTATATACAGGGTAAAAACATGACAGCCCACAGGCTGTAAAACTAAGCACTATAGATAAAATAAGACACAATGTTGCAAATATCAGGACCTCATGCAGACATGTTTCGTGCGGTTGCGCACTTGGTCACTGCTTGTGTGAGGTCCCGGTCATACAGACTTTATAACAGATTTATTAAAGGGACAGATAACCTTTTTTCAACATTGTGTAACATCCTGCAATTAACTCCTAAATATCCTCTACTTTTTAAATATTTGTATGTACAATTACCTTAGGCAATATTTGCTAAATTTTTTACCTCTTAAATATAAAAATATTCTTGTATTTTATTTAAGGTAATATGTTTTGTTAGATATTTGTTTTATATCTTTGTTTGATATTTGACTACAGATTGTTTAAACATTTAGCTATAAAAAAAGGAGAAAATATAGTAAGATAGATAAAGTTGTTTAACCTTACTCAATTCACAAATAAATCTAGATCTCTCCTCATGTTTAAGCCTAGTGGACTGCTAGTTCTTAGTTTAAAAATGCAGAATACTTCACGTTTATTTAATTTATCCTCTCTGTCTCCTCCCCTTTTCCATATGGGGACATGATCAATACCCTGGATTTTTAGTTGTGATGCATCAGCATTGTGACAATTTTTAAAGTGTCTAGATACCGGAGTATATCTGATTCATCATCCTTGATGGATCTCAGATGTTGAAGAAATCTGTCTTTGATGCTACGTTTCGTTTTTCCTACGTATTGAATTTTAGATAGTTGACATGTAAGCAAGTACACTACGTGTGTTGTAGAGCAATTTATATAATAATTAATATTACATTTCTGTTGAGTGGTACTTGAGACAAAGTTGTCTCCTTCAGTTACATGATGGCAAGTTTTGCAGATATTTTTTCTGCATTTATAAAAACCATTTCTTCCTTTTAACCAGCATCTGTTTGTTTTGGTTGGAAGATCAGAAGGAGAAAGATAATTGGACAAAGTTTTACCTCTCCTGGATACTATGTCAATACCTTCACTTGTTATTACTTTAAGAATTGGATCTGAGTGCAAGATAGGGATAGTTTCTTTTACAATCTTTTTTATACTGTTAAAATCTTTGCTATAAGTAGTAATAAACCTAGGTTTATTCTTATCTTTAGAGTTGGAAGTTTTAACTTTATAAGTTAACAAATCCTCTCTTGCTTTTGACTGTACATCTTCCCTGGCTTTCTTTAGCAAATCTTCATTATAACCTCTTTGTTTTAACCTTTCTGTTATAATGTCACATTGTTTTGTAAAGTCTGCCTCTGTTGAGCAATTTCTCCTTGCTCTAATGAATGATCTCCTCTGGGGATACCCTTGAGAACATGTTTTGGATGACATGAATTAAATTGTAGTGTAGTATTACCCGCTGTTGGCTTCCTATATAAGGTAGTAAAAATGTTTTCATTTGTCAGGTCTGCCTTTAGTTCTAAATCCAAAAAGTGGATAGACATTGGACTATGTTCTCCCACAAATTTCAACGCACAATTATTGTGGTTAAGATAAGCACAAAAACCTTCTACCTCTGATGTTTCTCCCTCAAAAATAAAAAGCAGATCATCTATGTATCTGAAAAAATGTATCACTTTATCCTTGAAGGGGTTTCTGTCTCCAAAGACGTGGAACAGCTCCCACCAACCCATAAAAAGGTTGGCGTAGGAGGGGGCAAACTTGGCCCCCATAGCTGTTCCACATCTTTGGAGAAAGAATTCCCCCCCAAACAAGAAAAAATTGTGAGTTAGAAGGTATTCAATGGCACTCAATAGGAATGTTTTAGTTGCTGGTTCATAATCACTGTAATGATTTAAAAAGAATTCAATTGCTGTTAAGCCTAAATTGTGCTGTATACATGTATACAGAGAAGATACATCTACTACTACAAAACAATAATTCTTTTTCCATTTAATGTGATTTAACTTATTGAGAAGTGATGTGCTGTCTTGTATGTAAGTCATTAAATCCTTAACTAAAGGCTGTAGAAATGCATCTATGAGATCTGATAAGGGCTCATTCAGGGAGTTAATCCCTGCAATTATTGGTCGCCCAGGTGGTTTTACTGGGTCTTTGTGTAGTTTCAGAAAATAATGAAAAACAGGTATCACTGAATTAGATGGCGTAAGTGCTTCTGCTGTAGATAGAGTAATTATATCATCCAATTTAGCTTTTTGGACTATTTTTAGAAGTTCTTTCCTGTATTCATTCATAGGATTATTTTTTAGTTTTAAATAAACCTCTTTATCTAACAACTGTCTTCTTGCTTCATCAATATAATCCTTGGTGTTTAAGACTACTACATTTGCCCCCTTATAAGATGGGTGAATCATAATATCTCCATTCTCTTGTAGTAATTTAAGTGCCAGTTTTTCTTTTTTAGACAAATTCATATGTTGTTTTTTTTCTTTTTTTAAGATTTTTATCATGTAAAATGCGTAATTTGTCTTCTATTGTCTTTTGAAAAATATCTAGCACTTTTGGTCTGTTGTGTACTGGATAGAACCCACTTTTCTTTTTTAGATGTGACTATTCTATATCTTTTTCTCTTATCTTTCCTGAGCTGTCTTCACTACCCTTATCTGCCAATTCCTGTATATCTTTCACTGCACATAGATCTAAAAAATTAAGTGTAGTGTTAGTATTTGATGCAGGATTAGTAATGTGATCGGTCTCACCTTGTGTCAAATGCCTTTGCATGCCAAAAAAATGTTTTTGCAAAGTTAGTTTGCGAACAAACTTATTGGTATCCAAAACTGTTTCAAAAAAATTAAAATGAGCAGTTGGCACAAAATTAAGACTTTTAGACAGTAGAGTGATTTGTTGTACACTCAGAGTTATATCTGATAGATTGCATACATTCATATTATTATTTAGTTAATTTTGTTCTGTCCTTGTGACCTCGTTATGTATTTCTTCTGTTGATTTTTTCTCTTCTGGTATTGATTGTAGTTCCTGCTGCTGCTTTCTCCCTTTGCCCCTCCTGCCTCGGTGTGTATTTTTTTTATTTTTTCTGGAAAAGTCTGGGGATCCTCGTTTTTTGACTCTTTATATGTTTTTGGTGTTGTTTCTTCTTCATCAGGTGCTTGCAGGACAGCTGGTATTACATCCTCTATTACATTATCATTATCAGAAGAGTCAATTTCATATTCGGTATCCAAAAATGTCACTGATTTTTCACCTTTAGATGTTTTTTTCTGTAATCTTCTCTGAAATCTAGGTCTCATTTTTGAAGATTCCTCATGAGTCCATCGATATACCTGTTTCAGATCATAGTCCCTCTTGTCATGTGTCATTTTACGTGACTTAAATTGCCATATCTCTTGTCTGAATGTTTGCATAGTGACTTGGAATTGTTTATCATATTCTTTGAAATCTTTGTGCGTCTGAAACTCTTTTAGTTTATTTTGTACCTCTTTCATCTCTTGTAAAAGATCTTCCCTTTGTTTCCTTTGTTGCTCTATGAGGAGATCTATTAGTGCAAAGGAACATGCATCTAAGATGGCATTCCACCTGGAAATAAACTCCCCATCATAAATTGCAAAAGATGGAAATTTCTTTATTCGAAGTCCTCTTGGTATTCTTTTATCATTTTTGTACAGAGAAAAAGATTTTATATCCAGGTCTAGTTTTATGTCCCTTTTCCTTAACGCATCAATTTCAAAGAACAAACTGTCAATGGTGTTTATAATCTCAGTATAAATTTCACAATCATCATCATTAAAATCCCTCAGAACATAGCAGTCCTGTGTAGAATTATCCATTTTGTTTAGATTCAAAATTGCAGAAAAGAAATTATCTATATTTTATCAGTGCTTGTTTTAAACCCTGTTAAATATACTTCAGTTTCTTAAATTAATGTATTTGCAATTTGTAATTTATAACCTCTTCTTTAGCTTCAGCCGTTATTTATTTCCAACAATAAGGATAAACATTTTTGTTTGCTTCCCCTTTAAATGCTTTCATATATTGCCGGGAAAAACTATAGCATTCAAAATCCTTATCAATCAATAGACGCCGCTCCGGTTCCCTAGGCAGCTCATATCCACACACAGAAATCTCATAGATACATAGAAAAGTGCATGAGCGCACAACGGGACCGCAATGAGGTAACAGTAAATAGAAAATTGTTACCTGTAAAGAGGCTGTAAAAACGGCATGTCCGTGGCAATGGAGGTGTAGTTGTTTTCTTCCTGGAGATCTGCTGCTGATTGCACTCCAAGCCCTAGTCTGTGAACCAGGTCACATGTGAATAGGTATCCAATAGTTAGCAGAGTGATAGACAAGCGCAAGGAACTCCTTAGTAAAGGTAAAAATTACGTTTTATTTTGTATATACAGGGTAAAAACATGACAGCCCACAGGCTGTAAAACTAAGCACTATTAGCAAATATTGCCTAAGGTAATTGTACATACAAATATTTAAAAAGTAGAGGATATTTAGGAGTTAATTGCAGGATGTTACACAATGTTGAAAAAAGGTTATCTGTCCCTTTAATAAATCTGTTATAAAGTCTGTATGACCGGGACCTCACACAAGCAGTGACCAAGTGCGCAACCGCACGAAACATGTCTGCATGAGGTCCTGATATTTGCAACATTGTGTCTTATTTTATCTATAGTGCTTAGTTTTACAGCCTGTGGGCTGTCATGTTTTTACCCTGTATATACAAAATAAAACGTAATTTTTACCTTTACTAAGGAGTTCCTTGCGCTTGTCTATCACTCTGCTAACTATTGGATACCTATTCACATGTGACCTGGTTCACAGACTAGGGCTTGGAGTGCAATCAGCAGCAGATCTCCAGGAAGAAAACAACTACACCTCCATTGCCACGGACATGCCGTTTTTACAGCCTCTTTACAGGTAACAATTTTCTATTTACTGTTACCTCATTGCGGTCCCGTTGTGCGCTCATGCACTTTTCTATGTATCTATATATATATAAATTTAATATGAACATTAATATATACTGTGTAATGCGCTTCAAGTTTCGAGCACACATGAAGAATTAGTTATGTTAAGTCACGTTATGGAAATGTTAAATATAAAATATACATTTTTTTTAATAATAATTATTAAAAATTATTATAGTACTAATAAATCTAAATAATCCATAGAATATATATATATATATATATATATAAAATTGTTTTTTACAGTATCTATAATCATTTTTAATAATTATTATTAATATAAAATAAACCACAAATACAACTGAGTAGATAGACGACATACATAAACCACAAACGTAATAGTGCAAGTGAGGTATTGATTAATGCTGAATATACAAATGGGGATAGGCCCAGGACCACGCCAAAGGGCCTGTGTCACCCTTGTTTGTATCACAGTGTGTTTGGTTGAAAGCATGCATTGTGTGGCTGCTAGAAGTAAGAGACCGTAACGTGAACATAGGCCTATCAAAATTTGGCCAAATGCTGTAATTAACTATTCCATTTTGCTTTAAATCTAGCTATGTGCTTGAAAGAGAGTGCCAGACTCCCTGTGTTTTATGTTGATAATTTTGTTTTGTAATTTTCCCTATTGGCTTTTCACCCAGGCTTGTCTGGTCTTAACTGCCTGAGTCACTGAAAGCTGTATAGCTGTCTGTGAATGCTGGTAAGCACCATGTGCTGTGAGTTTTGGGGGTTTATGGGATGTGTACCAAGTCTGGTTTGAGAGCGCAGTCAATTTCTGTGTTTTGTATGTGCCTAGGTCTAGAAAAAAGGGCTTGTAGGCTTGTATTACTCTTGTTTATATCTCATTGTGTTTGGTTGAAAGCATGTAGGTTTGGGACCCTGGGAGGAAGAGACCTTGATCTGGTTCTGGGCCTATAACTATTGGCAAAATGTTGTAACTAACTTTTCCATTTAGCTTTTTATCTAGCTGTGTGCTGCAAGAGAATACCAGAATGTCTGCGTGTTGTGTATATATAGCTATATCTATCTATAGCTATATCTATATCTATGTAGATGTATTTTATATATATATATATATATGTATATATATATATGTACTGTATGTATATGTATATATATATATATATATATATATATATATATATATATATATTTAAAAATAAGTGAAGAACATTGAAATTTCAAGTATTTCTATAATTTTTTTAAATAATATATATATATATATATATATATATATATATATATGTATATATGATTTTATATGTATGTATGTGTGCATACACATAAAAACACAAATACACACATATACGCATAATTACACTTGTATACATACACACATACACATATTTAGGCATACAGTGCTAGATTACAAGTGGTCCAAATAACGCGTTTATTTTACAAATTCAACGTAAACGCGACCACAGGAGAGCAAACTAACGGCCAGATTACGAGTTTTGCGTTAGAGGCTTTGCGGTGCTGACGAGCAGTTTTCTCTCACCGCTCACTTACCTCCAGCGCTGGTATTACAGGTTTTTACAAACCCGGCGTTAAAAGACAAGAAGTGAGCGTTGAGCAAAATTGTGCTCCTTACCGCACTCCAATACCAGCGCTGCTTAAGTCGGCGGTGAGCTGGTCGTACGTGCTCGTGCATGATTTCCCCATAGGAATCAACGAGGAGAGCTGGCTGAGAAAAAGTCTAACACCTGCAATAAAGCAGCGTAAAAATCAGTAATGAGGTCCCATTGATTCCTACGGAGAAATGAAATGTATGTTTACACCTAACATGAACCCCGAGTCTAAACACCCCTAATCTTACACTTATTAACCCCTAATCTGCCACCCCCGACATCGCTGACACCTAGATTATACCTATTAACCCCTAATCTGACGCTCTGGACACCGCCACCACCTACATTATATGTATTAACCCCTAATCTGATGCCCCCAACATCACTGACACCTACATTATATTTATTAACTCCTAATCCCCCGCCCCCAATGTCGCCGCAACCTACCTACACTTATTAACCCCTAATCTGCCACCCCCAACGTCACCGCCACTATAATAAACATATTAACCCCTAAACCCTCCCGCCTCGCAAACATTATTTAAATATTATTAACCCCTAATCTGCTGTCCCTAACATCGCCGCCACCTACCTACATTTATTAACCCCTAATCTGCCGCCCCAATATCGCCGCCACTATATTAAATTTATTAACCCTTAAACCTAAGTCTATCCCTAACCCTAACACCCCCTAAATTAAATATAATTTAAATAAACATAAATAAAATTACTATAATGAACTAAATAATTCCTATTTAAAACTAAATACTTACCTATAAAATAAACCCTAAACTAGCTACAATATAACTAATAGTTACATTGTAGCTATCTTAGGGTTTATTTTTATTTCACAGGCAAGTTTGTATTTATTTTAACTAGGTAGAATAGTTATTAAATAGTTATTAACTATTCAATAACTACCTAGCTAAAATAAATACAAAAGTACCTGTAAAATAAAACCCAACCTAAGTTACAATAACACCTAACACTACACTACAATTAAATAAATTAACTAAATTAACAACAATTAAATAAATTAAATTAAATTAGCTAAAGTACAAAAAAAAACCCCACTAAATTACAGAAAATAATAAACAAATTACAAGATCTTTAAACTAATTACACTTAATCTAATAGCCCTATCAAAATAAAAAAACCCTAGCCTAAACTAAACTATCAATAGCCCTTAAAAGGGCATTTTGCGGGGCATTGCCCCATAGAAATCAGCTCTTTTACCTGTAAAAAAATACAAACAACCCCCCCCAACAGTAAAACCCACCACCCACACAACCAACCCAACAAATAAAATACTATCTAAAAAACGAAGCTCCCCATTGCCCTGAAAAGTGCATTTGGATGGGCATTGCCCTTAAAAGGGCAGTTAGCTCTTTTGCGGCCCAAACCCTAATCTAAAAAATAAAACCCACCCAATACACCCTTAAAAAAGACCTAACACTAACCCCCTGAAGATCGACTTACTGTTCTGAAGACCGGACATCCATCCTCAAGGAAGCAGCAAAAGTCTTCATCCAACAGGGCTGAAGTCCTCAACAAAGCCAGGAGAAGTCTTCATCCAAGCCGGGCGAAGTGGTCCTCCAGATGGGCAGAAGTCTTCATCCAGACGGCATCTTCTATCTTCATCCATCTGACACGGAGCGGGTCCATCTTCAAGACATCCGACGCGGAGCATCCTCTTCAAACGAAGTCTTCTTACTGAATGACAGTTCCTTTAAGTGACGTCATCCAAAATGGCGTCCCTTAGATTCAGATTGGCTGATAGAATTATATCAGCCAATCGGAATTAAGGTAGAGAAAATCCTATTGGCTGATGCAATCAGCCAATAGGATTGAAGTTCAATCCTATTGGCTGATCCAATCAGCCAATAGGATTGAGCTCTCATTCTATTGGCTGATTGGAACTAGGGGTTAAAAAATTTATTTTAGTGTTTGCGATGCGGGAGGGCCTTGGTTTAGGGGTTAATAGGTAGTTTATGGGTGTTAGTGTACTTTTTAACACTTTAGTTATGAGTTTTTTGCTACAGCGTTGTACCATAAAACTCTTAACTACTGACTTTTAAATGCGGATCTTGGAGGTAGAGGGTGTACCGCTCACTTTTTGGCCTCCCGGGACAGACTCGTAATATCAGCTCTATGGAAGTCCCATAGAAAAAAGACTTTACAAAGTTTAAGTAAGTAGTTTTGCGGTAAGGCCAAAGAAGTGTGCGGCGCCCCTAAACCTGCAAGACTCGTAATAACAGCGGTAGGGAAAAAGCAGCGTTAGGACTGTTAACGCTGCTTTTTCAGCCTAACGCACAACTCGTAATCTAGTTGTAAATTTGTGCTTGTCTTGTTAGTGCGACTAAAGTCCTTGTGCAAAGGGTTAGGGCAAAATAAAAATGTACGCAAACAGAAGATAAATACATTAAAATAAAGTGTTTCACTTATAAATACACTATCTTATAAAAATTATTATGCAGATATTTCTGTTGTCATGCTATAAAGTAACATACCAACTAAGTCCTAAACATTTCTTAAATCAAAATGACTTCTTGTTTGCAACAACTGTTTCTACAACTGTTTCTCAATATCTGAACTCCACCTACAACTTGCTTTATTTTGAGAAGCCAATCCAGGCTTAGCCATGTAGCAGATTTAGCAATGAGAAGAATGGTTAGAAGCTCCACAATTTTCAGAGCTAGTTTACATGAAAAGGGGGTAAAGTAAATAATGAAAGAACATTAGAAATGTTGCTTTACTACATATAAGTAACTATTTTATATTAAAAGCTCTGTCCCTTTTAAGTTTTA
This sequence comes from Bombina bombina, assembly GCF_027579735.1. Classification (NCBI taxonomy): domain Eukaryota; kingdom Metazoa; phylum Chordata; class Amphibia; order Anura; family Bombinatoridae; genus Bombina; species Bombina bombina. The sequence continues at coordinate 969,778,339 of NC_069503.1, forward strand.
TTACACTTAAACTTAATACTTTCTATTTTGTGTTTAAAAACATTTAAATTATGTATAAAGCAATGCAGCTAAAATTAAGAATTGTATAAATTATGATGGCACTTTCAATGTTTCTATGTAACTAATTAGGATCATACTTTGCAAATTTCAGTGTGTCTTTTACAAATTGCATTGTACTTCTAATTTTTTTCTTTGTTAAAAAGGGAAGTTCCATGGGCTGGAGAGGGGTGCTTCCTGGATGGTTCTTAAAGTGAAGGTAAAGTTACCTTGATGACGATCTCAAATATTATTCTTTGTTCAAAATTAATGTTTCATTTCATTTAAGATTTTTTTTAAAAATTATTGTAAATAAAGTAATCACCATTTAACTCTGTTTTTGCCGGTCCGCTAATTCAACCCATTTTTTTTAAAACAATTTTGCTGTTCTTGATCACGTGTTTTTAAAAATCTGGCCATTAGGCGGCCATCCCTCCACGTCATCCGCCTACTTGATGTTCTGCGCATGCTCTACAATTTATTTCTGCATCTCTGAATCCATGCACGCTCCCGTTTTGCGCATGAGTACTTGTTTTAGTTCTGAATTCCCATATTAAGCAATAGACTTCTTACGGCAGCCTCTAATACGGACAATCGCGTCACTTTACTCCTGAAACTTATTTGGAAGTCAGTACCGCTTTCATGTAAAATTGCAAATTGAAATATGTTTATTTTTAGCTTCTTTACATATATATTAACAAATAGAATAAACGGATAACGATGAATTTACTTCTAAAAATATATGGTTATTATTATTATCAAATTGTATTAATTACTTAAATTACTATTGATAACAATTAACCTTTCAGTTTAGCAACTAAATATTATTCTGATTATTTGGATGGAAGGTCTTATTTATTTTTAATAATTATATAATACTTTCATATCTGAATATATTCAATGAATTATATAAATTACACAAACAGGGGGTGTGTGCACTCTGGTAGTCAGTGAATGTATATGTAAATAGAACCTAAAGAAAAAGTTATAAGTAGTCACAAATGTAATGTATACGACTAAAAAGGAGAGTTACATTCTCGTTGATCTGTAAACCGGTGAATCTTGTCTAGGCTGTTGAATTTTGTTTTCCGGATTCATCCAGACTTTCAAGTTTCTGCTGTTTGGTAGTAACCACACTACACTGAAAACTTACAACGGATCAGTTTTGATAAAAATATGGTAACCGTGAAGGTGCTTTGTAAAGGGATATATTATCTAAACACCAGATTAATAGCAACTAGTTTGTGATATGTTTACCTTTGACTTGTGGAGCGTGTTGATACACCATGGGCTTCACTTTCCATTTTGGCAACGAAGTCACAGTTAAAGGAACTTTGCAACATTGTAACGCCATAATAGCGTTATATGCTCCAATACTCTGGTCTGCATTTGTTGCGTATGAACCACTTTGAGTTTAGGTATAGAGCGTGTTGTATACACTTATGTGCTCTGGTACTTGTTAAACTCTGATATTCTTTCCTTGTAACATTGATATTCTTTTTCATGCCTGGATTTGTATTTACATATGTTTTGCAACTTTTTAATTAAGGTGTTTTTTGGTTTATCAAGGGGTATAATAAACCAGATTTATTTTTGAACCTGAGTGCAGCCTTGTCATGCTTTGACATTCATGAGTTTTGTGAATGTAACTCTCCTTTTTAGTTGTATAAATTATATAAATTAGATTGAAATGATTTGTTTCACATATAACACATAATTTATTAGACAGAGAAATCAACAATTTGCGCATGCGCATTTCAACGGATCATCGTCAATGTGCTTCTAAAATATGTATAGAGCGTGTGGGACCGCTCTATACGTCACAGCACAGAAAATCAGGAAGCAGAGGTTGGGAGGAGTTATCATGGAAACTGTAGGGATATATATATATAGAAAGTCGCAAAATTTAAAAAAAATTAAAAAATCAACTTAGCGATTAACTTATTGTATTATTGAAGAATGCATTGATGTGTTCTTATTGACAGAACTTTACCTTCACTTTAAGCTCTCATGTGTCTAACTGAGTACTGTTTACTGAAACAGAAGCAAATACTAGTTAAACAGTTTAATTTGTATTTCCTTAGAACTGAGAATCTATTTAAATGCCAGGATCTCCCCTATTAAAGGGATAGAAAGTTCAAAATTGAAATTTGTTTGGGTATATTTTAAATTTGAATTAAAACATTTTTGAATTAAGCTTGCATTTCTGTTTTTCAGCAGCATATTCACAGACTCTGCCTTGGCTTGTATGACACAGATTTGTTCTCAGCTATCTGAGCAGGCATGGTGTTTGAATCCTGATACTCTAGTCACACGTGGCATATGTGCTTATGCAGCTGAAACAGTAATAACTTTTAATGAAAGCAATTTTTCTATTGGAAGTAAAATGCAATTTTGCTTCTATTCAAATCTGAAATGCACCCATATACAATTCAATTTGAGCTTTCTATCCCTTTATGTTCATTCTCCCTTGTGAGATTCTGCAGAGAGCCTCATTACTTTCTATCGACTAGATTACAAGTTTTGCGTTATAATGCGGTACGGCTATACAGCTGAAAAATTGGCCATTGCGTGTGGAATGGCAGGTAACGCATATTACAAGTCACGGCGGTATAGCTATACCGCAAGCATTTTAGCCTGTAACGCAACGTCCATTCCTCACTCAAAAAATGGCGTTTGAGTGTGGGATTTTCCATAGCGCCGTATTAAAGGTTGTGTGGTACGGCTAAAATGCTTGCATTACAGCCTATACCGACACAATCCATTCCGCGATCTGAGACCAGTAGTTATGGATTTTGCGAAGCAAAAATGTTTCACAAAACTCATAACTAAAATGTTACAAAGTACACTAACACCCATAAATGACCTATTAACCCCTAAACTGCCACCCTCCCGCATCACAAATACTTTATTAAACTTATTAACTCCTAATATGCCGCCCACCTACATCGCAACTATTAAATAAACCTATTAACCCCAAAAAAACAAAAAACAAAAAACTAACATTAACCAAAGAAAATCTACTCACGGTTCCTGAAGTCCGGACATCCATCTTTATTCAGGCGGCGAGAAGTCTTCATCCAGGCAGCGATATCTTGATCCATCACGGGGGCATCTTCTTTCTTCATCCCGGTGTCACGGAGCTGTGGAGATGTGGAGGCGCAGAGCATCTTTGCCGCGGCGCGGACATCCAGCGTGGATGATCCTCTTCATAAGGTCACCGCCATACACTGAAGCTTGAATGCAAGGTACCCATTTAAATATGTGGTACCTTGCATTCCTATTGGCTGACATTTTCAAATCGGCCGATAGGATGAGAGCTACTGAATCCCGGTGTTGTGGAGCCTAACCTAACACTAACCCCAGAAAATCTACACACGGTTCCTAAAGTCCGGACATCCATCTTCATCCAGGGGGTACAAAGAAAATCCAGCCGCACCACAATGGTTATCTTTCAAAATTTATTAGTACCTGGAGGTAAAAAGATGACGTTTCGGGCTCAGTAGCCCTTAATCATATGACCCTCATGCAGTATACAACTTCCTTAAATACCCAACACCACAGGTGTATTCAATAACCATATCATCTAGCTTATACCTGCAACAATTCTCTAATGTTATCGCCACCTAGTGGTATATAGCAATATATACATTTACATATCAAGATTACAGAACAATACACAATTTAATATTTACAAAGATAGTAGTGAGGGATAATTCTTCATCTTGATCCTTCATATCTAGAAAGGGGAATTATTGTAGAATCTGCAAAATCACAAAAAGATATTAAAATCAATTTCACGGTTCATTCCTTTTGGATACAGACAATCTAGCCTATAAATCCACATAGACTCTCTCTTTTTTAAGATCAATTCTCTGTCCCCACCTCTTCGTGGGACAGAGACATGATCTATAATTTGGAATTTCAACTGTGCAATTGAGTGGCCAAAAGTCAAAAAATTATTGGAGACAGGGGCATTCAAATCTTTACACCTAATGTTAGACTTATGCTGTATGATTCTGCCCCTCACCCTTTGGGTGGTCTCTCCAATATAAATCCACCCACATGGGCATTTAATCAAGTAGATTGCATAATCGGTATTACAGGTATAGAAGCCATTAATTTTATATACTTTACCAGTTAAGGGATGTGTAAAATTACGGCCCTTAGCCATGTTATTGCAATTAGCACACCCTAAACAGGGATAACAACCCAAACTTTTTCCAGAGATATAGCTTTGTTTCAATTTCTTACTCCCTATATCTGCTCTTACAAGTTTATCTTTAATACTGGTACTTTTCCTATATGCTGGCATTGGTCCATTAGCAAAAACCTTATTATCTTGATGACAATCTCTTAACAAGAACCAGTATTTATTTACAATTCTTTGTATTTTGTAACTTTGATTACTATATTCTGAAACAAAGATAATTCTATCTTCTCTATTGTTCACTCTCTTTTTATTACCACTGGTCAATGTATCTTGCTTAGCTCTCTTTATTTCATTGTTTATAAGGTCAACCGGATAGCCCCTATCTCTAAACTTCTCACCCATCTCTTCCAATCTAGTTTCAATAAGCTGTTCATCTGATACAATTCTTTTCACCCTAGTCATCTGACTTCTAGGTAAAGATTTAATTAAACAGAGTTGGTGCGCACTTGTATAGTATAATAAACTGTTCTTATCTGTAGTCTTCCTGTACAAGTCTGTTTTAAGACCACCACCTTCTTTATATACCAGAGTATCTAGAAAATTGATAGATTGTTCATCCCAGGTAAGGGTAAACTTAATACATCTTGTGGCTCTATTCAAATCCTCCACAAACTCCAATAGGGATCCAATGTCGCCCCACCATATTCCAAAGATATCGTCTATATATTGCCACCAGGTGGCGCCATATAGAAGAAACATCTTATTCTGATAGACAAACTTCTCCTCAAATGTTGACATAAATAAATTCGCATAGGTAGGGGCGACATTGGATCCCATTGCAGTACCCTTAACCTGCATATAGAAATTGTCCTCAAAGAGAAAGTAGTTACAATATAAGATTATACTCAAAAGGTTCAGCAAAAATTCTTGCTGTTGGACAGTATATACACCACTAGTTGCCAAAACATTTCTTACAGCGTCCAATCCGCCTTCATGTTCAATAGAGGTATATAGACTGACCACATCAAGACTATACAATATACATCTATCCGGTGCCATAAGGTTCTGTATTTTATCTAGAAAATCTCCAGCATCCTTTATGTAAGAAGTGGATTGTTCAACAAATCCCCTTAGGATGTTATCCAAATATATAGATATCTTGGAAAGGATAGACTCTGTGCTGGCCACTATAGGCCTCCCTAGTGGCTTGTCTAGTTTTTTATGCACTTTTGCTAAAGTATAAAAAACGGGTATTATCCCATTTTCTACAAACAAAAACTTTTTGGTTTCATTATCAATTAACCCATTATTAATAGCATTTTCCAAACAACCACTTATTTCTCTCTGTATTGCCCATGTTGGATTATGATTCAAAAGCTGATATACTTCTGTATCGCATAATTGTGATCTTATTTCATCTACATAATAGCCTTTATTAAAGTACCACTAAGGCACCACTCTTATCAGCCTGCTTATAGATCGTATCTTTTTTATCCTTCAATGTTATCAAGGCCTCTCTCTCTGCTTTTGCAAGGTTGTTTCTATTAGTTGACTTAATGTGTATTGCCTTTTTATTATAGACATTATCTCTCAGTTTGTCAATATCTTTACATACCAAATCTATATAGGTATCTACACAATGATTATAGCTGTTAGGTGTAAAATTACTTTTGTTCTTTAACCCAAATTTGCGAATGTTTAACTCATTCTACTCTTTCACATTCATATGCAATTCATTACTAGAAAAAAAGGATTTCAATTTAATATTCCTAAACAGTCTATTAAGATCTTGTTGTAAGTCAAAGAAATTGCAGTCTTTGCTGGGGCAAAAAGAAAGACCCTTACTCAGTACTTTTTCCTCTGCGGCCGTCAAGGGTGTTCCCGAGATATTCACTATCAAGTCCTGTTTTCTGTCTCGTTTGGCGTTGTTGTGGCATTTCCCTCTGTGGCATCCGTCCTTGTCCCTGTGGGCCCTTTGCGGCGGTGTCTCTTGCCCCCGCGACGCTTCCTGCATCCGATTCCCCCGGAGAGCTATCTGTCTGCGAGTCAGGCGTGTTCATCTCACGTCTAGTGTAACGGTTGCCCCGTCTGGCCCAACCGGAAGTGCGCTTGCGTTACCTTCCCATACGTTCCCTGGTCCAGCGATACACAGTTCCGTGTGTACAGTATAATCCTGTTCGTCTCGATAGAACTTCTCACGCTTTCTGGTTTATAGTTCTTTTTTTATTTCAGCTATCTCTTTGTTAATTGTAGCCAGCTTTGATTCGATATCAGCAGTAGATAGATCCATTTTCAATGCATCCTCAATTTGCTTGATCTCAATCTTTTGCTCGTCTATAGCTTTTTGTAAGTACTCCACCGTGAGCACTATAATATCTAGCGAGCATTTATTTAAGATGCACTCATATTTCTTACAATATTCTTTATTGTCTACCAATAGGGTGGGTCTGGAGCTCATCCTCAGGCCTCTGGGAATTCTTCGCACCCTATGGTATTCCGCAAGCGTGGTGGCATGCAATTCAAATGTCATTTGTTTTTTCGCCACTCTTTCATAACTTTTAAAGCTGGCTTCAGTAACAGGTGTCTTTAAGAAATCTCTGGATCCACAAACCAGTGTAGTTATCCTTGCAGCTTCCATATCACTGTATGTAAAAACCTGAGCCTCCATATCTGGTACGGTTCCTTGTGAAGTCTCCATCTTAGAACACACTGTGCACAGAGTCAAGCAGTATATACAAAATCCACAGTCTCAAAGTGACTCAAGCACTAGTAGTGTAGATTAGGTGTGCAGAGCTGGAGGAGCCACTGCTCAAAGAATCCCATATATCAAGTACAAAGAAAATCCAGCAGCACCACAATGGTTATCTTTCAAAATTTATTAGTACCTGGAGGTAAAAAGATGACGTTTCGGGCTCAGTAGCCCTTAATCATATGACCCTCATGCAGTATACAACTTCCTTAAATACCCAACACCACAGGTGTATTCAATAACCATATCATCTAGCTTATACCTGCAACAATTCTCTAATGTTATCGCCACCTAGTGGTATATAGCAATAAATACATCAAACAAAAAACTTTGTATAAAAGTCTAACAGTGTTACATACTCGTATTTCAACTGCATCTTACATTTCATATCAAGATTACAGAACAATACACAATTTAATATTTACAAAGATAGTAGTGAGGGATAATTCTTCATCTTGATCCTTCAAATCTAGAAAGGGGAATTATTGTAGAATCTGCAAAATCACAAAAAGATATTAAAATCAATTTCACGGTTCATTCCTTTTGGATACAGACAATCTAGCCTATAAATCCACATAGACTCTCTCTTTTTAAGATCAATTCTCTGTCCCCACCTCTTCGTGGGACAGAGACATGATCTATAATTTGGAATTTCAACTGTGCAATTGAGTGGCCAAAAGTAAAAAAATTATTGGAGACAGGGGCATTAAAATCTTTACACCTAATGTTAGACTTATGCTGTATGATTCTGTCCCTCACCCTTTGGGGTTAATTCCCTGATCCTAACCTGAGTTTTTAACATTATGGAATAAAATTTGGATTTTTTACTGAAAGTGTCCCACGAGTGCTGCATTTTTTTCTTTCTATCAAATAATAAAGGGCTGTATTCATTTGGGACCCAGCATAGATGTCCAACATTCTATAGGGTAAATTTAGTTTCCGGCAAGCCTGAAGGCCGTAAACATAAGTTATAAGGCAGCAGTCTAAAGACTGCTCTGAGGCAGCAGATAGCATAATAGCTTGTTCTATGGCTAGTTACCACCCAAGAAGCAGCCTCTTTTTGCTCAACATGTGCCTTTCACAGAGAAGAACTTTCCTAAAGCATATCAGTCTGATCCTGACTTCAAAGTACAGTCCAGTCCTGAAATACCAGGCAAGAGAGAAACAGCAAAACCCCAGATGTATGTTTCATAATTCTTTTATTAGAAAAATAATCATATATGCATATATACAAAATAAAATCATAATAACAAATGCAAACAATATATCTCTTGTTACAAAACTGAAATATTGACCCAAATTTTTGTCATCAGAAAAAAATCAAAATGCAAACATTAAACTTAAATAATCACACAAAATAAAATTAAACATATTTCAAATACAGACAAAAACAAACTGGAGGAAAAAACAAATAAAAAAAAACACAAAACTAAATAATCCAATCCTTCCACTTCTTTGTCTTCCAGATGCCTTCAGAATCTAATTCCCCATATCACCTCCTATCAAAAGAAAAATACAAAAATAACTTCCCACGGATCATATCCACACAATTACCTACAGTAACTACCTCTTTCTTAAAAATCAAAATATTACGCACATCCCACAACACCTCCTTCACACAACATGCCAACAACCATATCAATCTTGCTTTCTCCTTTTCCACACCACTTCCTCACAAACCATACATCATCATATTAAAAGTAAAACATTGCACTACAGTCAAACCCTTAATCATCCTTTTCAAACTTCTCCAAACATCCTTAGCATACTCACAATTCCAAAACAAATGAATAACACTCTCGCTTTGAAAACAACCATCTCTAGGACACACTTCTGAAGCCACTAAATGACGCATTCTCTGAAAATCCCTTGTTGGCAAACACTTATGCACACTCATCCAACTAATATCTTTCTGCCTATTCATCAAATACTTATTACACATATTTTTCCATACCAACACACATTCATTTTCATTCAAACCCCCAATCAACTCAAGAACTTCCTTCTTCTCCAACATTTTCAACACCATTCTGTTTGCACACCACATCTCCCTACTAACATTCTCCAAACCATATTTTTTAATCCAACATTCCACCCTTACATAAAACCACGGAACAACAAAACATACCGGTTTCTTTCTATCAATCTCAAATAAACCATATCATCTTAAAACATTTCCACAAGCATACTTTACCATACAACCAGCCATACTATCCTTACCACTCAGAACCACACACCTGCTAACATATTTCACAGCCAAAAATCTCTCCACATTTGGAAAACCCTTACCACCAACATTCTTACTCTTAACAACAACATCTCTTTTCAAACGCTCCATACCAGAACTCCAGAAAAAAGAAAACAACAGTCTCAAAATTCTCAGAAAAATCCTCTCAGGTGGTGGAAAAACTAACGCCAAATATAACATAATAGGGATCAAAACCGATTTAATAACTAACATTTTTCCTTCCAAAGATAAATTCCTTAAAGACCAAAACTGAAGTTTTGTACTCACTTTATCAAAAACATTCTCCCAACTTTCCAAGCCTTTCAAATCCACATCAAATTTCACACCCAACACCTCAATTGCACCTTCAGTCACAGGTCATCCACAGGAATCAATCTCCCTATCATTACCAAAAACTTTAACTTTACACTTATTCCAATTAACTCTGAAACCACTTGCCATACAAAAACATTCAACTAAAGTTTTCACCCTCCTCAAACCAGCCTGAGTCTCACATACCACACTCACATCATCCATATACCCAATCACTTTTAAACACCTTCCATTACTACCAGGAACACTCAAACTTCTAACTAATTTATCCTTCCTCAAACTAGTTAATAATGGCTCAATGACACATACAAATAACACAGGAGACAAAGGACATCCTTGACGCACTCCAGATTTAACACAAAATTCCTCAGTCAAAAAACCATTAACCTGGACTTGACTCACAATATCACTATACAAACATTTAAACCATCCAATAATCTTACCAGAAAAACCTAAACGTTCTAAAACATGAAACATAAAATCATGCACTACCCTATCATACGCTTTTTCAAAATCCACAATAGCAACAGCAACAGACCTCATCCTCTCCCTCACATACCACAGTACATCACGTAGTAACAACAAACTTTCAGAAATCTGACGCCCAGGAACAGCACACACTTGCTCTTCACCCACAACCTTACCAATCACTCCACGCATTCTATTTGCTAACACCTTTGCAATAACCTTATAGTCAACATTCAACAACGTAATCGGCCTCCAATTCCTCAAATCTCTCTTATCACCCTTTTTAAATAACAAAACAATCAAACCTTTCCTCATTGAAACAGGCAAAACATTCATTCTAAAAACATCCAACATATCAACCCCAATCAAATTCCAAAAACAAGTATAAAATTCAACAGGCAAACCATCACAACCAGGTACCTTCCCATTCTTTAAAACTCCTAACAACCTCTGCAATCTCATCCAAACTTAGATCCCTTTCTAACAAATCATTATCATATTTTTCCAACTTAACCTCAATGTTTTCCAACAACTCATTTTCCAATAAAAAACTCATGAACTTCACGCAAAACACCATCCGTACCATTAACTTCACACTTAACCTTATCAAAAACACTAACAAAACCAGTCTTTCCTTCAAAAGCTTTCTTAAAAAAATATTTACTACACTCATGCTTTTCCATTTTCTCCAATTTTGCCATAAAAACAATTTTCTTTCCTTTTTCATGCATACACTTTTTAATTATCTTTCTTGCTTTAGCAATTTCCTCATGCACATCAATACCACAATTTCTCAATTCACACAAATACAACAACCTCAGATACCATTTATCATACAACTCCCTTTCCATTCTAGCTTTCTCACAGCCTTTCTTAATAAAAAACCTCTTTATTTCCACCTTCAACCATTCCCACCCACCTTTCATACATCCAAACAAACTGACGCTTAAACTTCTCATCTTCTAACAAATCCACATTCAGTTTCCAAACACCCTTACCATACTTGATCTTCAAATCACAATTCACCTTACACATCAAAAGGGTATGATCCGTAAAGGGCATCCGCTTTAAAGAAAAATCATCAACACATAAAAATTTAGATAAAAAACAAAAATCAATTCGAGATTTTATCCCACCACTATCACTAAAGAAAGTAAAACCCTCCCCTGAAAAAGAAACATACCCGAAGGCATCCTTCAAACCGAAAGATTTAAGCAAATCAAGTAAAAACTTCCCTGAGCTATCCACCCTACAATCACTCCCACCCTTTCTGTCCCAATTCTTAATAATACAATTAAAATCCCCAACCAAAAAAGTTGGCTCTCGGCATGGCAGAAAAAACTTTAAAGTTTCAAAATTAAGCAAACGTTCTACCCTATTTGGAGAAGCATATACATTAAACAAACGAAAAACAGTCCCACAAAAACTAAAACTAACCAAAAGTCTGGATTCCCGCATCACACTTAGGGAGACTTCCCTAAGTGTCATAATTTGTATAAATAAAAAGAGTGAAGTGCTCAACCTGGGAACGAACAATAGCATAATAGCTTGTTCTATGGCTAGTTACCACCCAAGAAGCAGCCTCTTTTTGCTCAACATGTGCTTTTCACAGAGAAGAACTTTCCTAAAACATATCAGTCTGATCCTGACTTCATAGTACAGACAGAAATCAACCCGATCGAATACTATCAGGTTGATTGACACCCCCTGCTAGCAACCTCTCCGCGAATCTGCAGGGGGCGGCATTGCACCAGCAGTTCACAAGAACAGCTGGTGCAATGATAAATGCCGACAGCGTATGCTGTCGGCATTTATCGATGTGCGGCTGACAGGATACACTACATTGTATCATGTCCGTCCGCACTTTAATAAATATACCCCTATGTTGTTAATATTTGAAAGTCTATGAAACCCAAGCCTAAATTTCCATTGCCCTAAGCCAATCTAGCTCCCTCTGCATAGCCAAGCCGTTATAGTGGGATAAAAGATAGGCCTCAAGAGCTCTCCTGGAAGAGTGTCGGTAGACCTATTAATTCTAGGTTTAATTTTGCCCCATATAAAGTTATTGAGACAAGCTTGCATAAGATAAAGGAACCTTTTGGGGATTGGTATGGAACTGCCTGAATTATGTAAAAGAAGTCTAAGGAGTATAGTCATTTTAAGGGTTTGTATACGGGACAGCAATTTTCCTCTCTACTGTTAGAAAATGTCTAGATAGCTTGTTAGTAGGGATTGAGATTTTAACTCAAATAATGAGAGGATCAAGTAATAAGGTTATTCCTAAATATTTTATACAGACATGCTGGAGTTTGAAATGACATACAGTATATCTCTTAATTCTGAGAAGTGTATGGGATCCATGTTAATGTTTAAAATCTCAGGTCTATGGGCATTCACTAAAAGTTACACAGTTCACCAAACATATTTAATTCTACTTGTAGCTCTCATAGGACCCGATGATCAAAAATTATCCAGCTTGGGAATGAACTGGGAATGAACTCACTGAATGCAAAAAAAAAGCGGAACTCTCCAGCACAGCGAGATTGCTCTGAATTCTGTATCTGAAGTAGAGACAAGCCCAGTGCAATATAGCACTGAATGATATGAGAATTTTGTTGCACTTGCACTTTGTGCATTGTATTTTATATTGCTTTATACTCCAGATTAGGTCCTTTCAGTGTTATTGCATGTAAGCTTTGCACTTTCTATTTTATATTTTAATACATTTAGATTCAAATTTAGACCCAGCAGGGATTTTAGAAATTATGATTATGTTTTAAAAGTTTCTGTGTTACTTTAACAAATTTGGATCATCTTTTGTATATTTCTGAGTATCTTTTACAAATTACATTGCACTTTGTATTTGATTTATTGTAAACTAAAATTGACAAAACAAGGGAGATTACAGGGTATGTCTGAAGCTCTCTCATAATTCTTTGAAATTATGTAAACATTTTAAAACAGCCTAGTTTCACTGATGTATCTCATTAGCTGTATACAGGTGAAGTTTACTCAAAATTCACACTACACTTATTTTAACAAGTGTGTTGTCCATAGCCTCATGATCCGGGACAAAACCGACTTGTTCAATATAAATTAATTCTGATAGGACCAAATCTATCCTCTTTTGTAGAATTTGTGTTAATATTTTGAGATCAGAATTGAGGAGTGAGATGTTTTGTAGTCGCTAAGCAAGGTATATCATATAGACTTCTAGGATTTGAGGGGGCCTATTTTATTAATACCCTCAATGTACACATTTTGGAGGAATAGAGATTTTTGCTGGTTGTCTTTCCTAAACCATGTGCTGACTTCTCTTCTGGCATGTTGTACTGCAAGAGACAAAGCCTGATAAAATGGGTCTGACTGGTGATCATGCTCAAATAAGGTACTCATCAATTTAACAGGGTGGGCAGTACATTGTTTTTTAATTTTTGCCTATTGCTTAATGATATGCTCATGCAAAACTGACATATATACATCCCACTGGGGGAAAATATCACTAGAAGAGGTTTGGTTTAAGTCAAAGAACTCACAGAGAGTATTTGTGAATTTTTCCATTACAATGGGGTTATGAAGAAGGGACTCATCTAGTCTCCATATGTAGGGAGTCAATGGAAAAAGATTTCAATGCATATTTAGAGAAATCCTTGTGTGGTTGGACCAGGTAATGTCAGGTAAGCTAGTTTAGTCCACAAAAAGATCATCACTTCTCAATTAAGAATAGCATAGGTTAGGGTAAAAGGTATATATCTTGAGTTATTGTATACATTTTCATTTTGCTGTCGTTTAAAGACTCACAAACAGAATATAAAAACCCATCTTTAATGAATGCCTAAATTCTCAAGATGATTTGTCAGTTACTTGGTTTCTTTGCATTTAATAAGCCCGAGAGGTCTAATATCAGGGAAGATTTGGATCTGGCTACCATTTTTAGTGATTAGCTGCTCTGCATTGCTGCTCTCACAATCTCCTCTTTGTCAGTGAATTGGTTCAGTTTTACTATTATGGAGGTGCAAACTCTTTTGGAACTTGGCGAAGCTCTCTGAGCCCTGTCAATGCTGATTTCCTTGCCTGTTGAATCCGAAAGCTGGGTGAATAGTTCCTGTAGTTATTGCTCAGGTGGCACAGATTTGAGTATTCTTCTGAGCTGCAGATTTTTTCTCCACTTGTTATTGCAACTTGTCTATAAAAGGGATATGAAATCCCAACATTTTCTTTTGTGATTTAGACAGAGCGTACAATTTAAAAAAAAGTTTCCAGTTTACTTCTATAATCAAATTTGCTTTGTTCCCATGGAATTTTTTGTTGAAGCGATACCTAGGTAGGTGTCTGGAGCACTACATGGCAGGAAATAGTACTGCCCTCTAGTGCTCTTGCAAATGTATAACATTCTTGTAGAACTGCAACATACAGTCATCCAGATATGTTCACACTCCTGAACTTAAATCCTTGCTTCTCAACAAAAGATACCAAGAGAAAATTTGATAAAAGAAGCAAAGTAGAAAGCTTTGCTGGGCTTCATGTCCTTTAAGTTATTCAAAAGGACTTCTTTAATTATCTAGACTACCTGAGTGCGGAAGGTATTGAAGTTGGCTTTTGTAGGAAGGAAGCGGAGGTCCCCCTTGGTTAATGGTATCATCCCCAACCGGGAAAAAAAGTATTTAGTCAGCCACCAATTGTGCAAGTTCTCCCACTTAAGAAGATGAGAGAGGCCTGTAATTTTCATCATAGGTATACCTCAACTATGAGAGACAAAATGTGGAAACAAATCCAGACAATCACATTGTCTGATTTGGAAAGAATTTATTTTCATATTATGGTGGAAAATAAGTATTTGGTCACCTACAAACAAGCAAGATTTCCGGTTCTCACAGACCTGTATCTTCTTCTTTAAGAGGCTCCTCTGTCTTCCACTCATTACCTGTATTAATGGCACCTGTTTGAACTCGTTAACAGTATAAAAGACACCTGTCCACAACCTCAAACAGTCACACTCCAAACTCCACTATGGTGAAGACCAAAGAGCTGTCGAAGGACACCAAAAACAAAATTGTAGACCTGCACTAGGCTGGGAAGACTGAATCTGCAATAGGCAAGCAGCTTGGTGTGAAGAAATCAACTGTGGGAGCAATAATTAGAAAATGGAAGACATACAAGACCACTGATAATCTCCCTCGACCTGGGGCTCCATGCAAGATCTCACCCCGTGGGGTCAAAATGATCACAAGAACGGTGAGCAAACATCCCAAAACCACACGGGGGGACCTAGTGAATGACCTGCAGAGAGCTGGGACCAACATAACAAAGGCTACCATCAGTAACACACTACGCCGCCAGGGACTCAGATCCTGCACGCCGCCAGGGACTCAGATCCTGCAGTGCCAGACGTGTCCCCCTGCTTAAACCAGTACATGTCAGGGCCCGTCTGAAGTATGCTAGAGAGCATTTGGATGATCCAGAAGTGGATTGGGAGAATGGCATATTGTCAGATGAAACCAAAGTAGAACTGTTTGGTAGAAACACAACTCATCGTGTTTGGAGGAGAGGGAATGCTGAGTTGCAACCAAAGAACACCATACCAACATCATGCTTTGGGGCTGTTTCTCTGCAAAGGGAACAGGACGACTGATCCGTGTACATGAAATAATGAATGGGACCATGTATCGTGAGATTTTGAGTGCAAACCTCCTTCCATCAGCAAGGGCATTGAAGATGAAACGTGGCTGGGTCTTTCAGAATGACAATGATCTCAAACACACCACCCGGGCAACGGAGTGGCTTCGTAAGAAGCATTTCAAGGTCCTGGGGAGTCTCCAGATATCAACCCCATAGAAAACCTTTGGAGGGAGTTGAAAGTCCGTGTTGCCCAGCGACAGCCCCAAAACATCACTGCTCTAGAGGAGATCTGCATGAAGGAATGGGCCAACATACCAGCAACAGTGTGTGACAACCTTGTGAAGACTTACAGAAAACGTTTGACCTCTGTCATTGCCAACAAAGGATATATAACAAAGTATTGAGATTAACTTTTGATATTGACCAAATACTTATTTTCCACCATAATATGCAAATAAATTCTTTCCAAATCAGACAATGTGATTGTCTGGATTTGTTTCCACATTTTGTCTCTCATTGTTGAGGTATACCTATGATGAAAATGACAGGCCTCTCTCATCTTCTTAAGTGGGAGAACTTGCACAATTGGTGGCTGACTAAATACTTTTTTGCCCCACTGTATATATATATATATATATATATATATATATATATATATATATATATATATATACAGTATATATATATATATATATATATATATATATTTTTTTTTTTTTTTAAATCCAAAATATTTGCAGGATAAAACATACCACAAGACACCATTTGCAACTTATATACAATATATTACATTGGGTATCCAATTCCCCACTGTCACCTTACCTTGAGGTGTTAGTGAAAGACACATTTATGTGAAGACCTAATGGATTGGATAGTTATTAGAAATAGTAATTTTAAAAAGTGACTCAATGACATACAAGCCAGTAAACATTACTAAAACAAAGTATATGCAATATATGTGCAAGAAAATGCAATGATTATCTAAAGAGTGCATGATAGCATCACGCAGTTGCTGCAGATTTGTCGGCTGCACATCCATGATACGAATCTTCTGTTTCACCACATCCCAAAGGTGCTCTATTAGATTGAGATCTGGTGACTGTGGAGGCCATTGGAGTACAGTGAACTCATTGTCATGTTCAATAAACCAGTTTGAGATGATTTGAGCTTTGTGACATGGTGCATTATCCTGGTGGAAGTAGACATCAGAAGATGGTTACACTGTAGTCATAAAAGGATGGACATGGTCAGCAACAATACTCAGGTAGGCTGTGGTGTTTAAACAATGCTCAATTTGTACCGAGGGGCCCAAAGTATGCAAAGAAAATATCACCTACACCATTACACCACAAGCCCGAAATGTTGATACAAGGTAGGATGGATCCATGCGTTCATATTGTTTGGTACGCCAAATTCTGACCCTACAATCTGAATGTCGCAGCAGAAATCGAGACTCATCAGACCAATTTTTTTTTCCAATCTTCTATTGTCCAATTTTGGTGAGCCTGTGTGAATTGTAGCCTCAGTTTCCTGTTCTTAGCTGACAGGAGTGGCACCCGGTATGGTCTTCTGCTGCTGTAGCTCATCTGCTTTAAGGTTCCCCGTGTTTTACAGTAAATACATAGACAAACACTTTATATGAACATTGCATAAATATGATTTTACATGTTTTCATATACTTGATTGCAAAGGGCTGCAATTCATTTCAAAATATGTCTATATATGTATACATATGTATTTATGTGTTTATATGTGTATATATAATTGTAAATACATATATACACATATAAATACATAAATACGTATGTACTTACATATATACATATATATATATATATATATATATACATACATACATCAACATATTTAGATATGTATAGGTATGTATCTCTATGTTAAAGCCATTTGAGCCCCTATAATTTTTTTATGCAAAAAAATATTTTATTAGAAAGTGTTATTATAAGTATAAGTACTTTGTAATGTATTTTTGGTGTGTTTTTTGACTTTTTTTTTCTTTGCGAAGCATTTAACCAGAGCTGTGAGTTTGCGGTAATCATTCTTGAGTAAATTGCAATTGCGCTCTTGCGTTCACATTTGCTTACAACGTTTAATATGAGCACTCCTTCTGATGCACACAAACAGCCTTGATGAATCTAATATTGCCCGTGTGTAACTGTTAGCGCGCCACTAGTAATCTGGCCCTAATTCTGAATAAACCATGAGTAAATATTGGACAAAATGAAATACATTTTTTTTTAATTGTTTTTTTCTGAAATATTTTTTTTTTGTCCATGGACATTTCTACAAAAACACAGAACCACTATAAAAATCTTGAGTGGACTACAGCAGAAAATAAAAATTCTAAACATATAAAAATTTAAACTACAAAAGTCTATAGTGAATAAATGCAAAGTACTAAGACTAAACTGAGCACAATTATTTTAATTGAGAACTATACTGTAATGCAAGTATCTCCTGCATATTAAAAAATGTATGGAACCTGCCTTTGTGAGATACAAAGATCTCAATTTAAGAATCCCATGAGGTTTCACTGACAAGTCTTTTTGTTGTGAACTTTCAGAACCTACACCTTGTTAGTTACATTCATTTTTTGTTCAGGATGAAATATGGAATCTGTAGAGGAGATTGTGTGAATCTTTGTTACCACCTATCTTTTATTTCTCACTTGTGTTCTGCATGAAGCAGTCAGTGCTTATCTAGGATTGACAAGCCTGCTTGATATCATCTACGGCTCTGTATTGGGTTAGACAAATCATAGCTGTCTTGCTGCAGCATATGAGATAGGGTGGTTAAGTTTATATGTGTTTTCGGAAGCTTCTGGGTATGCTAATGGGATTTCCTGGTCATTATGTCAAGCTTATGTTACAGACTTAAAAAGTGTTTTAACCACTATTGAGATAATACCTTTATGACTTCAAAATCTGTTTTGACTTTTCTTAAATATGCCTTGTGGTAATTCATTAGTGCTTAATGTTTTCTTTACATCATGTTGTGCTTTCTAATTAAACTTTAATTAATGGTGAAACTATTAACCTAACAAGTCCTGAAGTTAAAATAGGTGGACCATGTAACTGAGGCGACCCCAAGCCCCATCCTAGTCAAATTTAGCCGTAGAACCTAAGGCTATTACAAAGTCAATGCAGAAAATATTAAACACTGAATATTATTATAGATACCAATCTTTTTTAGAGAACTTGAAGTTGAATATGTTAATAATGATCTTTTAATAATCTTTATGCACTGTACTGTCAATACACTGTGTTTTGTTGATTTATTTTTATTCATTTTATATCATTTTAAATCTTCTACTGGTTAATTTATATGTGACAAAAATTCTATTTAGTTTAAACCCTAATTGGGGTTTGTCTTTTATGGCCAAATGTGTAGCAGATGTCAGGATTAATATCAAACATACAGAAGTTAAGTATAAAAGAGCCAACTTGGAACCCTGGACTGTTACTTGGATGTGACCAACTTCAACATGACAAAATTTAAAAAGGTACCATGGTGGTGATGAAAGATGGTGACAGTAGACACGTTAAGCCAAGAAGTGGAAAGGTCAGTCAGGTTGAAGTTTAAACAACAGAAAGAAAGTAACTGGAGCACTTTGCAAAGCCTCCTCCAATTCCCCCAGCATACTTTGGAGTAGGCACTGGAAGCCAACAGCCATGATGCTGAAAGCCATTTATAGTCATTCATAGAACTTGATCATTTACAATAAAGCAGAGCTACTGCTGTCTATACAAAGTAAATCATATAATGTAAAACACCTCTTATCACAAGAGCAACATATTCATAAAAAGCTGGCAGCCTATATAAATGTCTAAATATTATGGCATATAAGGATGCAGCCAAATATGAATACAGCATACACTGCTGAAAACAATAGTTATGTTATACATTAGCATCAGTTACAGTTTACAGAAATGCATATATACTAAAGCTGAACAACCAATTTAAACAAGAAATGTAGCATTTATTTAAGTCCAGGGTGAGTAATAGGACAAACATTCCCCCCGCACATAATTCAGCCTCTTATGTTTAAGAAAAAGGAACCTACTTGAGTTGCTCTTTTGATGTGAAGGAGCCACAGTTTATAAAATTATGTGCAGCGCATGTATACAACAAGCAACTACTGCTCATATTGTCACTTATATTAAGTTGTTTTGATGTATTAATTTCCCAACCCCCACCCTGAAAACATTTATTTGGAAATCCATATTAACATCAATTTCAGAATTTAATTCCATGAGCTGCCTAGTTTTTAGACAGAATATCCAAATGATCTTACGCTGGTTTAAAAGCATCTCTCTTTCACCTCTATCTTTATTCCCAGAAGCAAAATCTATGCCTTGGACACATAAAAGAGAACCATCATAGAGACTTCTGGAGGAGGAGCTAAGCACAAGTCACGCAGCGCTTCTCTCTGATACCCATGCTCCTAATGCAGAGGAATTTGCGCCTGGAGCCCCTGTGACTGGGGAGATTGTGCGGCAGGAGAACAATACCTTGTGGTGGAAGAGAGGCGCGAGATACCGGCGCCTTCGCCATAGAAGGTGGTGACTGAGGAGGCGTTAAGGGCAATGAAACTCATCTTGTCCTAGGATTTCAGGAACCAACCCTTAGAAGCACTGTCTAACTCTCCCTCCCACCGGTGCTGCGAGAGGGAGACTAACGGCTTTTCTGCTATGGCAGAATACTGGAGGAGACAGATGGGCAAAGTAAAATCTACTAAAGGTGAAAAAAGGCGGTGATTGAATTGGTAGACACAAGAGCTTTGTCTACTTGAAGTTAAAAGGCCGACTTCACCTCCTATTGAGATGATATCTAACCCGCAGCGGCAGTGTGATTGAGAGGCTGTTGATTCAGCAGCAGACTTCTATGTCTGAAGAAGCGGACTGCCAGGCTACAGCTGGAGGAATTCCAAACAGCAAGTATCGCAGAAAAGAGGGCTTGCTTTCTTATTTCGCTTAACGTTTGCATGTGCTACGATTAGGGCTGAAAAAATTGCAAAAGTAGATATATGCATGTGTATCAATTGAGGATTAATAAATCTTGCTTGCACTATATCTATATCTAAAAGGCCTCTCTTATTAACATTCGCTGACTTATTTCTAAGCATATTAAACTGCCCTGATTTGGGCTCTAACTTTGCATACTTCAATATAAAAGCTTACTGCCTGAACTGGCTTTGCTGAATTAATTAATCTACATTTTAACCGACTAAATTTCTGCTTTTTGGGACTGGTTGAACATTGCCCCCCCCCCCCCCATGCTTGCAGATGGTCTTGGACTAACATATGGGCGTATGTAAAAATTGGCCACAGTGCAGAATGGTTATATACTTCTAGCCTTAACTAATTGAGTAGGCATCAGAAAAATATAAGGCTGAAGACATATACAATTATTTTACACTATTACACTAATGGACTATTTACTAGTCCATTAAAAGTTATCTTTTGGAAAGCTTTGTGTAGAATATGATCCTTCTGAAAAAAAAATAATTGTTGCTCAATATATAAGTATAGCACTGCAGGATACTTTTAGTCTTGATGCATAAAACAACTGAATTAACTAAGGTTATCATGTCTCAAATTAAACAGCTGAATTCCCCACTAATTTATTAGAAGATATTGGGGTTCTTCCTGATTAAATTGCAAGGTACTCATATATATATAATAAGGATATAACATACTGTACTAAATACGTATATGAAAAATTCACATAAGTTTTTGTTTGACCCAAACATATTGCTGGATATAGTAAATATACTTTATACTTCATAGGCTGAATTTAAAGGTAAAACAGACTCAATGCTATCTATAATGGAAAGTATATAGACTTTGTTATTTAACGTTTTCTAGAATAATTTCTTACTTAAAAGAAAATTCTCACATATTGTTTATGTTTGCTACCTCTAAAAGTGAAGCTGGAGAATATGAACAAAGTCTTTTCTTCACATATAATTAATAAAAGGTTGAACTTTGGGTTGAAGACTATTGCTTTTTTAAATAAGTGGTATAGTTAGCATCAATATTGTGTGAATTTAAACTAAGTTGCTTTTTGTTTTTGATAGGATACTTATTACACCTACTGGGGAAAAACTAGCCTTCTAAGTAAGCTGATAAAAACCTTTAATAATACCCTTAAAAGAAAAGAAAAGGGAAGATAGGGAAAGGGAAGAAAGGGGAAAAAGAAGGAAACGATCAAATTAAGGCTCTCTTTTTCCTGACATAGCTGGTCGACGCTGCACAATGTTGTTGTTTTTTTGTTTGTTTTTTCCTTGCACTCTTCTCGATTATATAATTCTTATGGGATGAGACACAAAACTGCCAACATAAAAAAATAGTCAATATGGTTATTTTAGCAGTCAGATATTTGATATTTAGGAAGTGGAAAGAAACAACTATCCCTAACATTGCAGAAGTTAAAAATTATTTGAAAAAACAATCACCTAGATTACGAGTTTTGCATTAACAGGGGTGCGGTGCTAACGAGCAGTTTTCACTCACCGCTCACTTACAGACAGCGCTGGTATTACGGGTTTTTATAAACCCTGCGTTAACCGCCAAAAAGTGAGCGAAGAGCAAAATTTAGCTCCATATCTCATCTCAATACCAGCGCTGCTTACGGTAGCGGTGAGCTGGCTGAACGTGCTTGTGCACGATTTCCCCATAGGAATCAATGGGGGAGGGCCGGCTGAAAAAAACCTAACACCTGCAAAAAAGCAGTGTTCAGCTTCTAACGCAGCCCCATTGATTCCTATGGGGAAAATACATTTATGTCTACACCTAACACCCTAACATGAACCCCAAGTCTAAACACCCCTAATCTTACACTTATTAACCCCTAATCTGCCGTCCCGACATCGCCGACACCTGCATTATATAATTAACCTCTAATCTGCTGCTCCGGACACTGCTGCCACCTACATTATATGTATTAACCCCTAATCTGCTGCCCCCAACATCGCAGAACTCTACATTATATTTATTAACCCCTAATCTGCCACCCACAACGTTGCCACCACTATTTTAAATGTATTAACCCCTAAACCTAAGTCTAACCCTAACCCTAACACCCCCTAACTTAAATATAATTACAATAAATCTAAATAAAATTACTACAATTACCTAAATAATTCCTATTTAAAACTAAATACTTACCTATAAAATAAACCCTAAGATAGCTACAATATAACTAATAGTTACATTGTAGCTATCTTAGGGTTTATTTTTATTGTACAGGCAAGTTTGTATTTATTTTAACTAGGTACAATAGTTATTAAATAGTTATTAACTATTTAATAACTACCTAGTTAAAATAAAGACACGCTTACCTGTAAAATAAAACCTAACCTATGTTACAATTACACCTAACACTATACTATAATTAAATTCCCTAAACTAAAAACAATTAATTACAATTTAAAAAAATTATCTAAAGTACGAACCCCCCCCCCAATAAATTATAGAAAATAATAAAATAATTACAAGATAATTCAGCCAATCGGAATTAAGGTAGAAAAAATCCTATTGGCTGATGCAATCATCCAATAGGATTGAGCTTGCATTCTATTGGCTGATCCAGTCAGCCAATAGAATGCCAGCTCAATCCTATTGGCTGATTGGATCAGCCAATAGGATTGAACTTCAATCCTATTGGCTGATTGCATCAGCCAATAGGATTTTTTCTACCTTAATTCCGATTGGCTGATAGAATTCTATCAGCCAATTGGAATTGAAGGGACGCCATCTTGGATGACGTCATTTAGAGGAACCTTCATTCTTCAGTCGGACGTCGTTTGAAAAGGATGCTCCGCGTCGAATGTCTTGAAGATGGACCCGCTCCGCGCCGGATGGATGAAGATAGAAGATGCCGTCTGGATGAAAACTTCTGCCCGTCTGGAGGACCTCTTCTGCCCAGCTTGGATGAAGACTTCTGCCCGTCTGGAGGACCACTTCTGCCCGGTTGGGTGAAGACGTCTCACGGTAGGGTGATCTTCAAGGGGTTAGTGTTAGGTTTTTTTAAGGGGGGATTGGGTGGGTTTTAGAGTAGGGTTGGTTGTGTGGGTGGTGGGTTTTAATGTTGGGGGGTATTTGTACTTTTTTTTTTACATTTAAAAGAGCTGATTACTTTGGGGCAATGCCCCGCAAAAGGCCCTTTTAAGGGCTATTTGTAATTTAGTGTAGGGTAGGGCTTTTTTTTATTTTGGGGGGCTTTTTTATTTTGTTAGGGGGATTAGAGTAGGTGTAATTAGTTTAAAAATCTTGTAATTATTTTATTATTTTCTGTAATTTAGTGTTTTTTTTTCATACTTTAGATAATTTTTTTAAATTGTAATTAATTGTATTTAGTTTAGGTAATTAATTTAATTATAGTGTAGTGTTAAGTGTAATTGTAACATAGGTTAGGTTTTATTTTACAGGTAAATTTGCTTTATTTTAACTAGGTAGTTATTAAATAGTTAATAACTATTTAATAACTATTGTACCTAGTTAAAATAAATACAAAGTTGCCTGTAAAAGAAAAATAAACCCTAAGATAGATACATTGCAACTATTAGTTATATTGTAGCTATCTTAGGGTTTATTTTATAGGTAAGTATTTAGTTTTAAATAGGAATAATTTAGTGAATTGTATTAATTTTATTTAGATTTATTTAAATTATATTTAAATTAGGGGGTGTTAGGTTTAGGGTTAGACTTAGGTTTAGGGGTTAAAACATTTAATATAGTGGCGGTGACGTTGGGGGCGGCAGATTAGGAGTTAATAAATGTAGGTAGGTGTCGGCGATGTTAGGGCCGGCAGATTAGGGGTTAATAATATTTAACTAGTGTTTGCGATGCGGGAGTGCGGCGGTTTAGGGGTTAATATGTTTATTATAGTGGCGGCGATGTCCGGTTCGGCAGATTAGGAGTTAAAATTGCGATGTGGGGGGGCCTCGGTTTAGGGGTTAATAGGTAGTTTATGGGTGTTAGTGTACTTTTTAGCACTTTAGTTAAGAGTTTTATGCTACGGCATTGTAGTGTAAAACTCTTAACTACTGACTTTAAAATGCGGTACCAGGCTTGACAGGAGAGGGTCTACTGCTCACTTTTTGGCAGACTCGTAATACCGGCGCTATGCAAGTCCCATTGAAAATATAGGATACGCAATTGACGTAAGTGGATTTGCGGTATTTCCGAGTCTGGCCAAAAAAAAAGAGCGGTACACCTGTACCTGCAAGACTCATAATACCAGCAGGAGTTAAAAAGCAGCGTTGGGACCTCTCAACGCTGCTTTTTAACCCTAACGCAAAACTCGTAATCTAGGTGAATATATATTAGAAAAATACAATGTAGATATGAACATTGAGCGAGATATATATATATATATAAATGGTCATTATTCATTAAGAGTTTTCCCCTAAATGAAAGGGATCATCCTATCTTTCCTATTAGGGATTTGGTAAAAAAAAAAAAAAAAAAAAATTCTCTCTCCTCTCTACCTAACTTGAAGGGGTAATAATATTAGATTGAATTTAGGTTTTAATGAGCATTAGAAATGCAATGGGTTTATATAAAGTACTTTTTCACATGACATAATGCAACTGGTTTTTTTTGGCTTTACCTTTTTAATATACTGTAACCATTGTAAGATTTGCAGTGTATAGTATGTTTTTTTTCTTTTTTTTTTTAGCAATGTATCAAGTGGCATACTGCAGTATGTCTTTGGTTTCCTAATATATATTAGACTGTATTTGTTTAATACAAATATAGTAAGAACCATAGTGCAGAAAAATTATGTTCACTTTATTTACTTTTATTCCCTTTCTATTGTTATCAATTTTATTTTATTTGTGTTTATGTTATTATTGATAATATGTATAAAATCAATCAAATAAAAAAAAAGATGTAAAAAAAAAAAGGGAATCAACAGCAATATGACATTTTCTGCCATGTTTTTCTTTGTGTATAAGGTTTATAGTTATACATTTGTAATCAATAATACATTGATATGACTTTCTGTAAAGAAAAAAAATAGTGTACTCTAAAGTAATTCTATGTTCATTGTTTACCATCCTATTAAGTCCGTGGTTTACATTTTACAGTCACTATCACTGTTAACCTTGGCACTAGCAGATTCTCATCTTTAATTAAATGAAAGCACCTTGCATACAAGACAGAACTTTATCACAGATAAATTGTTTTCTTAACTGGCAAGTATGTTGGATGCAAGTAGTACAAATCTTTCAAAGTTAGATTTAGTGTTGCTAGTAAACTGAATTGCTTGTATACACAAATTGAGATAGGCAATTTTATCACTGTTTGTGCAAGTTATGTACCTAAAACCACAATTAACAAGAGGAAATAGCAAAGGTGAACTACAAAGACATTTGCTTCAATATCATAGCTGAGCTTCAGAGGCGTCTTAACTTTGAACTACCATTCCATAACAAATGCATTTTTTAATATAATTTTTGAATGAACGAATTGCTTAAAGTTTTGTACAATTGCCAATGCCAGTCCCTGCAAATCTGAAGCAAATCAGACTTCTATTTATGAGCACTAAAACTATTACCATGTATTAAATTTTTACTTAAAATGAATCGCCATTTTTACTGGTTCTTGGCAAAATAAAGAAGATATAAATATAATGAGCATTGTTTTATTGATATAATATCTTTATCTTTTTTTGTTGATAAAGAGCTTACTCAGTTACTACTGGTAAATATCTCCGTGTGTTTCTTTTTGTTTTTTCAAGAAAATGAAATATTATAACTGTCTGGCACCTAATAAGGGCAGAATGAACTTATTTTACATTTTAATAAATAAATATGAAATTACTTTATTCCAGGAAGCAACTCCCCATTATTAGATGAAGTGATTTGAGACTGAGCAAAGAGTGTTATATTCTGAAATACAATAAGCATTACATTTTTGCCAAATTCTATATCTTTGAAAAAAACCTTGTCACGTTAGCAGTGTATGTGATAAGATATTAAAACTTGTTTTATGTCCCTTTAATAAAGAAAAGAAAATCTTTCCAGCAGATTTGGGGATTGATTGAAATCCTTTAGAAAAAAGTATCAAATTGGGGGGGGGGGGGCAGAGCTGACTCCTGAAGCGACAGGACGCACCTTTATGAAGCTCTCAAATCTAATACAAATTTTCCTGGATTTTGCCTATGAAAATATTTTTTATATGGTGTAATTCACACATTTGGAAATGGATATACCAGGTACTTTACTGTCAGACAGAGAGTGGGTGTTTGGATTGCGACCCTGACCTATGCTCTTTGGGAAAGCCATACGCAGCTAATGCTAATCTTGCCGGAGTTCCATGTGGCTAAGGCTGCTGCATATATACCCCGCCCAGATTTTGGGTTACAAGGCACAGAGACACCTGTGCAAATCTAGCCTCCATTTACTATGTCTAAATATACCACAGTGACGGCTACCTAATTGTTAGGAGAGATCTGCAAGCTTATAACAGAATAACAAGTGACATTCACAGAGATGTTGACAGAAGCATTCATCCCCACTCCTCCTCTCTCTCTCTCTCATGGAACCACTACCAGTCGACCCAGCAGATCAGCAGAGCGAGGGTGGGAGGCTTTGGGGCCCCGGCCTACACCATCTAGAGAGTTCCATATGGTAGATGTTTTGGAGACCTGTAGGGCACTCTGGAACAAAATCAAAATGATCCAGACACTGAACAACTCCTAAATGAATCCGGAGTAGACAAAGCTATCCTACCACAAAATGAAAGGGATTTGCCTGCATGGAGCAACCTATTGTAAGTCACCCCGGACAAACCTTTGAACTCTCCTGAGATCCTATCCACGCTACACCCTAACTATCCTACTTAATATACTTACCAAACTGCCTAAAGATCTAGCTGGAATCACTTGGAAAAGTTTTTTTTTTTGTTATTTATTGTACTCTGCAGAAACTTATATTTGAGAAAATCTCTGTCATCCTATAAGAACTTACCTTGCACTACATACAACTTATGCACCCATGTTTGATCCCAACAGGTGATTATTTCAGGTCCTAGACATTCCTATATTATTGTATACCTTGTTAATATGTTATAAGTAGCATACTAATTCACGGGACATTTTCTAAACTCTCTGAACGTCTAGATGTTAAGAGGTATACTAATTCATAGGACACCTTCCAAACTTCCTGAACATGTTATCGATTTTGCAGAGATAGGGCAACATATGCATAGTGTTTTTAATTTCCCTTATATAAACGTAGTTGTTCCTGGTGTCTTCACATGGCATACTTCATCTTGCATCTCTATTACCCCTGAGAGATGTATAACAATATCCACATGCTAAATACTAGTCTTTTTAGTTTTGCTCTAACCCAGCTGTCGGTGGTCGAGACTGTGGGAGGAGCTGTGTACCAGTTTAATATTTAATATCTCCTCTCCAGTTAAACAGGAGTACTGATCTCTAAGATATAATCCCTCTAAATTTATTATTGAAGTTTGTATGCTTTACTACACTTCCCAGTGATATCCCACGATTATTCCTAGGCTTGGTGTGTTCCAGCTTTTCATCATCCACCATCCCACAATGTTAGGTCAATAGTTCCTAAATAGTTGTATCATACTGATTTCCAGCACACCTTACTAAAATGCTGTACTTAACCATACTGCAGCCTGCAATCATATTCCCCTCATTTTGGGTTGCTCACTCACTATCCCCAATTTTGCTCCCATCATGAGATACTAATTTTGTTTACCGTATATATGTTGCACAAGTTTTATATATATATATATATAATATATATATATATATATATATATATATATATATATAAATATACTGTATATGCTATATCTATAGGAGATGTGGTTAATAGTAAGTTGTAGGTCCAACTGTGGCTTTACAGCCATGAGGTTTACATAATATTGAACATATAGGGTCCAAAAGTGGCCCTTTCTATACCTTGCCCCCCAATCATACCCCATTATTTCATTTACATATATCAGGAGGTCCAAGTGTATCCTCTCTTAGGGGCCCTTAGAAACATTATACAGGAAAAAAAGAGGTAATCTGGTAGTATCACTAAATACAATTGTATATCTCTTGTAATATCTCAATGTAATGTATTTAATTTGTTCTTTCATATGCATATTTACCTCATCAAAAAATATATAAAAAAAAATAGTATCAAATGATTTATCATCAAAAATCCCCATTAATGGTGATTTTCTTAATATTAGATATTTTTTAATAAAGGATTGTGATCAACCCTTTGGTTAGAACAAACATTAAACAAAAAGTAGATTTCAGTGAAATACTATGAGATCACAGTAAAGCACTGGCAATGGTGATTTCAGGCTCCACCTGCTGACAGACTCCTCAACTGCAGCTACATTGAAAATATGCCGAAAAAACATGTACCCTACTAAGCTTGCCAAGTGGTGACTTAACTGACCAACTTTACTGGACTGTAGATTTTGTATTGTAGAATGGGGTAGTATTTTTTTTTTTTTTGTGAAAAAGAGCTATATCACTTTAGGGCAATGCCCTACAAAATGCCATTCTAAGGGCAATTGCTATAGTTTAGTTATAGTTGTTTTATTTTGAGGTGTTTTTTTAAGTGGGCCCGCAGTTTGGGAGTTATTAGTGTAGTGGAGTAGTTTGTGATGTTGGGGTGTGGTGGTTTAAGGGTTAATAGAGTAGTTTAGTGCAACTGTTTACTCCAGCCAAACTCTTCACACAAGCTTTCAGGTTGTGATGTCCTGTCTAAGACAGGAATATTTTGTAGTGAAATTATAGGATTTGTAGCTCTGTATATGTCAAACCAGGTAACCAAAGTTTACAATTACCTGTTAAGACAATAGTGAGTCAATTACTGGAATGATGACTTCACTTATTTAGATCAAAAAAGACTTGCTAGTTGATCAAACCATAAGTGTCACCAATAAGATCAGGTTTTATGAAATGCAACTGATTGCAGCAATTGAAAAAAGGTATAACTTGATCCACTTAGTTTGGTTTTGAATATTGACAATTTCTGTGTTTCAGCCGTCTTCACGCACTCACCCATTCACACATAAAATATATATACAAGTCCATTCATATCTTATTCCCTTTAGTTGTAACAGGCTAATGGAAGCAAACTGCTATTGATTAATTAGGCAGTCCTTGTATTCAGGTATATATCCGTGAGAACGGTAACAAGTTAGGGAAGAAAGATTACCTTTACTGAATGTTTGTTGGCAGATCCGATGCTATGAGCAGCAGGTAATGTTGTGACCAGTTGGGTCTGAAGCTGCGGCGTGAGTGCGACTTCCGGATACGCTGACAAGTGGATCCGGCGGCTCTTGGATATGGAGAGGTTAGTAGTACCAGCGAACTGAGTAGCGATAATAAGTTATAATCACTTAGAATTTCCAAAAGAGATAACAAAACAGGTTATAAGCAATTTGGATGATAGAAGTAATAGGTTTGAGAAGAGTTAGTATTTAGAATTCCCAACTAGAAATAAGTTGATAACAATACGGTCTGAATGTCCACTGAAAGTGAGCTTCAATTTTCAGGCAAGGATTGGGTGTTACTGATCAACTATATATAGGGAGTTACAAGTACCTGGGCGGGGATATACCTTAAAGGTATATCACACACTCCCCCAACAAGGGACCCCCTCAAAGAACTGAGAGAGGGTTTCAAAGGGTACCTACGGTGATGGCGAACGAACCAACCGAGGAGCATGCACATCAGTGTGCCGTAACCAGGAGTTATCCTCAGGACTGAACCCTTTCCACTTCAGGAAGTACTCAAGGTGTAGCCTCCAGATTCTAGAGTCTAAAATCCATTCAATCTCGAACTCCTCCTGGTCATTAATCTGTATCGGGGAAGTGGTCTGAGAGGAAATGTTGATTGAAGCTTTATAAGGTTTCACAAGAGACACATGAAAAGTGGGGTGAAACTTGTAATAATTAGGCAGTGTCAATCTCACGGTTGATGGATTTACTAATTTTTCGATGACAAAAGGTCCTATAAATTGATTCGCCAGCTTTTTAGTAGGTACATGTAATCTAAGGTTTTTCATTGATAAAAGTACCTTATCTCCCTCCTTATAATCAGGACTGGGTTTGTGATGTAGATCGTAATAATGTTTTTGATAATCTTTTGCTTCAGAGAGGTGTGTCTTAATTATCGTTAGTCTTTCCTGTAACTTTTTGGAGTAATCTGTGGTTCCTGGTGAGTTAACTTCTGTCTTAGATAAGGATATGGTCGACGGATGATACCCATATGTTGCATAAAAAGGTGTCATCTTAGTTGAGGAGGACACTGAGTTGTTGTAAGCAAACTCTGCCATAGGGAGGTATTCTACCCAGTCATCCTGTTGGTGTATAACATAACAACGTAAATATTGCTCCAGGGTTTGGTTTAGTTTTTAATCCGTTTGTTTGGGGGTGAAAAGCAGTTGAAAACCTGGGGTTTATTCTCAATATTTTACACAATGACTTCCAGAATGCTGAGGTAAATTGTGTACCCCTGTCTGTGATTATATTGGTTGGTAACCCATGATGTTTGACTATGTGATTAAGGAAAGTATTGGCAGTAATGTAAGCTGATGGCAGACCTATCAATGGTATAAAATGTCCCAATTAGTTAAGTGATCAACTACTACAAGTATTGTGTTGTAATGTTGTGATTTGGGCAACTCTACAATAAAATCCATTGATATCGTGGACCAGGGTCTATCAGGAACAGGCAGAGGAGTTAATAGACATATAGGTCTTTTGTGGTCTATTTTATTCCTAGCACAAGTATCACAAGAAGAGATATAGTCATAAACAAACTGGTCCATTCGAGGCCACCAGAAACTTCTTCTTGTCTTTTCTATGGTCTTTTGTATGCCACTATGACCTGATAACTGTACATCATGAGTGTGATGTAAGATTTGATTTCTTAACGTGTTAGGTATGTACAAACATTCCTTGTGATACAGTAGACCTGTCTTAGAGTCTTTTGTACATACTTTGGGATATGAAGTTTCATTTTTTAAGGCTTTTATAATTACTTCTTCTAAAGGTGTTAATATACCTATGAATTTGTCAGCAGGTATGATTGGACTTAATGTCTCTTGGTAAGTTCATAAAACTTAGAAAGAGCATCAGCCTTGGTGTTTAAACTCCCAGGCCTATATGTTATCAGGAAGTTAAATATGTCTAAAAACAGTGACCACCTCACTTGTCTGGCTGTTAAAGTTTTACTTTGTTTTATATATTGAAGGTTCTTATGATCTGTATATACCTTAAAAGGGTCACAAGTCCCTTCCAGTAAATGCCTCCACTGTTCTAGGGAGGCCTTTATAGCTAATAGTTCTTTGTCCCCTATGCTGTAATTATTTTCTGCTGGGGTGAACCTTCTTGAATAAAAGGCCACTGGGTATATTTCTGTCTTTTCATTGTTATGCTGAGACAGAACTGCCCCAATTCCTGAAGTGGAGGCATCCACTTCTAACACATATTGCAGATTTGAATCTGGCATATGTAAAAGAGGAGCGTTAACACACTGTTTCTTTAGAAAGTCGAAAGCTTTTTGGGCTTGTTCAGTCCATTTGAATCTTTGCTTTTTGCTGGTGTGTTGGGTAAGTGGTTTCACTATGTTAGAAAAGTTTCTAATGAACTTTTGATAATAATTAGCGAAACCTATAAATCTTTGCAATGCACGTATGATAGTTGGAACAGGCCATTGAACTACTGCGGAGACCTTTTCTGGATCCATTTGGATCCTATTGGGTGTTATTATATATCCTAGGAACTTAATTTTGTTTACGTGGAAAAGACACCTCCTTTTTAGCATATCATTTATGCTCCTTCAACCTTGTCAAGACTCAACGTTCATGCTTTTCATGTTCTTGTTGTGTTTTGGAGTAGATTAATATATCGTCTAGGTAAACAATGACGCATATATCCATTAAATCATGAAATATCTCATTAATAAAATGTTGGAACGTTGCTGGGCGTTGCTCAATCCGAATGGCATAACATTATATTGATAAAGACCGTACCTGGTCCGGAATGCGGCCTTCCATTCGTCGCCCTCTTTCATCCATATGAGATTGTACGCTCCCTTCAAATCCAACTTCGTATATATATTAGCTCCTTTTAGACGTTCTATCAGCTCTGGTATTAACGGTAATGGATACCTATTTTTTACAATAATGGCGTTCAAGGACCTATAGTCAATTATAGGTCTTAATGTGCCATCTTTATTTTTTAACAAAAACATTCCTGCAGCCGCAGGGGAAGTTGAATGGGAAATAAAACCCTTTCTCAGATTATCATCCAAGTAAGATCTCAAAAAGGTTAACTCATCTTGGGAAAGGGGATAGATCTTCCCATGGGGTATCTGTGACCCCGGAATTGTATCTATGGGGCAATCCAATTTTCTACGCGGAGGTAGGTTTTCTGCCTCCTTCATATCGAAAACCTCTGCCAAATCCCGATAGAGCGCCGGTATTCCCGCCTTAATAGAGGCAATAACACTGTGTGGATAACAAGTGTTCATACAGTAAGTAGAGGTGAGTGTGAGTTTTGAATGTTCCCAGTCTATTTTAGGGTTATGTTGTTGTAACCATGTATACCCGAATATGATAGTGTGAAGAGCAATAGGGATAATGTCAAAACTAACATACTAGGTGTGACCTTTGTCTGTTGTGGTCAGTATAGGTATGGTGTGGTGTGTGATTGGACCCTTTTTGATTAAGGTACCATCTATAGATTTAACATAAACAGGGTTTTGCTTGCACACAAGAGGAACTTTATTATTTACAACATATATGGAATCTATGTAATTCCCGGATGCACCAGAGTCAATCAACGCCCTGCACTGGATACTTTCCTGATCCCACTGTAAAGAGAGAAGTAGAGTCAATTGCATATTGTCTGAAATATAGTTTATATAATTTTGGTTGTCTTGCTTACCCTTCTTTTGTCTTTGTAACAAAGGACAGTGTGTGACAGAGTGCTCCTTTTTCGCACAATATAAACATACATTTTCAAGTCTTCTTCTTGCCTTTTCTTCATTGGTGGGAGGACCCTTTATAACACCAATTTCCATAGGTGTAGAACTGGTAATGGCTTTCTCTGGTGGGGTGGTATAAATAAATGATCGCTTTGGTATAACATCATAAGTTGCCTTTTCTGCTTGCCGTTCTCTGAGTCTTCTGTCTATTGCTGTACTTAACTTAATCAGTACTGGGAGACTATCCGGCATTTCTTGTCTGGAAAGTTCATCTTTTAATGTTTCAGACAGTCCCAGTCTGAACTGGTTTTTAAGGCTAATTTGGTTCCATTGTGAATCAACTGCCCACATCTGGAAATCAGTGGTGTACTCCTCCACTGTCCTTTTTCTTTGCTTAAGGGAGCGTAGTTTTGATTCTGCTAGAATTTGTGTATCTGTGTCCTCGTAGAGATTTGACATGGCTTGAAAAAAGTCCTGTAGTGAATCCAGTATTGGATCGTTGTTCTCATAATATTTTTTTGCCCTGTTCTGGGCTCTCCTTGTAGAAATGAGATGGTAGTGCAAACTTTTATACGGTTTGAATGATACGTGCGAGGTCGCAATGAGAAAAGTAAGTTGCAAGCAGTTTTGGACAACTGTGCTGGACCACTGTATGCTGTATTAATTTGTTTTGTATTTTCCCCTATGGGCCTTTCACACAGACCTGTCTGGGATTAACTGCCTGTGACTCTGGGGACAGTGCAGCTGCCTGAGAGTGTTATTGAGTACCCAGGGCTGTGCATGTTGCAGGGTTATAGGATGTTTGCCCAGTCCCGTCTGAGAGTGCAGTTCTCTTCTGTGTTTTGTATATGTCTAGGGTGATTACATAAGCCTGTGCACCCTTGACTTGTCCCCCATTTGTTTGAGAGATTACATATTTTAGGGACCCAGGTTTTGGGAGAGACCTTGAAGTGGTACCTGGGCTTGTCCAATTTGGCAAGATGCTGTAACTAACTCTTCCATTTTTGCTTTTAATCTTAGCTGAGAGCTTGCAAGTGAGTGCTGGACATCCTTTGTGTGCTGTATTAATTTGTTTTGGAATTTTCCCTATGGGCCTTGAACTTAGACCTGTCTGGGGTTAACTGCCTGTGACTCTGTGACCCAGGGCTGTGCATGTTGCAGGGTCATTAATGTGTACCCAGTCCAGTCTGAGACTGCAGTCCCCTTCCGTGTTTTGTATATATATATATATATATATATATATATATATATATATATATATATATATATATATATATATATATATATAAAGAGAACAATGGGGATAAGAAAGCTCTAATTCTCCAATTTTAACAGATATGCATAGAATATGCTGTAAATAAACAATGCTGAATAAAAGGTTATAAACACAAATGCTAGGATATTGTAAATGAATTCCTGATTCCTAGTTTTTTTTAAATTAAATATATAAAAACCAGCTATATATTTGGTAGATGTTAATGCACAGAACTCAAATATTGATTACAGATAGAAGGTCTAATGTCTCTATGTATAGTTCATATATAGTTGGTAGAAGTTCCAAGATTTAAAGTCGTATATATATCTGCCTAGTTACAGAATCTAACCTCAATCCTGTGAGGTAAGTGATTGGCACTGAGGGATAGACCTCTTAGTGTGCACCTCTGGTAGCTCTTTTTATCCCAGGCTTCGTTTTTCTGGGTAGAGAACAATCCCTCTGGTGCTTCTTGTAGTATGGTAGAATCCCCAAATGATTAATGGCTCCTAGACCTCAATTTTTCTTATGAATTTTTCTGCACAGATGACAGGATCCTCTCTGCGCCTACTACAATATGGTAGACTTCCAGATTTTGCTCTCACCTGTAGATATCAGGATGCAGGGGGATTAATTTGGAGCACCACAAATGTTTCAGTTATGAAAACTGGTTCAGTTGGCAGCATGATCCAGGGAGGATCCTGTCAGGACATTATCCTGTAAGTGAACATTGCAATGTGTGCATATATATATATATATATATATATATATATACATACAAAGTTAGACATGTGTGTGTATTTATGTATGTATGTCTATGTTAAAGCCCTTTAGATGCCTTTTTTTTCTAACACTGGAGACCTCATGTCTTTGAGCCCTTATAACTTTTTAATGAAAATTTTTTTTGAATAATTGTTATCAGACATTGTTATTATGAGTGTAACTGTACTTTTAAAGGTATTTCTGATGTGTTTTGTGAAACTTTTTGTCTTGAATAACAGTTAAACAGAGCTCTGAAGTCACGCTATCCCGATGCGCATTAAATTTGATTACTCTCTAGTGAATGCGTTTACTTTCTACTCTTGATACGTGCACTACTTCTGATGCACACAAACAGCAGCAATATACCACTTATCACTTGCGTGCAATAGTTAGTGCTCCACTCGTAACCTGGCCTTGAGTATGACCACAAACTATTAGCTCTTAAAATTCCCAGAGTTTTACAGATTAGTTAATATACTTGTCCAGTTATAATATGTATCTAAAGAAAAGCTAGATTTTGAGAATTTAAAAAATATATATTGAATACTACATAGTTCAAATGTTTAATCAAACTTTTTATGATAGAAAATGTAATATTTATACATTTTAGAATAAAGATAGAGTATGGATTTTTAATGTACTGTATGTCCTTTACAAGCTATGATTAAAATGTCCCCAACAAAAGTTGAATGTTAAAAAGAAATCAGTTGTTCACCCCCCATATTTTCTGGCATTGCCCCCACCTTAAACACTACTGGGACACCATCAGCATATCAACTCCATTCTAGACACCACCATAGACCTACACCCAGCACTGATTCTCCTAAATAACTTTCCAAAAATACCTTGTCTATATTAAAGGAAATTACTACAATGCATGATAAATTGCGCCAAACATTTAATTCCTAGATTCGGGAAAAAGCAAATGGAGATACATGATGTTGACTATGTTCTATCACTATAGAAAATCCATAATAGTTTCCAGGGTAAGTCAGTCTTTATCCTAGACATCATTTTCATATGGGAACAGAGAAAAATAAACTAAATCGTCAATACCTGTCCTCAACAATTGGGCACCCCCATACTTCACATATCACTCTTATAGTAGTCTGGCTCCCACCCCTTCCTCCTCCTGCCCCCCTCTTCCCCCATCCCCCTCCTTTGACCTAGTTTCTCCCCCCCCTCGCTTCTCTTTCAACCTTCCCTCTCCCATTTCTCTCAATCCGATTATTATAACAAGAAGCCATCAAATGTTATCCCTGTTCATGTATAACCTCCTCTCTTAATTGAGTGTTATCGGTTGTTTCAACATTCTACAAGCAACACCAATTACCCTTGCAATGGATTACATTATTTAAGGTTTCCGAAGGGGACATTACTGACTCCAGCTCAGGGATACAAATTTCTCACTTGAAAAAGGACTTCTTCCAGGAGACCTCTCAATTCTTTATTTTTAAACATGTTTATTCAAACCCTAACGCTTTTTTCTCGTACTTTTTTTTTTAAATTCATTAAAAATATTAAATTACAAAAAAAAAAAAAGAAATCAGTTGATGTTCATACTTTCATGCTTCATCAGACATTTCAGGCCAGTTCAGTAGTGGCAATTGTCTTAAAGTGAGAGTAAACTCCGTGCAATTTTTATATAAAATGTTTAGTTATATTTGCAGTATATTTTCATTATTTATTTTACCCCACTTTTATGTAATTTAGCTCTGAAAATGTAGTAATTTCTAACTCATGGGGCGATATTACATATGTGGCATAGGGTTCAGCGCAACTGCTGAACCCCACGTCGCCTGTAAGTTCACCTTGCACATCAGGTGAATCACATAACGCGCCGCCAGATGATAAACTGCTGTATGTTGGAAAAACCGATGAAGTTCAGAAATGTGCACAACTACACATTTCTGGCGTCACCAGTAGCTTATGCCAGTATATCATCTTGCACGCATAACTAAAAATTAAATAAATGTTGAATTTACCAGTAAAAATCTAAACCGGAATATAAAAATTAAACCAACACGTCAAAATGCCATTCAAAACCCCTAATCCGCCGTCCCCCACATCACAATCACAAATAAAAGTTATTAACCCCTAAACTGCCATCACCCCACAAAGCAAAGAACCTAATAAAACTGTTAACACCTAAACTGCCAACCCCCCACAACACAAAGTAACTAATAAAACTAACACCTAAAGCGCGAACCCCCCACAATGCAAAGTACCTAATAAAACTATTAACCCCTAATCCACCAACCCCAAACAATGCAAAGTATTAAACTAATAACTAAGCCCCCTAACTTAACACCCCCTAACTTTACCCCAATTAAAATAAACTTAAATATAATTAAAAATATACTAACTACATTAAAAAATAATAAAATATAAAAAAAATAAAAAAAATGAATTACTAAATAAAACGAACATTACACAAAATAATAAAACCTACCCTTACACAAAATAAAAAAAACTATGATTACAGAAAATAAACAAAATTATCCAAAATAAAAAAAGTTATTCCAATTCTAATACTCATGTTTAAAAACAATAAATAAAAAATAAATTAAAAAACCCTAATCTATCAATAAACTACCAATAGCCCTTAAAATTGCCTTTGTAGGGCATTGCTCTAAAATTAACAGCTCTTTTACAAAGAAAATAAACAAAGTACCCCCTAACATTACAACCCCCCACCCCCCAAAATAAAAAAACCTTACTAAAAAAAGGGCATTTGTATGGGCATTGCACTCAAAAGGGCAATCAGCTCTTTTGCAGCCCATGAAAAATTAAAAAAGCCCTAATCTAAAAAAAAACAAAAAAAAAAAAAAAAAACACCTGACACTAACCCCAAAATCGGTACCCACCATTGACGAAGTCCGGAGAAACATCTTCATCCTATCAGCAAAAAATGTTGATCCAGGTGGCTCCATCTTCATCCATTGCTGGTCCATCTTCTATCTTCATGGTGGAGGAGCGGAGGTGGAGTGGTCTGGGGAGGCGCTGAGGTGGAGCGGTCGGAGGAAGCAGAGGTCATCGGCGACAGAGCGGTCCTCTTCATGCAATCTTCCGCCGCACACTGAAGATTGAATGCAAGGTACCCCTTTTATACATGGGTACCCTTGCATTCCTATTGGCTGAAAAATTCAAATCAGCCAAAAGGAGGAGAGCTGCTTGCATATTGACAGCGCCCACATTAAGCTTCATATGGACTTCACATCTGTATCTTATTGGTGGCCTGTTTTGTTATCATTTCTGTTAAAGCTAAACAATGGGAAATTGTTTAACTCAATGACAAACAATAGATATTTTGTTAACACAATGAAAATATGGGAGGATTTTTACTATTGAAAAAACAACTGCAGTAAGAAAATCGAGAAGCCTGTAGGAAAATGTTTTAATTTTAAAGTGTTACTGTCACTTTAATACATTATTTGTGTTTAACTATAGAATAAAATCTGTATAACATAAGGAAAGAAAAAGAATTGGAAGATCTATACAGGAGTTAGCTAAGCTTCTTAAATGATTTATGTGCATTTTATTATGTGCATATAAAGCTTGAAAAATATGGGCAACTAACCTTGTCAACTCCTACCTAATCTACAAGGTAGTGTATAAAATGATTCAGAGATTGTGTTTTCCAAACATAAAATTAGAGAAAGTTTTGTAAAGGTTATTAGCATACTGGCAGGACAAATCCATACATAACATCTGAAAAATTTCCTTCTTCTTCAAAAAAACACCCACTCATGTAGGAGGATGAAACTGATAAAATGTCCTTTGCAAATGTGCATAGCAAGGCAAAATTTACAAATTTCACCAACTGTATAAAACTCCATTTAGAAATGTCACCTTAGTGTTTTACTTTGTTTAATGTAGAAAATGTAATGCTCTCCGCTAATAAAACAAATGCACAAGTAAGCCTTGGAATGGGTTAGAAACAGTCACAATTTTTTTTTTCGGAAGGTGCAAAAGAGAAGATAAGTTAATATATTAACAACATCAATAACAATGCAAAATAGTTTTAAATAAATTTCAACTTTACATTTGTCATGATTCAGATAGAGCATACAATCTTAATTAAAGTACTACTATTAAAACGTTTTCTTTGTTTTCATGTTATCGTTTGTTGGAAAAGCAGGAAGGTAAGCTTAGGAGTGTGCACGTGTCTGCAGCACAATATGGCAGTAGTTTTGAAACAATGTTACACATTAGCAAGAGCACTATTTCCTGTCATGTAGTGCTCCAGACATGTGCACACTCTTCAACAAAGAATAATATGAGACTGAAGCAAATATAATAATGTTTATAGCGCTGCGGAATCTGTTGGCTCTGTACAAATAACCGATAATAATAATAGAAGAAAATTGGAAACTTTTTTAAATTGTATGCTCTGTCTGAATCATAAAATAAAAAATGTGGGTTTCATGTCCCTTTAAATTAACCCTTAACTCCTTCAAGCACAAATATTTCTTAGCCTGTTTAAAAGTAGATTCTAAAGGGCCGATTTATTATGCCCTGTATGCTGCTATATGCAGCTGTTTCCACGCAAGCCTTCAGGTTTGCCGGAAACATAAGTTAAGAAGCAGCGGTCTTCAGACCGCTGCTCCTTTACTCGTCCACCACCTTTGAGGTGGCGAGCAGCAATCCGCTTAATCGCATGCGATTGGGTTGATTGTCACCCCCCTGCTAGAGGCCTATCTGCAGGGGGCGGCATTGCACAAGCATTTCACAAGTGGATCATGTCCGCCAGACACATGATAAATCGGCCCCTACATGGGCATAATGTGTAGTGCACTGAAAATTAAATGATAGCAAATATAATTTACTGAAATCTTGAATAAATGTACATTCTTTTTTTTTTTTTGTAAAGACCCACAGCTTGAGCAGGGATATAAAAATGATACTAAGGGGCCTATCTATCAAGCTCCGTATGGAGCTTGACGCCCCGTGTTTCTAGCGAGTCTTCAGACTCTCCAGAAACACAAGTTATGGAGCAGCGGTCACAAAGACCGCTGCTCCATAACCCTGTCTGCCTGCTCTGAGCAGGCGTACAGGAGTTGCCAGAAATCAACCCGATCAAGGACAATCGGGTTGATTGACACCTCCCTGCTGCGGCCGCGAGTCTGCAGGGGGCGGCGTTGCACCAGCAGCTCTTTGTGAGCAGTTGGTGCAATGCTGAATACGGAGAGCGTATTGCTCTCCACATTCAGTGATGTCCTGCGGACCTGATCCGCACTGTCGGATCAGGTCCGCAAGACATTTGATAATTCGGCCTCTAAGAATGTAAATTAAAAAAAAAAATCAGCAGAGTTAAAACTTGGATCGCTCATTAAAATTCAGAATTCCTGTGTAAAAACAAAGTATGGCAGTTTGAGTGATTTTTTTTTTGCGTTCTCTTTTCTCAGCTATTCCTGTTAAAACACTTGAATTTGTAAACTATATAAAAGATCAA
Source organism: Bombina bombina (assembly GCF_027579735.1). NCBI lineage: Eukaryota > Metazoa > Chordata > Amphibia > Anura > Bombinatoridae > Bombina > Bombina bombina. The sequence continues at coordinate 969,819,399 of NC_069503.1, forward strand.
TCTTTTAACCACATGAAAGATTAATTTATTAATTCACTTTTTATAAATATGTCAAATGGGGTTTATCAAAAGATCAAGGCTGAAAACTCAAAAAATCCTCCAAAAAGCTGCTCGGAAATAATCTTCTTGTGGATTCCAATACCAACATAGAACTCAACATATAATTGTCACCATGCAAGGTATAGTGGGTGTTAGCATAATATTAATGCATATAAAAAAAACGTGTATAAGTTAGTTATCTCAGAGTTTTCAAATGGTTTTGGGTGCCTTTGAATTAGAAGAAACTTGAAGAAGATGTGTTTAACAAGATTGATTCCCCCAGCAGCGGCGAGCAAAGAGGGAAGAGGGAAGAACCCAGCACCAAATCCCCAACCGCCCTGTGGCCGAGGGAAATGTGGCATTAGGGAGGCCAGATCGCCCAGTCGCCACACGGAAGCCCGAGTCCTCCACGCAAGTCAGTTCACATGGGAATTCTGATGGACTTTTTTAAAGGCTATAACTTAAAATCTATTTTTTTATGGCTCCAATTTCTTTTAAATGTTTTGACTGACCTATTTCATACTGGCTGAATTAAACAATAATGCCATTGAAGTACAGGTTTATAAATGATTTATATATTATACATTTGTACGGCTCACAATATGTGAGTAGTAACAAAGGAGTTGTGTTTTATAGAAACCTTATTCTGCATATTTGCCAAATGTTGATTCTTATAACAACATTTTTACTTTTGATTAACCTTATGGAAGGGCCTAGACATGACTGGTACTGCTCATTGGCATTCCAAAATTTCCAGACCAGATATAGGGTTCCCCGGGTCATTTGGAAAAGGCTGAGCTGCTAATTCATCTCCAAATATAAGTATTTTTGTTATTTTTTTTTTGTGTTTTCTTCAAGTACCTGTCTAATTTCCTGTTAATAAAATAATCATATTACTTTATACCTAAGTGAGTGGGCATTTTTGGTGACTTTTCCTAATCATCTCACAACCTAAAACATCACTCAAGTTTTGTGACATTACAGTTGTGTTAACGCTTTCACTGCTAAGCCCTTTTCACACCGCTGTGCCAAGCCTATTTTGAGCTTTTTTTGATGATTAAATTTAGACGCTATTGTAGGCCAAATGATAAACTGTTTTTCTGCAGGCCCAGTAGATTCAGAATGTACCATTATTATATTTATATTTTATTGCATGCGAGATCACTGCAACAAAAAATGTTAAAAAAATGTATATATTTTTTAGATTTTAGTAAATAACATTAAAAATTGTCATGTGATCACCATACTACCATACCATGTTATCAAGGGTATCCAAATTTGAAAAAGGGTCCCATACAGGCTTTTGGGACTTTTAATAAATACTACAGATCCCCTTTATGCCAGAGTAGAAATAAATGTACATTTTTCTTTTAGGTGATGACTGTCACCACAGTAATCACCTATCTATACACCTAAATATGGAAAATATGCATATTTTTCAATAAAGGAAATTGCACACTCAAATAAAGTTAATTGGAGGCCTACACACATGTTAAATTGTTTATTATGTGTCCCTAAATATACTATCCAGTGAAACCCATGCTGTGCGTGTTTTTCTCTTTCTGTTTTATATTGTTTGTTTGTTTTTTGCTTTTTTTTTGGGGGGGGGGGCTTGATGTATTCCAAAACCACCAACTTTTGAATAAGCAAATATAGGATCCTGATGTCTGTAGCTGCTAAGGGAGCTGAGATTGCAAGTGTTAAATAATCTCTCCAGCTCCATTGCAGCTATTGCGACTCCTCCCCTTTGTGATGTCACCACATTTGTGGCTAAGTCACTGTACTGCCATTAAAGGTTTGGTAGTTACGCCCACTAGGCCATCAACAATCCCCACTCTGTAGTTTGAGGGATTGCCGAAAACAGCTTTGGATCACCAGTCCCCCTCATGACTAGAACGCTTTCTCATGCTCACACTGGCCATGATGCGCATGACAAGAATGCCTCAGTATGCACCTCAAAGTGATTAAACAAATAGTTCTTATGAAACTGCATGCAGTACTTTATTTACAGTGATTTGTGTTTTATAGACAAACCCAGTGGAATAAATGTGCTTGCTGTTGTGTACAAGACGTAGTTTTTTCCTATAACCTGTGATTTACTTTTGTTGTGATGTTTACAAAATTTATTGTACCTGATAAAGACTAGGAATTTGGCATCTGATGTTTTCAAATTAAATTCTGTTACTAGCACATGGGGCAACAGCAATTTATAAATCCATTGGGGAAAATAATGTTTCCTTTAGATTTATGGGAATAAAGAGATGTAACATTTTTCATTTGTGAAAATGTACTAAAGGATGCTTATCCAACTGTAATTTTTTTTTTAAAGGGACAGTCTTTTAATACAGTAAGAAGGGCATGTATCTGAAGACATGGAACATCTTACACTGCTTTGTTTTAGAACATGATAAAAAAAGTATTCAAACAACTAAATAGCACTGATGTCTGTTTAAAGGGGTATGCTACCCATATACTGCATCATATTACCATCCCTATTGGGGCTTTAAAGGGACACTGTCTTATAAAATCTGTTTTCTCTTAATATATTATACCTACTGCAAAGTATTAGATATATAGGAAATAGTTCATTAAATATTGTTCATTAAATTATTAAATATATAGGAAATTGTTCATTCATGTTTATGTTTGTATTTGTGATAGCCGTTTTTGCTTATTAATGTTCTCAAGGACATGCCTATAAAAATGGGCTGTTCCTGCAGGTAATACAGACTCGCTGATGTTATATATGTTTAAACACAGACTAATAGGTAGGCATTAAAATGCTAATTGTAGCTTGTAGGTTCAATGAGCGCAACATGCTAGTTCACAAATCTCTTTCTCTTGTAGCCCCCACTGGGAGATAAAGTAGTGCTATTGTATTCTGTTTGCATAGCTTTTCTACAATATGATTGTTATTCATATTTTCTGCAGGCAAAATCAGTTATTTCAAATAAAACAATAAAGGTGAATTAGATTTTTGCAAACAATTAGATACGCTTCAACAGATAAATGGACCATTAAGAACACATTAATAAGGAGAAAATTCTAGAGTACAATGTCCCTTTAAGGCAGTGTGTACCTGGGATGTATAAGATTAACTTAATGAAGTTCTGCAAGGTTATGGCAAAATACCACATAATCCGCTAAAAGCAAAGTGTGAACTCAGCACTGATTCTTTTCTAATTGGCTGCTCCTTTTTCATCATGCAGAGGAAAGTAGTAAGGAGACCTTCATGATGAGCAAGTTATTTGCTAGAAGCTCAACAATAAATTGGACTATCAAATCTATATTTGTTTCCTATGTAAAGCTTTTATAATACCATAAACCCAATAGCATATCTGTAAGATGAAATAGCTACTCAGCTTGTATGTAGGGAGCTCTGTTGAAGAGATGGTAAACTCTCCTCTTTATAAAATCAGATACGGAATATTAGTGATATTTTAGATGGAATTTCATTCATCTGTTGTAATGAAGTTGCGCTGTAACTTACTTTTTAGTATAGATATAAAATTAAAATTGCTCGCACTCCACTCGCCCACTTTAAGAGTCAGTTTTTCCAATCAGCGCAATTTCCATATGGCACTTTTATTGTAGTTAGAGCATTGATTGAAGAACAAGTCAAAATGTTAGCTCACTGAAAAATTTACTTTTGAAGTGTGCGGCGGAACACCGGGTATTTTAATTTTATATCTATATTAAAAAGGAATTTAAAGTGCTTCTTCGTTACAACTGATTAATTAAACTACATCTAAATATTACTAACATTCCGGACCATTTTTTTTTAAACAGGGCCAGACTGGGAATAAAAAGAAGCCCTGGAAAAATATCCATTAATTACCCATTTAAATTGTAGCTTTTCAGCCCCAACTGCTGCAGCCCACAGGGAAATCTTATGGTATCCTGGTAGGCCAATCTGGCCTTGTTTATAAAAGGGAGAGTTTGCCATCACTTTAATTATGTTGCATTAAAAATAAGACTAAATTATGGTATTTTGTATATTTTAGAGTTAGTTCTTCATTTTTTCATTTCTGCTTAAAGGGCCAATATGCTCTCACTCGTTAGAGCATGTCGTTTTATCACTAATGACACTACAACTTCAGTCAGCAGTGCTAATTGCACAACATGTCATACAAGGTATAATAATAATATCACTAGAATGGTCCTTTAATTGTTTTACATTTGTAATTTTACTGTAGTTTTGTATAATATATGGATAAGTTTGACTGATTTATATTTTGACTATTTTTTGTTTTACTGATAAGAATCTTCGTATTTTTATTTTTAAACAACTGAAAATTTTCATTACGGATTAACAGTGTCAAAAGTAAGAAATATATTAAATAACACTGTGTTACAACAGTGTATGTAGTTGTGTGGATGTGGAAAGTATAAACTAATTGCAATTGTAGAAATATTAAAGGCTATTATACAAACATGGTAAGAAATCTAGATTTTTAAGCAGTGATCAAACTAAACAAGTTAAGAATAGCAAGTTGCTGAATGGCCTAATCAATGTTAACAGGAAACACAAGAAAGTCATCTGTTAATGCAATAGCTGTCCTTTACCTTGGCAACAGCAAAATGTTTACAGGTGGGATAAAGGGACGGTAATTACAGGACTGCTCTGTTGTGTTGCTATAGAATAACATATCAGCCAATTCTTATAGTTTTTAAAACAAATTAACATCATTTTTACTACATTTTTCAATTGTTAAACTCCACCCACAGTTTGCCTTATTTGGATGAGCCAAACTGGGATTTAGACCCCAGTCAACAAGACTAGACACTGTTATACAGTTAGTATGAAATTAACTGTTTTGCAGTTGTTATCTGATAAAGCCAATTAGGGGCAATATGTAGCAGAGTTCGCCTTAAGAAGGCAGCAGGGTGCATTTCAAGTTCTGAGAATTACAAATTGCACATTTTTGGGGGCTAAATTACATGTAAAATAAACAATAAAAATATATTGCAAAGTTGTTTCATTATAAAAAAATCTGAAGGTGCTTACTATATATACAGTACATTAATATATACAGGGCACAGAAAGTACCTGTAAAAAAATATTTTAAAAAAGTGTTTTTATTTTCCATCTTCAAATGTGTTTTTTTTTCCTGCATTGCCCAGGCCGTACTACCCTTGCAGTCGATTAACTGGTTCCTGGGCTTCTGCAATGATGGAAAGTGGCGCTGGAGTGTACTACCATTAAAGTCAATAACAGGGATGGTACAGCAGCTAGACACACAGAAATATTAACTGTTAATATAAAAGCATTTATAGATAGCCACTAAAATAAAAACACTTTTAGATAGCTTTTCAAAATCAGCTTTTACAGGTTCTGTCTGTGCACCCCATATATTAGTATGCCGTGCTTAAATAAGCTGTCATTTGCAGCCTGTTTAATACGAAATTTATGTCATTATATATATATATATATATATATATATATATATATATAGTCTACCTAGGTATGCGTTTTAGCAATGGATATGCATGCTCTATATGAATTAATGAAAGAATAATGTTGGTTTCATGTTCCTTTAATGTTGGAATTATGTGGATACACCATGACTTTAAAGCATAGATGGGATGGCTAAATGCCTTGTAAAGTCTGTTTGTAAAGAATGAGAGGGCAAGTTATTAATTGGTCCACTGAGACAGTATTCTTCTGTTTATGTCCTCAGGACTCACTAATGGGCCAGATTTTCATGGTGGATTAATCCTAGTGATTGCTTATTTCTTCTTTTCTGTAATTTATATAACACATCATTTAAGATAGCTTGTCAATGAGTCCTGAGTACTGGAATAGAAGAACTATGTAAGAAAATGTAATTTAGGATTTAAATACTTGTGCATGTTCTATATTTCATCTACCCTGTTATTAATATAACAGTTCTTGCTTCTTCAAAACAGGATGAGTTCCTGGATGTCATTTTTGACAAGAAATAATTTTTTTAAACCTCATCAACTGACCCAGTCTGAACAATTGCATTAATGGAATTAATGACTATAAACTATCTTTAACTCTAATGCAACATAAAAAAACTATTGACTCTCTCATTATCTCTAAGTATTGATTACTACAAAAAAGTGGATGATTCTCTCATTATCTATAGGTATTGATTACTACAACATTTTCCTGCCAATGCCATCACCACCCACTCTTCTGCAATCCTTCTTCATCCCACACACTTTCCTGACTTATTCAGGGTAAGTATTTGCCTTCCCCACTTAATTAATCAAACTACCACTAATGTATCAACAATACTGAACCTGCTTAACATTTTAGATCTCATTTCCAAATACATTCTCTTCTATCCTTCTCCTCCTATATACACCTATTGCTTACACATATAAAATATTTTCTGTTCCAGGCCTTATATGTGAATTTCATTCTAAGCACATTCAGACTATTTTCAAACCTAAAACTTTTTAATAACGACTTTAAAACCAACTGTTCAGCATATTTTGACAAAGATTACTTATTCCATTAAATTCAAGGTGTTATTTTTCTCCTAAACAAATATTAAAATTATATCTTCCACTTATATACAATACCATTTTTTCTATTTCTTACAATGCAGGAAATCTTATTTAGATGATAAGCCCTCTTTCAAAAGGGGCCCACATTAATCTCAGCTGATTTTGGTTCCTCAAAACTTGAGAAAGACAACAAGGAAAACTAAGATTTTATACATATATTATTGGTAAAGTCAGATATTGGGTAATCCTAGGATTACCCGGGTAATCCTGACATTACACAGTGGCTGTGGGTAAAGCCCGATGTAAGATCATATATTGGGCTATACCCAGGTAATGCTAGAGTAATCCTAGGATTACCCAAACACTTCTGGATAAAGCTAATATTTCATATGTTTGTTTTGTAGCATGTTTTGTTACATAAAACATTAAACATTTTACAAACCAACATGAATTTATACAGCTGGATAAAGCTAATAAAATCATACATTGGGCGGGCTTTACCCGGGTAATGCTAGGAAAGCACACCAACAGGAACAACAGGAAATTAAACATTTTTATTTTTTATATGTTTGTTTTTAGCATGTTTTGTTACATGAAACATTATTTAACACTTTTTTTATATTATTATTATTATTATCGGTTATTTGTAGAGCGCCAACAGATTCTTTTGTACCATGTTTTGTTACACCAATAGTAAATTAAACATTTTTATTTTCATATGTTTGTTTTGTTACACCAACAGCACTGTAATTCCCCCATCTTCACTATATTTTTTGCCTCCGCCTGGAGGTTTCAAGGGGAGCAAAGCCCCTCTTGTAAACCTCTTTTAAGGAGGTTCACTTGGGGTTGATGCCAGAGGATCGGCGGTGCACCTTCCTTTACCCCCCTAGGTGGAGGCAAAAAAATAGTGTAGATGGGGGAATCACAGTACATCGGGCTTTACCCACATATGCTTGGATAGTAATATAATTAAACCCCTTATCAACATCTACTAAATAATTCACTTTCAACAATTAGTGAATATTCCCCTATCAATATTTAGTGATTAAACCCCTTATCAACATTATCAGGTCTATTCACTAAAGGTAGAATTGTAGGATAATTTGTATTGCTATATGGAGCCTTTTTTACTTTTAGTGGCAATACACACTGCATGCACACAGGTGAATTAATGCATTCTATAAACCATTATTCAATACATCACTGTTTAGTGGGTAATACCCTTTCAAATTGACACTATGCTGCAAACTAACTGTTTTAACACAGATAACTGCATGCTTGTAAAAAGTTAAATCTATCCAGGCACTTAAGCAAAGCAGGTATCGATCATCCGATTTATTCAGATTTATTTAGAAGACTTTGAGTAATCCTAGGATTACCAGGGTAAAGCCCAATGTATGATTTTACATTGGGCTTTACCCAGATCTGCTGGATAATGTCAGGATTACCTGGGTAATGCTAGGATTACCCGGATTTCTGACTTTACCCATAACATTTATATATATATATATATATATATATATATATATATATATATATATATATATATAGGGAGTGCAGAATTATTAGGCAAATGAGTATTTTGACCACATCATCCTCTTTATGCATGTTGTCTTACTCCAAGCTATATAGGCTCGAAAGCCTACTACCAATTAAGCATATTAGGTGATGTGCATCTCTGTAATGAGAAGGGGTGTGGTCTAATGACATCAATACCCTATATCAGGTGTGCATAATTATTAGGCAACTTCCTTTCCTTTGGCAAAATGGGTCAAAAGAAGAACTTGACAGGCTCAGAAAAGTCAAAAATAGTGAGATATCTTGCAGAGGGATGCAGCACTCTTAAAATTGCAAAGCTTCTGAAGCGTGATCATCGAACAATCAAGCGTTTCATTCAAAATAGTCAACAGGATCGCAAGAAGCATGTGGAAAAACCAAGGCGCAAAATAACTGCCCATGAACTGAGAAAAGTCAAGCGTGCAGCTGCCAAGATGCCACTTGCCACCAGTTTGTCCATATTTCAGAGCTGCAACATCACTGGAGTGCCCAAAAGCACAAGGTGTGCAATACTCAGAGACATGGCCAAGGTAAGAAAGGCTGAAAGACGACCACCACTGAACAAGACACACAAGCTGAAACGTCAAGACTGGGCCAAGAAATATCTCAAGACTGATTTTTCTAAGGTTTTATGGACTGATGAAATGAGAGTGAGTCTTGATGGAAACAGTGGAAAAGGTATGGAGTGAGCGCTAAAACAAGCTTAATAGGCCAATAGGATGAAGAAGTGCACTAAAATGGTTCAAATGGGCTAGAACGATATAATGCTGATCTCAATAAAATGGACAATTTAATATGCATATAAACAAAAATAGGTAGTAGACGTGGATAAAGTTAAAATACTTAACATTAGCATGGATCCATGTAATGACTAAAACAGGTGTACAACAACGGTAAAAACAGTAATAAAAACAGTGATAAACAGACAGATAAGAAGTCAGTGAGATCCTCTGCGAATTAGGTCAGAGGTCTCTTTCTATGTGTAGATGTAATTGCGAATAGACACAGTAGAAACAATAATAATGGTGTCTGAGTGATAAAATGCAATAAGTGAAAAAATGCAATAATGGTTGGTGAAAATTCAATTACAATTGGTAAAAAACAAAAAAAAAAAATAATCCCAAATATGATTCAAAGTTCACAATACAAGTGAGAAAATAAACAGTGACCAAGGGTGATCCAAATCAGATAAATCAACAATCCATAAAAACCATATGTTGAAAAAATTAGTGGTGTAAAGTGTCAGTCCAAAAATCCATATATAAAAAGTGATCCAGAAACAAAACAGAAATGGTGATCCAAAAATTGCAGATAATAGTTCAAAAGTAGAATCCAAGGTAATATAAAAATAAAAGTCTATGTAGAAAAACCTTCCATATCAAAATGTGTTGTGGAGAAATGACACGTGAAAAACAAAACGTTGGTACAATAAATACACAAAAATTGATAATAAACAAACGATCCAAACCTGTGAAAAGACAGAAACAAAAAATAGTGCAATAAAGTTTGTTACGCTTTAGAAGGTATGAAAATAAGCTCACCAGTATGTCTGTGTCAACGCGTTTCGGCCTATCTTAAGGCCTTTCTCAAGACTATACTGATGTGTAACTACTGAGAGCTTATATGGGGTGCCAAGTGATGCTATTGGTGGTAGGTTTTGGCGCCAAAAATGGATGTGACACCTCTTCCTGTTTAGCCTATTGGATTCTGGGACATAATAGAACTCTTTTTCTTTTTGTTTAAATCATATTATTATTATAACATTACTACTTATATTCGATTACCACATTATGTTTCAAAAGTTACCTATAATTTATTCATTTCTACAGTTGATTTCAATCCAAATTGTATTGAAAAAAACGTTAGTGAATACCATTACTTCCGGTTTCGTGTATCACTTCCGGTTTCGGTAAAAATCACTTCCGGTATGTCACTTCCGGTTTCGTTCGGGTCACTTCCGGTTTTGGCGATTTTACTCCCCACTTCCGGAAGTGACCCGAACGAAACCGGAAGTGACATACCGGAAGTGATTTTTACCGAAACCGGAAGTGATACACGAAACCGGAAGTAATGGTATTCACTAACTTTTTTTCAATACAATTTGGATTGAAATCAACTGTAGAAATGAATAAATTATAGGTAACTTTTGAAACATAATGTGGTAATCGAATATAAGTAGTAATGTTATAATAATAATATGATTTAAACAAAAAGAAAAAGAGTTCTATTATGTCCCAGAATCCAATAGGCTAAACAGGAAGAGGTGTCACATCCATTTTTGGCGCCAAAACCTACCACCAATAGCATCACTTGGCACCCCATATAAGCTCCCAGTAGTTACACATCAGTATAGTCTTGAGAAAGGCCTTAAGATAGGCCGAAACGCGTTGACACAGACATACTGGTGAGCTTATTTTCATACCTTCTAAAGCGTAACAAACTTTATTGCACTATTTTTTGTTTCTGTCTTTTCACAGGTTTGGATCGTTTGTTTATTATCAATTTTTGTGTATTTATTGTACCAACGTTTTGTTTTTCACGTGTCATTTCTCCACAACACATTTTGATATGGAAGGTTTTTCTACATAGACTTTTATTTTTATATTACCTTGGATTCTACTTTTGAACTATTATCTGCAATTTTTGGATCACCATTTCTGTTTTGTTTCTGGATCACTTTTTATATATGGATTTTTGGACTGACACTTTACACCACTAATTTTTTCAACATATGGTTTTTATGGATTGTTGATTTATCTGATTTGGATCACCCTTGGTCACTGTTTATTTTCTCACTTGTATTGTGAACTTTGAATCATATTTGGGATTATTTTTTTTTTGTTTTTTACCAATTGTAATTGAATTTTCACCAACCATTATTGCATTTTTTCACTTATTGCATTTTATCACTCAGACACCATTATTATTGTTTCTACTGTGTCTATTCGCAATTACATCTACACATAGAAAGAGACCTCTGACCTAATTCGCAGAGGATCTCACTGACTTCTTATCTGTCTGTTTATCACTGTTTTTATTACTGTTTTTACCGTTGTTGTACACCTGTTTTAGTCATTACATGGATCCATGCTAATGTTAAGTATTTTAACTTTATCCACGTCTACTACCTATTTTTGTTTATATGCATATTAAATTGTCCATTTTATTGAGATCAGCATTATATCGTTCTAGCCCATTTGAACCATTTTAGTGCACTTCTTCATCCTATTGGCCTATTAAGCTTGTTTTAGCGCTCACTCCATACCTTTTCCACTGTTTCCTTCTTGTAGTCCGCTAGGGGACTTATTTGGTAGTGAGCTTTAGGCTGTCTTTTTAGCGCTTGGGATACTACATACATAGTGAGTCTTGATGGGCCAGATGGATGGGCCCGTGGCTGGATTGGTAAAGGGCAGAGAGCTCCAGTCCGACTCAGACGCCAGCAAGGTGGAGGTGGAGTACTGGTTTGGGCTGGTATCATCAAAGATGAGCTTGTGGGGCCTTTTCGGGTTGAGGATGGAGTCAAGCTCAACTCCCAGTCCTACTGCCAGTTTCTGGAAGACACCCTCTTCAAGCAGTGGTACAGGAAGAAGTCTGCATCCTTCAAGAAAAACATGATTTTCATGCAGGACAATGCTCCATCACACGCGTCCAAGTACTCCACAGCGTGGCTGGCAAGAAAGGGTATAAAAGAAGAAAATCTAATGACATGGCCTCCTTGTTCACCTGATCTGAACCCCATTGAGAACCTGTGGTCCATCATCAAATGTGAGATTTACAAGGAGGGAAAACAGCACACCTCTCTGAACAGTGTCTGGGAGGCTGTGGTTGCTGCTGCACGCAATGTTGATGGTGAACAGATCAAAACAATGACAGAATCCATGAATGGCAGGCTTTTGAGTGTCCTTGCAAAGAAAGGTGGCTATATTGGTCACTGATTTGTTTTTGTTTTGTTTTTGAATGTCAGAAATGTATATTTGTGAATGTTGAGATGTTATATTGGTTTCACTGGTAAAAATAAATAATTGAAATGGGTATATATTTGTTTTTTGTTAAGTTGCCTAATAATTATGCACAGTAATAGTCACCTGCACACACAGATATCCCCCTAAAATAGCTAAAACTAAAAACAAACTAAAAACTACTTCCAAAAATATTCAGCTTTGATATTAATGAGTTTTTTGGGTTCATTGAGAACATGGTTGTTGTTCAATAATAAAATTAATCCTCAAAAATACAACTTGCCTAATAATTCTGAACTCCCTGTATATATATATATATACACCTGTTCAATTGTTTGGTAACACAAATTGCTAATCCACCAATCACATAGCAACAACTCAATGCATTTAGGCATCTAGATGTGGTGAAGACGACTTGCCGAAGCTCAAACTGAGCATCAGAATGGGGAAGAAAGGGGATTTAAGTGACTTTGAATGTGGCATGGTTGTTGGTGCCTGATGAGCTTGTCTGAGTATTTAAAAAAAAAGCTGATATACTGGGATTTTCACGCACACCCATCTCTAGGGTTTACAGAGAATGGTCTGAAAAAGAGAAAATATCCAGTGAGCGGCAGTTGTGTGGATGAAAATGCCTTGTTAATGTCAGAGGTCAGAGGAGACTGGGCAGACTGGTTCGAAATGATAGAAAGGCAACAGTAACTCAAATAACCACTTGTTACAACCAGGGACAACCAGTCAGGCACTAAATGCTGAAATTTAGTCATACAGGATTTGTATGTTCTTTTAACATTGAAAAATATGTTCTTTTAATTATTTGAATCCTATAATGTAAGATCTTTGTTAATATTAATTTTTTATCACCTAGATTACAAGTTTTGCGTTCGTGTTTTAACGCTGAAAACAGTAATACAGCCATTACAAGTCTTGTCCTATAGCTGTACCGCAAGCATTTTAGCCTGTAACGCAACATTGGTCCCGCACTCAAAAAAATGCATGTATTACACCCTATACCAACACGATCCGTACCGTAATCTGAGACCAGTAGTTATGAGTTTTACGCAACAAAACTGTTACACAAAACTCATAACTAAACTGTTACAAAATACACTAACACCCATAAACTACCCATTAACCCTCCCACATAGCAAACACTAAATTAAACTTATTAACCCCTAATTTGCTGCTCCCGACATCGCGGCCACTAATAAAATTTATTAACCCCTATTCCCCCGCTCCCCAACATCGCCACCACTATAATAAAGTTATTAACTCGGGGGGTCGGAGCTTGCTCTTGAGCTGACGAGTCGCACATCTTAGTAACTCCGGTTATATTCTACATAAAAATCTAACTTGGCGGCTATTCAGGTTCTTAAGCTAAGTAAATATTGCAAGCCTAAAAGCCCAGGAGAACCGGCAGTCTGAAATTTCAAGGAAAAAATATAAGATAAAAATTCTACGGTAGAAACTTCCGTTACAAGGAACCCCTGATAGCGGCCATTTCCCTATACATGTGGAGACGAACGAGAGAGCTGGGACTAGCTGAAAGCCCCTTACAGTATTCACATCCTATTGCAGCGCAGTATGGTATCTGCTGTTCACATGCTCAGAGAGATGAGCAGTCTGCTGGATGTATACCAGGCTGCTTTTGAACACGTATTAAAGATGGCGCTCCAGCCTGATGGGACGGACTCTGCAGAACCCGATCCTTGTACCGTCACCTCGACACCAGTCTTCACTAAAGGTAACACTTGGGAGCCGCAGTGCTCACCACCCACCTCGCAAGACAAACAGAGAGACAAACAGAGAGCTATAACAACAGGCCTTGAGGAGGTAATCAGCTTGAGTGTTGGGACGGATGCCAAGATTATAAGGAGCAACGCAAAATGCCTAATTGCCTTACCTATCACCTACAGAGCCATTGAGGAAGGGGCCTATACCGGTCAAGTGACAAACAAAATCGGGTGGAAGACTCCAACCAAGATGTATCCGAGGCTAGAGGTTCTGGCATTCCACTGGGGACAATGTCTAGTGACTTCTTGTGAACTTGTTGGGGGAACCCACTTACTCTGGCCATCTGGAGTGGGATAGAGATTACAAGGCCTATAGTTAACAGTGGTGTATAAAGTCATGCCGCAAAGTTACAAATGTCTACTACTTTGTTTTGTTTTATAGTTATTCAATTAGTTAATTCATGTTTGCAATATAGAGTTGCTAGATCTTGTGCCACACCGCAACGATAGAGACTCCAGTTTCAGATTTCTGTCAGTTTCTTATCCCACTAAGTATTATGAGGACCTCAAGAGGGGGAAAATTACTGTAAGCAAATAGGTTCCCTATTATATGGACTTCCTCTATGTCTCAGGACTGATTCCTACAGTCTCCTACCTCATAGTATTCTTTTTAGATCTTAATATTCACTGGGATACTAAACTATATGAAGGTTACAAACCTAAGGTTCTGCTTTAGTCTCTATTCAAGTGTATCATGTTTGAATGGTGAGGTCTATTATATTGTATTTTCCCTATAGATTTGACTAGTCTAATGGTCCAGTTGTTATTATATACAGTTTTAGCTTAAAGGGCCATAATACCCAAATGTTTAAACACTTTAAAGTGATGCAGTATAGCTATAAAAAGCTGACTAGAAAATATCACCTGAACATCTCTATGTAAAAAAGAAAGATATTTTACCTGAAAAGTTTCTCAGCAGCCACATCCCATTGTAAAGGACTTCTAAGCAGCATATCAGTATGTCTGTCCCGGGACAGTGGAAGGAGCGAGTTTTCGTGCACACTCATCTTATTTCCCTATTCATTGTAAGGAAGTTTACAATGAAATCTCATGAGAGTTAAGTGAAATCTCATGAGATCACAGTAAAAGAGTTCATGACCTCAGCACTGTTGATGCTGATTGGCTGCTGTTCATTTCTTCATTTTTTTAATTTTTTTTTTTAACCTGCAGCTGGGCTGCAGCTGAGTATAACTTTTTACACAGGACTTACTCTACTGAGCTGAGGAAATTGTGAGGTAAAATATCTTCCTTTTTTACATAGAGATGCTCAGGTGTTATTTTCCTGTCAGCTTTTTACAGTTATACTGTATCAGTTTCAAGTGATTTAGCATATGAGTATTATGTCCCCTTCTTTAACTGCTTTTTGAAATAGCTTACTGTTTCATAGGACAGCATTGGTTGATTTATCTTTACATGCAAGACTTCTACAGCTCTTTTGGCTAGGAATGCAACATATATTTATAGTTACCTAAGTACATACATATATTTCACACATAACTTATACTGTGGGCTTCAATGATCATGCAAAATTAAAAGGTATTTGCAAGCTATACATTAGAATACAGTGAATTTAACTTGTATACCTCTTATTCCAACCCTCTGAGTGATTACGTCTCAAGTTTTTATGTAGAATTGTGTTGACTATGTACTAACTAACATAAAGTAAGAAAATCCCTTAGGTTCTGTTTAGGCAAGCGTTATTGCACCAGACAGTTGAAGGGATAGGCAGTTATAAATGCCTGACCCTCATTAAGATCTTTTTAGCGATACCTTGTCTTGAATATATGGTGCATTCCTCATCTAGTTGTTAAATTATCCATATGGTACAGAAATCCTCTTATAGTACTACCAGTTCTGTTTCTCCACACTCATAGTTTACATAGTAAACACAGGAAAACATATCATTCTCATGTCCTGACAATACTTAACAGGTATATGCTATTCATAGCCCTTATTTCATACAGTTATTACACATATTATATTTTTCTCCGCCCCCCATATATATACTGTTCTCTGAGTGCACCAGAGACTAAATTGCGGTTTCCCTTGAAAACACCGCCATTAATCCTATTTCACATCCTGTTGCAGCAATGATTGAAAGTATGTCATTATTTTTGTAGCATTTAAAAGATTCTGTGTAAGTAGTAATTATTAAATTCAGCTGCAATACAACTACAGTAAGGGGTTTCAAGTATTTGAATAAATGAGCCTTTTATCTATTTTTATTTTTTTATTTTGTTTTCTTTGCTGAGGTTTGGTGTCGGCCCATGGGCCCTTGACGGCACCGGGTTCAGCGGAGTGTACTTTACACTATGTTTCTTTGATTCATATATACTTCCCCTATATATATATATATATATGTGTATGTGTACACATATGTATATTTTGATAGTCTTGATTCCCTGCTGCCAGTCACAGGCATCTTATCATGTTTTTCCTCTCCCAATTCTACATTACCTAATAAGTTGTAGATGCTGCAACAGGTCCTTACTTTATTTTTTTCCTTTCTCTTTCTTTAAATTACATATATAAGTGCAAAATAAGGTTGGCAACATTGCTAATAATGATGTTATGGCAAGATACATGCCTAGTTCATATAGATCTTCATGTTACTGTGATAGTACATATTCATGTATACACTAGGTATTATAGATTTATTTCACTTTTTCAGTCTTATGCATTGTGCTTGATTGTATAATTTTGGACCTTGTGCAATGACACGATTATTAGTACATTTTGCATTATTCACTGTTGTCAATGTTCAATATATTTGAAAAACTCAATAAAATTGTATTTAAAAAAAAAGTTATTAACCCCTATTCCGCCGCACCCTAGCATCGCCCACACTATAATAAAGATATTAACCCCTATTCCTCCTCTCCCCGAAATTGCCGCCACTAAATAAAGTTATTAACCCCTAAACCTCTGGCCTCCCACATCACTGCCACTAAATAAACCTATTAACCCCTAAACTGACAACCCCCCACTTCACAAAAAACTATATTAAACTATTAACCCCTAAACCTAACAACCCCCTAACTTTAAATTAAAATTACAAGATCCCTATCTTAAAATAAATTAAAACTTACCTTTGAAATGAAAAAAAACCTAAGTTTAAACTATAGATTAAACTAACATTACTATTATACTAAAATTAAAATAACTATAAATTAAATTACACATTAAAAAAACCTAACACTACTAAAAAAAATTAAATCTACAATTACAAAAAATACAAAATACTAAAAGGGCATTTGTATGGGCATTCAGTTTTTTTTTTCTTGCCCTGAAAAGGGCATTCAGCTCTTTTAAGAAAAGCCCCAACCCTAATCTAAAGAAAAAAAAACAACCCAAAAAAGTAAAAAAAAAACCCTAACACTAACC
The DNA here is from genome assembly GCF_027579735.1 of Bombina bombina. NCBI lineage: Eukaryota > Metazoa > Chordata > Amphibia > Anura > Bombinatoridae > Bombina > Bombina bombina. The sequence continues at coordinate 969,836,608 of NC_069503.1, forward strand.
CCCGATGATCCACTTACAGTTTCTGAAGTCCGGACATCCAGGCGGCAAGAAGTCTTCATCCAGGGGGTGAGGTCTTCATCCATCCAGGCGGCATCTTCCATCTTTATCCAGGCGGTATCTTCTATCTTGATCCAGGCGGAGCGAGTCCATCCTGAAGACATCCGGCACGGAGCATCCTCTTCATATGGCCGCCACTATATACTGAATCCTCTGTGGCCGGACTGTTATCCGACTGACGCTTGTCCGACGGACATTTGTCCAACGGACAATATTCCGAAAGTCATTTATCCGGCTGCTGGGTGGGAATGAAGTTTAAAAATCACGGTTTTATAACATTTTTAATAGTGGACTGACAAAAGACAATTAAATCAACTTATATATAACATTTATAACATTTTTAATAGTGGACTGACAAAAGACAATTAAATCAATTTATATATAACATATTAATTATAATATATAATATTATAATTATAATAATTATATTATGTGTTAAAAGTACATCGTGAGGGTAGGGACCCATGGATAGGTTCCCAGAGTCGGTTGCGGCACCCGAGTCACTGATTGTAACAGAAAATTTTGGATCGTATCTGCCCTCGGCCGAATGTATCTTGATTTATTTAAGTAAATCTTATATATTATGTGCTATTGCCTTTAAAAAGTCTAATCTTGAGTATTCACTGTATTTTTCTAAAACTTTCATTATCCTGTTGTTTATGATTTCATATTTTTTTTTTTGGTTTTCTCAGTTCAACTCCAGAATCAATTTTTTCAATTGTTAACTCCCATTCTGCTTGTTCTTTTCTTATTTTTGAAACTAGTCTGCAAATGCTTGGGTGGGTTATAGACATTCGTTGGTCAAATGCTCTGTGCCATCCTCCTAGAGAGTTGTTTGTTCTAGGTAACCCTAGTTTTGTTCTTTCAAAAGTGTTCCACATCGTAATATCGAAAGTAGGTTTTCTTCTTGTACCTTGTTGTAGTTCGCCAATCCAGGTTTTTTCAAAATAATTTAAAAATTCAGATAAAATGTTACTGTTTTGTTTTTCTATTGATTTTACAAAGTCATTAAATGTTTCAACTACATCTTCCACTGGCACAAATGCTAATGCTTCTAAGCATTTTATGATCAGAGCATTTTTTTCATTATTATACCATATTTTTAAGCCCAAAGATTGTATTTTTCTCCACAGGCATTGGTAAAAATGGAAAAAGCATCCATAAATTATTGTATTTTGTAAAAAATTTGTCATGCAATTTATTGCTGCTCTTTCAAAATCTACAGTAATTGATATAGGATTGATATCTGGATTTTTTTCTTTTATAATACTAAAAATTAAATTATAAGTTTCGTGATTTTTATTTTTTGATATGCAGTATACTAATGGTATGGTATGGTTATCTTCTATTAAAACATGTATTGTATACAACTGAAAGCCTAAAGGAGCTGAGTCAAATGTTCCGTCACAGAGCCAGTGTTGTTTTTTTGAAAGAAGATCTACATTTTTTTTAGTAGACAGAATGATTAAATTTTCACTTTTGTACATGATGAAATCTTCTCCTCTGGTTGTTTTTCTTAAATCATCATTTAAAATGTTTCCATTTGGTGTTGTTCGATGTCGACGTACCATTCTGGCAAGTTTCTTTTTTAGGTAGAGCTCCTGCTGCTTCAAGGGGGAAATTAGATGTGCAATTTTGTATTATGCTTGATGTTACTTCTTCTGAATTTTTAGCAACTTCTTTTATTTTTTCAATTGTTTTCATAGATAAAATTCTTGCTGCATTAGGTGGATGTGAATGATTTGATGCATCTTTTTCAATTATATCATTAATGGTTTTTAGCCTTCCTCCACAAAAACTTTTTTTTTCACATCTCCAATATGTTACATTTTCCTTTTTTTTGTCTACAATGTATGCATAACCTTCATATAACATTTTCTTCCTCCTTTACACGTCTTTATGAACTCCATTTTTTTAATTTGATGTTTTTTTTAAATTTATTTATTTAAGTGTTTGTGTTGTTTTTTTACCTCAGTAGCCACAATATATATTTAAATTCTCTGCTTTTTTACTGATGCCAATTACGCAATTACGTGATTGCGTGATTGTGCTGTTCGGCGTGCAGTCGGAAGCAGTGTATCTCGGACATATGTCTGACGGACGAATGTGCTTCAGCATTTTGTCCGTCGGAATTTTGTCCGAGCACCGAATCCTCAATGCAAGGGAGCCTTTTCAAAATTTCATCCCTTGCATTCCTATTGGCTGATTTGATTTTTGAAATTCAAATCAGCCAATAGGATGAGAGCTACTGAAATCCTATTGGCTGTTCAAATCAGCCAATAGGATGAGAGCTACTGAAATTCTATTGGCTATTCAAATCAGCCAATAGGATTTCAGTAGCTCTCATCCTATTGGCTGATTTAAATTTCCAAAATCAAATCAGCCAATAGGAATGCAAGGGACGCCATTTTGAAAAGGCTCCCTTGCATTAAAGATTCAGTATACGGCGGTGTCCATATGAAGAGGATGCTCCACGCCGGATGTCTTCAGGATGGACCCGCGCCGTCGGGATGAAGATAGAAAATGCTGCCTGGATGAAGATAGAAGACGCCGTCTGGATGGATGAAGACATCGCCGCCTGGATGTCCGGACTTCAGAAACTGTAAGTGGATTGTCGGGGGTTAGTGTTAGTTTTTTTTTTACTTTTTTGGGGTGTTTTTTTTTAGATTAGGGCTTGGGCTTTTCTTAAAAGAGCTGAATGCCCTTTTCAGGGCAAGAAAAGGAGCTGAATGCCCTTCTAAGGGCAATGCCCATACAAATGCCCTTTTCAGGGCAACGGGTAGCTTAGGTTTTTGTTAGGTTTTTTATTTTAAGGGGTTGGTTGGGTGGTGGGTTTTACTGTTATTTTTTGTAATTTAGTATTTTTTATTTTTTGTAATTTAGCATATTTATTTTTTGTAATTGTAGATTTAATTTAATTTAATTTTTTAGTAGTGTTAGTTTTTTTTAGTGTAATTTAATTTATTTAATTGATAGTTATTTTAATTTTAGTATAATAGTAATGTTAGTTTAATTTATAGTTTAAACTTAGGTTTTATTCATTTCCCAGGTAAGTTTTTATTTATTTTAAGATAGGGATCTTGTAATTTTAATTTAAAATGACGGGGTTGTTAGGTTTAGGGGTTAATAGGTTTATTTAGTGGCAGTGATGTGGGAGGCCAGAGGTTTAGGGGTTAATAATTTTATTTAGTGGCGGCAATGCCGGGGAGCGGCGGAATAGGGGTTAATATCTTTATTATAGTGTGGGCGATGTTGGGGTGTGGGGGAATAGGGGTTAATAACTTTACTATAGTGGTCGGCGATATCTGGAGTGGCAGATTAGGGGTTAATAAATTTATTTAGGTGGCGGCGATGTCGGGAGCGGCAGATTAGAGGTTAATAACTTTATGTAGGTGTCGGTGATGTCGGGGGCAGCAGATTAGGGGTGTTTAGACTTGGGGTTTATGTTAGGGTGTTAGGTTTAAACATAACTTTTTTTTCCCCATAGACATCAATGGGGTTGCGCTATGGAGCTTTTCATTCCATGATCCCAGGTGTTAGTTTTTTTCTAACACGCACTCCCCATTGATGTCTATGTGAAAAGCGTGCACAAGTACGTCAAAGCAGCGCTTGTATTTTGTATGGTATGGAGCTCATCGCCACCATATCGCACGCACAAGGTGTCTTTTTAAAAACTTGTAATGGCAGCGCTATGGAGGGTGAAATAACGCAACTTTTTTTGCATTCGTTTCGCACCCACTATAGCGCAAAACTTGTAATCTAGATGTATATTAGCTGTTCCTAGTGGAAAAAACAGTAACAAATTTGAATTCATTATTCATCTAAACTGAATGCCTACATGGACAGAATTTGTCCGATCCTAACCAAAAAATCGGAATCAAATCTTTCGGACTAAGAACATTTTTGGCATGTGCACATGTCTAGTGCTAAACACCCCTTTCATTATGGTAGCACCCCATTCTTTAAGGTGTCAAAACATATTTATGCAAGGTTGTCGATTTTTTTACTTTTCTTTGCTCTACCTCAGATAAGAACGGAAGAATATTTTAGAAAAATTAGCTACCACATAATGTACTTTCACATATGGAATCATAAATGTTGTGCATCATAAAATAAATCTGCCATATACCAGTTTGGGTGGTTGAATCTGTGGCTTTTGGAAAAAGTTAAATTTTTGATTTAGTCTTGTAAGGACTTGAGTATAGACTTAAAATTACTTATTCCAGACTTACCACAAGTCACTAAAACAATAGTGTTTGTAAGTCATTGGTTTGCATTGTGTATGGTTTTTCTTATGGAGATTTAGGTCTATCTGACTATCTTTTTAATTTGCATATTTAAGGAATGCTTTGTGTAATACAGTGTTTGCCATGAGATGGCGGCCTTGCAATATCAATTGTGTAATTGAGTTAATTTGCCTAGAGTAAATATCTTCTTACCATCCAGCCCTTTTCATGTAGTGATGTCGCGAATAGTTTGCCGGCGAATAGTTTCCGGCAAACATAGCTTGTTCGCGTTCGCCGCGGCGGGCGAACTTATGCGATGTTCGGTCCGCCCCCTATTCATCATCATTGAGTAAACTTTGACCCTGTACCTCACAGTCAGCAGACACATTCCAGCCAATCAGCAGCAGACCCTCCCTCCCAGACCCTCCAACCTCCTGGACAGCATCCATTTTAGATTCCTTCGGAAGCTGCATTCTTAGTGAGAGGAGGGACAGTGTAGCTGCTGCTGATTTACTAGGGAAATTGATAGCTAGGCTAGTGTATTCAGTGTCCACAGAGTGGCTCTCTCTGCATCGGATGGCCAAGGGGTGTTATTGCAGGATGCCTCGATATCGAGGTATCACTGCAATAACTGGAAAGCGGCTGGAAGCGAGCAGGATCGCTTCCAGCCGCTTTAAACACCTAATGTCGTACAGGGTACGTCGCTAGTCTTTTAAGACCAGGTTGTGTGCGACGTACCCTGTACGACACGCGTTGTTAAGGGGTTAAAAAAAAACTAGAAATTTGACTGTGAAATAATAGCAGTCAGTTTCCTTCACGCGTGTACGTTTCAGGGCCTGCCAGGGCACAGTATCACACCAGTGCAACTCATATTTGGTGTAACAGTAGTGTACATTAAAAAAAAAATAGAAATTTGACTGTGAAATAATAGCAGTCAGTTTCCTTCACACGTGTGCATTTCAGGGCCTGCCAAGGCACAGTGTCACACCAGTGCAACTCATATCTGGTGTAACAGTAGTGTACATTTAAAAAAAAAATTGTTTGACTGTAATAGATTGAATAGCAGTTAGTTGTCTGCAAGCGTGTGTGTCAGGCCTAAAGCGTCTTCCCTGCCAACTTCTGCCAGTGCACAGTGCCACTCATATCTGTTGTCACAGTAGCTTGCATGCATAGTACCAATTATCGAAGAAAAAATGACAGGCAGAGGCAGGCCACCCCGCAGGGGCTGTCGTGGTGCTGTGATTCCCTTTGGCCCTAGAATAATGCCCAGTGTTCAGAGGTCATGTACCCTGAACTCGAAAAGTTCTGAGGACATAGTTGACTGGCTAACACAGGACACCCAATCTTCTACAGCTTCCGCTCGGAACCTTGACGCACCATCCTCCTCCAGCTTAGCTTCGGGCACCTCTCCAGTTACCACTCGCACGCCTGCCGCCACCACCAACACTAGCACCACAGCCGCTTCACTTGATCTGTTAGAGGAGTTATTTACACATCAGTTGGAAGAAATGAGTGATGCGCAACCATTATTATTAAAAGTGTTTAGGCAGAGCGCTGGTTATAAAGAGGATACCACACAACTTACAAGGGAGAAAAGATCCTTCTATCTTTTCGAATGTAATAAGAATAGTTTTGTGTAGTAAGTGCGCTAAAAAGGAAGCTAAAGGTATCCAAAATATTAGGTTTATCTAGTGTATATATTAAAATAGTCAAAGTGCAAAGTGTAATATGTGTGATAAAAGTTCCGCAGTCCTATTGACAAAAAAGGGGGGGGGGGGAATGTAACAGTGTCCGTGAAATATATAATGGTGTTGAAATTCCTACTATCGGATGATGATAGTTAAGCGGTCTAACAAATGTGTACTATTTAAGAAAAAATAAATACGTAAAAATATGTGGCAAATAGCAGTGTAACAATATATTTGTGAGAAAGTATACTGCGATACTAAAAAGTGAATATATAGTTACTTACTAGCGAAAGTGTTGAGAATAAACAATGTGTTTAACTGTAGTGTAAAACACACACTGTGAATATAGCTAGATATCAAAAAAACTAAAATATCTAAAAATAACTTGCAGCCTAAATCATATATAAAAAGTATTTATTTATACACAACAATAATCAATTTTAAGCTAAAACAAGGGGACGTCTCCCCAGAAATAAAAATAATAAAATAAAATCAATATTAAACAGGTTGATATTCCACACCAGATACTTTGTAAGCAAAAAACTTTGCTGAAGAAATGTATTTGTAATCCACTCTGTTTATGCAGGGAAAAGCAGTCTCTTTTTATTACATCAAACCTTTTTGTGAAATGTCGTTGCCTTGTATATAGGCTTTGCTGACCAAGTTCAGGTTGAGCAATATTTAGACTTCTTATAGCAGTATACAGTCATTAAACCTTATTAATCTTAATGCTTTAATGTTCTTTTTACTTACTTCACCACTCGTGTGGTCCCGATATCTTCAGTTCAGCTTCAAGTTTATTGATTTTATTTTATTATTTTTATTTCTGTGGAGACGTCCCCTTGTTTTAGCTTAAAATTGATTATTGTTGTGTATAAATAAATACTTTTTATATATGATTTAGGCTGCAAGTTATTTTTAGATATTTTAGTTTTTTTGATATCTAGCTATATTCACAGTGTGTGTTTTACACTACAGTTAAACACATTGTTTATTCTCAACACTTTCGCTAGTAAGTAACTATATATTCACTTTTTAGTATCGCAGTATACTTTCTCACAAATATATTGTTACACTGCTATTTGCCACATATTTTTACGTATTTATTTTTTCTTAAATAGTACACATTTGTTAGACCGCTTAACTATCATCATCCGATAGTAGGAATTTCAACACCATTATATATTTCACGGACACTGTTACATTCCCCCCCCCCTTTTTTGTCAATAGGACTGCGGAACTTTTATCACACATATTACACTTTGCACTTTGACTATTTTAATATATACACTAGATAAACCTAATATTTTGGATACCTTTAGCTTACTTTTTAGCGCACTTACTACACAAAACTATTCTCGCAACCATTATTGCCAGAGGTTGTAGATAACAGGGATATGTCTCAGTCAGGCAGCATTACACACATGGACGTACTGTGTGATGATGATGATGTTGTACCAGCTGCTGCTTCCTTTGCGGAGTTGTCAGATACAAGTGAAGTGGTTGATGATGACGATGCGTCCGTAGATGTCACGTGGGTGCCCGCTAGAAGAGAAGAATAACAGGGGGAAAGTTCAGATGGGGAGAAGGAGAGGAGGAGGAGACGAGTTGGAAGCAGGGGGAGGTCGTCGCAAGGAGCTAGTGGCACAGTCAGACAGCATGCATCGGCACCCGGGGTCAGCCAGACAGCACGCCAATCAACGCATGCTGTAGCCACCACTAGAATGCCATCATTGCAGAGCTCAGCAGTGTAGCATTTTTTTTGTGTGTCTGCCTCTGACAACAGCGATGCCATTTGCAACCTGTGCCAAAAGAAACTGAGTCGTGGGAAGTCCAACACCCACCTAGGTACAACTGCTTTGTGAAGGCACATGATAGCACATCACAAACGCCTATGGGATCAACACATGAGTACAAGCAGCACACAAACTCAAAGCCGCCATCCTCCACCTGTTCCAGCATCTTCAGCCATGTCAACCAATGCTGTCCTCTTGCCCCCTCTCAACCATCCGCCACTTTGTCTCTCGCCTTGAGCAGTTCCTGCTCATCTGCCCACAGTCAGTTGTCTGTCAAGGACATATTTGAGCATAAGAAGCCAATGTCACAAAGTCACCCCCTTGCCCGGCATCTGACAGCTGGCTTGTCTGAACTCTTAGCCCGCCAGCTTTTACCATACAAGCTGGTGGAGTCTGAGGCGTTCCAAAAATTTGTAGCTATTGGGACACCGCAGTGGAAGGTACCCAGGAAAAATTTCTTTGCACAAAAGGCAATCCCCAACCTGTACTCGATTGTGCAAAAGGAAGTAATGGCATGTCTGGCACACAGTGTTGGGGCAAGGGTCCATCTGACCACTGATACCTGGTCTGCAAAGCATGATCAGGGCAGGTATATCACCTACACTGTGCATTGGGTAAACCTGCTGATGGCTGCCAAGCATGGAATGCAGAGGAGTTGGTGACACCGCCACGATTTGCAGACAGGCCTGCTGCCACCTCCTCTACTCCTCCTACTCCATCCTCTTCCATAACCTCCTCAACTGAGTCCTCTTCTGCTGCTGTGTCTTGCTCCACATCAACGGCACCCCCCCAGCTCCCCAGGTACTATTCCACATCCCGGATACGGCAGTGTCATGCCGTATTGGGGTTGGCTTGCCTGAAAGCAGAGAGTCACACCGGACCAGCACTCCTCTCTGCCCTGAACGCACAGGTGGATCAGTGGCTAACTCCGCACCAACTGGAGATCGGCAAAGTGGTTTGTGACAACGGAAGAAATTTGTTGGCGGCATTGAATTTGGGCAAGTTGACACATGTGCCGTGCATGGCACATCTGTGTAATCTGATCGTACAACGCTTTGTGCATAAGTACCTAGGCTTACAGGACGTTCTGAAGCAGGCCAGGAAGGTGTGTGGCCATTTCAGTCGTTCCTACACGGCCATGGCGCACTTTTCAGATATCCAGCGGTGAAACAACATGCCAGTGAGGCGCTTGATTTGCGACAGCCCGGCACGTTGGAATTCAACACTCCTAATGTTCGACCACCTGCTCCAACAAGAAAAAGCCATTAACAACTATTTGTATGACCGAGGTGCTAGGACAGCCTCTGCGGAGCTGGGAATTATTTTGCCACGTTACTGGACGCTTATGCGCAATGCCTGAAGGCTCATGCGTCCTTTTGAGGAGGTGACAAACCTAGTCAGTCGCACCGAAGGCACCATCAGCGACATCATACCATTTGTTTTCTTCCTGGAGCGTGCCCTGCGAAGAGTGCTGGATCAGGCTGTAGATGAGCGTGAAGAGGAAGAGTTGTGGTCACCATCACCACCAGAAACAGCCTTATCAGCATCGCTTGCTGGACCTGCGGCAACGCTGGAAGAGGATTGTGAGGAAGAGGAGTCAGAGGAGGAATATGGCTTTGAGGAGGAGGAGGAAGACCAACCACAACATGCATCCCAGGGTGCTCGTTGTCACCTATCTGGTACCCGTGGTGTTGTATGTGGCTGGGGGGAAGAACATACCTTCAGTGAGATCACTGAGGACGAGGAACGGGACATGAGTAGCTCGGCATCCAACCTTGTGCAAATGGGGTCTTTCATGCTGTCGTGCCTGTTGAGGGACCCTCGTATAAAAAGGCTGAAGGAGAATGACCTGTACTGGGTGTCCACGCTACTAGACCCCCGGTATAAGCAGAAAGTGCCTGAATTGTTACCGAATTACCTCAAGTCGGAAAGGATGCAGCAGTTCCAAAATAAATTATAAAGTATGCTTTACACAGCGTATAAGGGTAATGTCACAGCACAACGGGAATCTAACAGGGGAAGAGGTGAAAGTAATCCTCCTCCTCCCACGACCACGTCGGCAAGGACAGGACGCTTTACAGATGTGTTGTTGATGGAGGACATGCAGAGCTTTTTAAGTCCTACGCTTCGCCACAGCCCTTCGGGGTCCACCCTCAGAGAACGACTCGACCGACAGGTAGCAGACTACCTCGCCTTAACTGCAGATATCGACACTCTGAGGAGCGATGAACCCCTTGACTAATGGGTGTGCAGGCTTGACCTGTGGCCTGAGCTATCCCAATTTGCGATAGAACTTCTGGCCTGCCCCGCTTCAAGTGTCCTGTCAGAAAGGACCTTCAGTGCAGCAGGAGGTATTGTCACTGAGAAGAGAAGTCGCCTAGGTCAAAAAAGTCTAGATTACCTCACCTTTATTAAGATGAATGAGGGATGGATCCCGAAGGGACTAACAGTGGGTGATACATTCGACTAAAAAAGGCCTGATGAGATGAGCTGCCTTGGGCTAAAAATGGTCCACACGCTGCTGTATTTTATCTCTGAATGCCGGATGACTTGCGTGACTTATCCGCCACCAACTAGGGCTCAAGCCGCAATGTTTTAGGGCACTTTCTGCCTGGGAAACAAACATCAATTTTTCTGGCCACTGCTACAGCAGCGGCTGCAACAATACCTAATTTTTCAGGCATGTGTACATGCCTAATTTTTTTGGCCTCTGGCTGCACTGTGGCTTCAAAAACCAAACCAAAAAAAAGGCACATAACAGGGATTAAACTGATAGGAATAGTATTACTTAACACACCATTCCTATCTGGTGGCACATTAAATTGCATGCGCAGTGCCCCAAATTTGAAGTAGGAGGTCCGACCAAGCATCTTTTTCCATCTCCCGGGTTCCTAAAATCGATGCCATGTACACGTCCCCTGATAGGGGATGTAACAGGGATTAAACTGATAAGAATAGTACTACTTAACACACCACTCCTATCTAGTGGCACATTAGATTGCACGCGCAGTGCCCCAAATTTGAAGTAGGAGGACCGACCAAGCATCTTTTTCCATCTCCCGGTTCCTAAAATCAATGCCATATACACGTCCCCTGATAGGGGATGTAACAGGGATTAAACTGATAGGAATAGTACTACTTAACACACCTTATAATAACGCAGAGAGAGGCAACGCAGAGAGAGGAGTCTGAAGAAGAGGAGTCAGAGGAGGAAGGTGGCTTTGAGGAGGTGGAAGACCAAACACAGCAGGCGTCCCAGGGGGCTTGTTGTCACCTTTCGGGGACCCTTTGTACGTGGCTGGGTGGAGGAAGAGACCTTCAATGACATCAGTGAGGACAAGGAACGGGACATGGCTAGCTTGGTATCCAACCTTGTGCAAATGGGGAGTTTGCGGTTGTGCAAATGGACTGTTTGCGATTGTTTGCGGTGCGTTAAACAGGGAGTTTGGTCTGTCACTGTAAAGCGGGCGTAACCCTTACACTACCTGATCGATAAAACATCATAACTGATGTTTTAAAGCATGTTATTCCAAACAATTTAGGAATGTTAGGTGATTTATGCCCTTTATGGATTAAAACCAGACTCTGCATCAACTAATTTTGCCATGGATCCCCCTCCGGCATGCCACAGTGCAGGTGTTAGTCCCCTTGAGTCCCTGTGGGTTTTAAAATTCGCCTGCCTATTGATGTCTATGGTGGTTCGCCCGGTTCACCCGTTCGCAAACATTTGTGGAAGTTCGCGTTCGCCGTTCGCAAACGGAAAATTTTATGTTTGCGACATCACTAGTTGAGACATATCCATTATTTTATATTTATAATATAGCCATTTCCATTCAAATACCATGTCATATACCATATACCTTTTTTACCCTTATAACTGTAGTGAATCACGTCCACCAGACCTCGCTAAATGCCTACAGCATACGCTGTCCACATTTAACATTGCACAAGAATTTCTTGGGAAATGCTTGTGCAATGCCCCCCCTGCACATTCGAGGCCAATTGGCCGCTAGCAGGGAGTGTCAATTATCCTGATCGAATCGGGATGATTGCAGGGGGAGAAGTTAAGGAGCAGCGACCGCTTAAAACCGCTACTTCTAAACTTCTGGTGAGCAAAAACGTCACGCGGAGAAAGCAGCATCCTCCTGTTATTAAATCTCCCCCTATGTGTTTTTTTTTTCATAATGTGTGCAAGCTTTAGTTAGCAGATAATATCAAGTAGTAATTTCCAGGCTGCTGCAATGCCATTTTATCCAGATGGTGCTTGCATATCCTTTTTGCTTCTTCTTAAACATCTGCAATTCTGAGAAATTAAACACATTTTTCTTACAACTAATCATATAGATCATTATTTGAATGTTAAATTATATTTCTGTACTACACATAGACAAAACCAACAGACAAATAAGTTATAATAAATAGTGCTTAGTATTATGACATAATGCTGAGGAATGCAAAATAAAAAATTAACGGCTAGATTACGAGTTTTGCGGTAAGAGGGGTGCGGTGCTAACTTGCACGTTATTGTAACCGCTCACTTACCTACAGCGCTGGTATTACAGGTTTTTATAAACCCGGCGTTAACGGGCAAGAAGTGAGCGTAGAGCAAAATTGTGCTCCATACCGCACTCCAATACCAGTGCTGCTTAAGTCAGCGGTGAGCTGGTTGTACGTGCTCGTGCACGATTTCCCCATAGACATCAACAGGGAGAGCTGTCTGAAAAAAGCCTAACACCTGCAATAAAGCAGCTCTGTAACGCAGCCCCATTAATTCCTAACACCCTAACATGAACCCCGAGTCTAAACACCCCTAATCTTACACTTATTAACCCCTAATCTGCCGCCCCTGACATTGCCGACACCTACATTACACTTATTAACCCCTAATCTGCCGCTCCGTACATCGCCGCCACTATAATAAACATATTAACCCCTAAACCGCCACACTCCTGCATCACAAACATTAGTTAAATATTATTAACCCCTAATCTGCCGCCCCTAACATCTCTGCCACCTACCTACATTTATTAACTCCTAATCTGCCACCCCCAACGTCGCTGCCACTATACTAAAGTTATTAACCCCTAAACCTGTCTAACCCTAACCTTACACCCTAATCTTACACCCATTAACTTAAATATAATTAAAATAAATCTAAAGAAAACCTACTATTAATAACTAAATAATTATATTTAAAACTAAATACTTACCTGTAAAATAAACCCTAAGCTAGCTACAATATAACTAATAGTTACATTGTATCTAGTTTAGGGTTTATTTTTATTTTACAGGCAAGTGTGTATTTATTTTAACTAGGTAGAATAGTTAATAAATAGTTATTAACTATTTAGTAACTACCTAGCTAAAATAAATACAAATTTATCTGTAAATAAACCTAACCTGTCTTACACTAACACCTAACCTTACACTACAAATAAATAAATTACCTAAATTAAATACAATTAACCAAATTAAATACAAATACCTAAATTACAAATAAAAACAAACACTAAATTACACAAAATAAAAAAACAAATTACAAGATATTTAAACTAATTCACCTAATCTAATAGCCCTATCAAAATAAAAAAGCCTAAATTAAAGCTTAAATTAACTACCAATAGGCCTTAAAAGTGCCTTTTGCGGGGCATTGCCCCAAAGAAATCAGCTCTTTTACCTGTTAAAAAAATACAAACAACCCCCCAACAGTAAAACCCACCACCCACACTACCAACCCCCCAAATAAAACCCTAACTAAAAAAAACTGAGCTCCCTATTGCCCGGAAAAGGGCATTTGGATGGGCATTGCCCTTAAAACGGAATTTAGCTCTATTGCTGCCCAAAGTCCCTAATCTAAAACTAAAACCCACCCAATAAACCCTTAAAAAAACCTAACACTAACCCACAAAGATCCACTTACAGTTTTGAAGACCGGACATCCATCCTCAACGAAGCCAGGAGAAGTCCTCAACGAAGCCGGGAGAAGTCTTCATCCAAGCTAGGAGAAGTGGTCATCCAGATGGCATCTTCTATCGTCATCCATCCGGCGCTGAGCGGGTCCATCTTCAAGACATCCGGCGTGGACCATCCTCTTCTTACGATGACTCCCGACGAATGAAGGTTCCTTTACAGGGAGTGCAGAATTATTAGGCAAATGAGTATTTTGACCACATCATCCTCTTTATGCATGTTGTCTTACTCCAAGCTGTATAGGCTCGAAAGCCTACTACCAATTAAGCATATTAGGTGATGTGCATCTCTGTAATGAGAAGGGGTGTGGTCTAATGACATCAACACCCTATATCAGGTGTGCATAATTATTAGGCAACTTCCTTTCCTTTGGCAAAATGGGTCAAAAGAAGGACTTGACAGGCTCAGAAAAGTAAAAAATAGTGAGATATCTTGCAGAGGGATGCAGCACTCTTAAAATTGCAAAGCTTCTGAAGCGTGATCATCGAACAATCAAGCGTTTCATTCAAAATAGTCAACAGGGTTGCAAGAAGCGTGTGGAAAAACCAAGGCGCAAAATAACTGCCCATGAACTGAGAAAAGTCAAGTGTGCAGCTGCCAAGATGCCACTTGCCACCAGTTTGGCCATATTTCAGAGCTGCAACATCACTGGAGTGCCCAAAAGCACAAGGTGTACAATACTCAGAGACATGGCCAAGGTAAGAAAGGCTGAAAGACGACCACCATTGAACAAGACACACAAGCTGAAACGTCAAGACTGGGCCAAGAAATATCTCAAGACTGATTTTTCTAAGGTTTTATGGACTGATGAAATGAGAGTGAGTCTTGATGGGCCAGATGGATGGGCCCGTGGCTGGATTGGTAAAGGGCAGAGAGCTCCAGTCCGACTCAGACGCCAGCAAGGTGGAGGTGGAGTACTGGTTTGGGCTGGTATCATCAAAGATGAGCTTGTGGGGCCTTTTCGGGTTGAGGATGGAGTCAAGCTCAACTCCCAGTCCTACTGCCAGTTTCTGGAAGACACCTTCTTCAAGCAGTGGTACAGGAAGAAGTCTGCATCCTTCAAGAAAAACATGATTTTCATGCAGGACAATGCTCCATCACACGCGTCCAAGTACTCCACAGCGTGGCTGGCAAGAAAGGGTATAAAAGAAGAAAATCTAATGACATGGCCTCCTTGTTCACCTGATCTGAACCCCATTGAGAACCTGTGGTCCATCATCAAATGTGAGCTTTACAAGGAGGGAAAACAGTACACCTCTCTGAACAGTGTCTGGGAGGCTGTGGTTGCTGATGCACGCAATGTTGATGGTGAACAGATCAAAACACTGACAGAATCCATGGATGGCAGGCTTTTGAGTGCCCTTGCAAAGAAAGGTGGCTATATTGGTCACTTATTTATTTTTGTTTTGTTTTTGAATGTCAGAAATGTATATTTGTGAATGTTGAGATGTTATATTGGTTTCACTGGTAAAAATAAATAATTGAAATGGGTATATATTTGTTTTTTGTTAAGTTGCCTAATAATTATGCACAGTATAATAGTCACCTGCACACACAGATATCCCCCTAAAATAGCTATAACTAAAAACAAACTAAAAACTACTTCCAAAACTATTCAGCTTTGATATTAATGAGTTTTTTGGGTTCATTGAGAACATGGTTGTTGTTCAATAATAAAATTAATCCTCAAAAATACAACTTGCCTAATAATTCTGCACTCCCTGTAAGTGACGTCATCCAAGATGGCGTCCCTTAGATTCCGATTGGCTGATAAAATTCTATCAGCCAATCGGAATTAAGGTTGAAAAAATCCTATTGGCTGAGGCAATCAGCCAATAGGATTGAACTTCAATCCTATTGGCTGATCCAATCAGCCAATAGGATTGAGCTTGCATTCTATTGGCTGTTCCAATCGTTGAGGACTTCTCCCGGCTTCGTTGAGGATGGATGTCTGGTCTTCAAAACTGTAAGTGGATCTTCGGGGGTTAGTGTTAAGTTTTTTTAAGGGTTTATTGGGTGGGTTTTAGTTTTAGATTAGGGACTTTGGGCAGCAATAGAGCTAAATGCCCTTTTAAGGTCAATGCCCATCCAAATGCCCTTTTCAGGGCAATGGGGAGCTTAGTTTTTTTTAGTTAGGGTATTATTTGGGGGGTTGGTTGTGTGGGTGGTGGGTTTTACTGTTGGGGGGTTGTTTGTATTTTTTTTACAGGTAAAAGAGCTGATTTCTTTGGGGCAATGCCCTGCAAAAGGCCCTTTTAAGGGCTATCGGTAGTTTAGTTTAGGCTAGGGTTTTTTTTATTTTGGGGTGCTTTTTTATTTTGATAGGGCTATTAGATTAGGTGTAATTAGTTTAAATATCTTGTAATTTGTTTTTTATTTTGTGTAATTTAGTGTTTGTTTTTTTGTAATTTAGGTATTTGTATTTAAATTAGTTAATTCTATTTAATTTAGGTAATTTATTTAATTGTAGTGTAAGGTTAGGTGTTAGTGTCAGACAGGTTAGGTTTTATTTTACAGGTAAATTTGTATTTATTTTAGCTAGGTAGTTAGTAAATAGTTAATAACTATTTACTAACTATTCTACCTAGTTAAAATAAATACAAACTTACCTGTAAAATAAAAATAAAACCTAAGCTAGCTTCAATGTAACTATTTGTTATATTGCAGCTAGCTTAGGGTTTATTTTATAGGTAAGTATTTAGTTTTAAATAGTAATAATTTAGGTAATGATAGTAGATTTTATTTAGATTTATTTTAATTATATTAAAGTTAGGGGGTGTTAGGGTTAGGGTTAGACTTAGGTTTAGGGGTTATTAAATTTAGTATAGTGGCGGCGACACTGGGGGCGGCAGATTAGGGGTTAATAACTGTAATGTAGGTTGCGGCGATGTTAGGGACAGCAGATTAGGGGTTAATAATATTTCACTAGTGTTTGCGAGGCGGGAGTGAGGCGGTTTAGGGGTTAATATGTTTATTATAGTGGTGGCGATGTCCAGAGCGGCAGATTAGGGGTTAATAATTTTATTTTAGTGCCTGCGATGCGGGTGGGCCTTGGTTTAGGGGTTAATAGGTAGTTTATGGGTGTTAGTGTACTATTTAGCACTTTAGTTATGAGTTTTATGCTACGGCTTTGTAGTGTAAAACTACTGACTATAGAATGCGTTACGAATCTAACGGGATAGCTGTACCGCTCACTTTTTGGCCTAAAAAAAAAAGCTTGTAATACTGGCGCAATGGAAGTCGCATTGAAAAAGACTTTCTGAAAATTGCGTAAGTTAATTTGCGGTACGGCCAAATAAATGTGCGGGACAGCTGTACCTACAAGACTCGTAATAGCAGCGGTAGTGAAAAAGCAGCGTTATGAGCCTTAACACTGCTTTTTTACTCATAACGCAAAACGCGTAATCTAGCCGAATGTTTTTTTTTTATCCATATTACTTAAGAAACTGAACATCTGCTTTTGAACAAACACTTTAAATTCCTTTACTTATGTCACAACAATATTAATAAATACCTGTATGTAAATTCTTCCAATATTTCAGTCAGTGCAGTTCAGTAGACTTTTTAATCTCCACACACATTTAGATAATCTGTAATAAGTAAATGATTTTTAAGACCATGCAACAAAGATAGATTTATATCCTTCAACAATATTTCAGATATAAAGAAACAAAGCCAAACAGTATCTTGTATTTGATTGATTGCATAAAGGGCCACAGACAAAGTGATTAAAATGTTGATGTAGTGAAATGCTTAACTGCATAGACTGTTATG
The DNA here is from genome assembly GCF_027579735.1 of Bombina bombina. NCBI lineage: Eukaryota > Metazoa > Chordata > Amphibia > Anura > Bombinatoridae > Bombina > Bombina bombina. The sequence continues at coordinate 969,854,119 of NC_069503.1, forward strand.
TTTGATCACTTAAAATTTTATACAATAAAAGTAGTTTTTTTTTAACAATAAAAATGTACAGATGTTTTGCTTATAAACCTCACACTGAATTCATGAGATGCCCTTCACACTACCTTCAGCCAATACGTGACTTATTTCTTTGGTAGGTGGTGAAGAAGAATCAACACCAATTTGCCTGAGGAAAAGTTATTCTAATGTGTTAAAGCATTTTATTATAGCACTATTTCTTGCACACAACCATTCATGATTTAAACCCTGGAAATTTGTTAAGCACATAGTTAAAGTCAACTCCAGACCAACAATATGCTACCTGGACCTAACTGAACACATTTGGTGAGCAAATGAAAAGAGGAATATGTGTAACCACCAATCACCAGCTAGCTCCCAGTATTCCATTGCTGTTCTTGAGTCTACTTAAAATGTTTTTCAACAAATGATATCAAGAGAATAAAGTACATTTGATAGTAGTAGTACACAGAGAAGCCTCTTGAGATTGCCAGCTCTGCCATTAACCATTAAAGTTTAATTTTGACATTCATGTCTATTTAACCCCTTGTGCCAATTGGATGGGTGTTTAGGGGGTTAATAGGTTAGGGGCTAGTTTGTGGTGGGGGTTGTGCCTGTTAGGGGGTTAATTAGTTAGAGGGTAGCTTGCAATGGTGGGTAATGGTGGTTTAGGAGTTAATAAAGTAGGGGTTATTGCAGTGGGGGTAATGGTTAAGTAGTGTAGCAGGGTAGTTTGCATTGGGGGATGTGACAGTTTAGGGGTTCATAGAGTAGTTGGACTAAATGAGAAGGGGATGTGGTAGTTTAGGGGTTATTAGAGTAGGGGGCTTATTGCAATGGGGCTTAATGAGTGAGTGTAGGTGTTACGGTGTTTTAACATTGCTGCTCCATTTAATTCAAAGGGGTAAATGTGATTTTGAGAATGTGATATCCTCTGGTTACCTTTCAAATTGTAATACCAGTTAAACTTTGACTTCCGTGTCCCTTTAAGTTTCTAATATAGTTTCCATTAAGCCAAGAACATTCTGTTTTTTTGGACAGTTAAAGGGTCATGAAAGCCAAAAAATGTCCTTTGTGTTTCAGATAGAGCATGCAATTTTAAATAACTTTCTAATTTACTTATATTATTTCAATTGTTTTGTTCTCTTACTATCTTTTGTTTAAAAGGATACCTTGGTAGGCTCTAAACTAGCTGCTAATTGGTTGCTGCATTTATATACCTGTTGCTATTGGCTCACCCAGGGTGTTCAGCTAGCCATCAGTAGTTCTCTATCTGAATTATGAAAGCAAAAATTGGGGTTTTATGTTCCTTTAAATTAGAACTTAAAATTTGCCATCTAAAGTTTTGTTGGGTTTTTTTCTTTCTTTCACAGACATCCCATATTTCAAAAGCATACTAACTGACCATGTAAAAAATAATAATAAAAATAAACCAGTCTATTGTTTTCAATTGATACAGCAGTAATACGTTTGCTGAAATACACTACTGCTCATTTACCTAAAATAACCTTTCCATGAAATTATACATAAGTTAGACATCATTCTTAGCTAAACATATAGCACATCATTTATTATTCAAAACAAAGTGATATGTTATGAAAAATATCTATTGTGCACATCAAAAATAACTTTACCCTGGAGTATACAATAGCTTGATGAAACAAAGTAAGACAGTACAAGAAAAAATAAAACAACTTTACTTTCAATTGTAATGAAAACATTGTATTATAAAAACAAATAATAATAAAATGTTGCTAACACCAATTAACAAAAGTGTTGAAATGACTTAATATATTGTCCTAGATTCCAAGTGGAGATGTTTCGTTATTGCGAGTCAAGCAATAATTTTACTGTCAAATCTGTATTACATATAGCACAAGATATTGATAAATAATGTGTTCCATAATATCAATGTGAGTACATCTCTTATCATTTGTGGGTACAAAAAGGGGTTAATGTACATTGGATGTCTGCACTGGGAGGCGCCCTTCTTTTTTCTTATGTTTGTCCACTGACTGAATGATTGGTACTGTATATATATATCAAAAGGAGTAGCCTTGGTTCTCCACTTCCTACCTTGGGTATTCCAGAGAGAAGAATCATCGGATCAGGAATATGTGGACACTATTTGTCTGATACATTGGAACTTCACTGTAAGGTGACATATTATTTTGTCTTCTATATTAGCTTGGAGACATTAGGATATATATTGTATCAATTTATTTGGTGCTCGCTAAAGTCTGGACTGTCAGATTTTTGTTGTAGAATGGTATATGGTCTAAAAAATAAAACTCACCAAGAAAGGCTCAATGACCTAAATATGTATAGCTTAGAGTATAGAAGGGAGAGGGAAGATAGATAGATTATAGGATATTAAGTGACTTAATAAAGCTGAGGCTGTGAGTAGGGATGGGCGAATGTTTCGCAACATTCGAAAAATGAAACAAATTTTAACACATTCGTTCAAATCGAATTTCAATTGTTTACATAACATTCTAACATTTGATTTTCGAATGTTCTGTTTCGAATTTTACAATTACATTCGGAAATATTCGTTTCGAAAAAATTCAAATTTATATATTTGTAATAGTGTTTCTAATGCTTTCTTTAAATGTAATATTCGAATTATGCAATATTCTAATTAGAAAAATTCGAATTTATATATTTGTAATAGTATTTCTATAATGCTTTATTTAAATGTAATATTCGAATTATGCAATAGTCGATCAAAATAGAAACATTCAAAATGATATATTTGTATCTATTATGTATCAATTTACTAGATTCCCTACCACATGAACTATTGAACTTATGAATAGTATTTGTTAAATAGAATGTTAAAATCGAAATTTCAAATGTGGACATTCAATCTAATTATAAACATTCGAATTCAAAAGTGACATTCGATAACTGTAAATAGCATTCGATTATAGAATTTTTAAGAATATTCATTCGTATCAACATTTGAATTTGTAATTCGAATTTTGGTAATAACATTTGTTCTAACATTCAAATTCGGAAATTTACCCATTCACCCATCCCTAGCTGTGAGTATTTTTTTTGTTTTACAAAAGAGCTATTCCAGAATAAGGGTTCATAATATCAAATTGAAGGGCAGTGGGTTCAGGAATACTTTGAGTAAGCATTTATTGACAGAAAGGTTTGGTTAATTAATGGAATAAACTTCCATTAGAGGTGGTAAAGACAAACATTGTGGGGGGACTGCAAGAAACATAAGCCTATTCAACAAACTAAATAAGGTTAAACTTTTAGAACATTTTGGATAGACTTGTTGGGCCTGTGTTTCTTATCTGCTGTTAACTTGTATGCTTCTATATGTATTTAAAATCTACTAATTTAAACTTACATCAAGTAAAAAAAAAGAAAAGAATATATTTGTCTGTGGTATTAGTTCCTCTAATTTTGCAAAAATGTCAGGATGACTGGCAGGGTTTAACTTAAGTGTTTTATGCTTTAGGTAAAATAAATTCCTCACAAAATAGACTTCTATGGAGGCACGCAGTAAAATTCATGAACAGCGAGACTGAGCTTATCATGCACAATTAGTGAAGTTCTTCATGTAGGTCTGTGCTACACTATCCTATTATATAAAAGGTCAAGTGTGTTTGTCCGAAGCTGTCATGCGTAGTAGAGACAGCACAAGGACAAACACACCTGGCCTTACCTGACAATCCATTCTGGTGTTTGTGGCAAAACTGGGCATGGCCGGGCGGGAGTGTGGGCGTGGTCTGGTGTGACCGGACATGGTCGAGGTGTAGTCTGGCATGGTGGGGGGCATGGCTGTGCGTGGTCGGCGCGACTGAGAGGGGAGAGAAATAGAAAGAGAGGGGGGGAGACAAAAAGAGATAGGAAAGAGCTAAAGAGGGGGAAGTGCAGAAGAGAGGGGGAGAGAGAGCAAAATAGAGGGGAAAGAGCAAAAGAGAAGGAAAAGAGCAGAAGAGAGGGAAGAGAGAGAAAAAGAGAGGGAAGAGAGAGAAAAAGAGAGGGGAGAGAGAGCAAAAGAGAGGGGGGAGAGAGAGCAAAAGAGGGGGGGAGAGAGAAATAGAGAGGGGGAGAGAGAGAGCAAAAAGAGAGGGATGGAGAGAAAGAGCAAAAGAGAGGGATTGAGAGAGCAAAAAAAGGAGAGAAAGACAGAGCAAAAGAGAGGGGGGAGAGAGCGTAAAACAGAGGGGGGGAGAGAGAGCACAAAAGAGAGGGGGGAGAGAGAGAGTGCAAAAGAGAGAGGGAGAGAGAGAGCCCAAAAGAGAGGGGGGGAAGAGAGAGCAAAAGAGAGGGGGGAGAAAGGGAGCAAAAGAGAGGGGGGAGAGAGGGAGCAAAAGAGAGGTGGAGCGAGAGAGAGCGCAAAAGAGAGGGGGAGAGAGCACAAAAGAGAGGGGGGGAGAGAGCAAAAGAGAGGGGAAGAGAGAGAGCGCAAAAGAGAGAGAGAGCATACAAGATATGGGGAGAGATAGCACAAAATAGAGGGGGAGAGAAAGCAAAAGAGAGGGGGAGAGAGGGAGCAAAAGAGAGGGGGGAGAGGGAGAGCAAAAGAGAGGTAGCGCGAGAGTGATCGCAAAAGAGAGGGGGAGAGAGCGCAAAAGAAAGGGGAGAGAGCACAAAAGAGAGGGGAAGAGAGCACAAAAGAGAGAAGGAGAGAGAGAAAAAGAGAGGGGGGAGAGAGAGATCAAAAGAGAGGTGGAGAGAGCACAAAAGAGAGGGGGAGAGAGTGCAAAAGAGAGGAGGAGAGAGCACAAAAGAGAGGGGGAGAGAGAGAGCAAGGGGTGAGACCACTGTACTGCAAAAAAATGGCCCGTGTGAACGGGCTTTAGGAATAGTTAATAATAATGTGTCAGGGTTTTTTCCCTGCTTTTTTTGCCATGTGCGGTTGGCAGCCATTTTACTCACCTCTCTTGCTGAGTCTGGTGCAGAGTGTGTGATGCTGCTCATTTCCTGCATGCCCTCTTACCAGATTGGTGTACATCATCCATGTGAGACAGGTTGCAGTCTCAGAATTGTGATGTCATCACTTATTATTTAAAGGGCCTCTGTTCAGTATGCTTTGCCCTTGCGTTGTCTAAGACCTCTTTGTGAGTTTCAGTTCCTGTGTATTACCTAGCTGTCTGACGTCCCTCCAGGTTCCTGATCCCTGGCTTGTTCCTGACTCTGCTGTTCTTCTTGTTCCTGATTCCGGCTCATCTGACTACTCGCTTCGGCTCATCTGACTACCAGCTCTGGCTTTGACTCCTGGCTTGTTGTTTGACTTGTGGACTTTTTATTATTTTTTGTTATTAATAAAGGTGTGATTATTTTTGCACTTCTAGTCTCAGTCTGATTCCTGGCACCCTGACATAATGATTTACTTCATGTCATAAAATGTGCTACAGTACATTTTATAAACAAGAGTGTGCCTCATAGTGTAACCAGACTTCAAGAATGTATTAGTGCAACAAAAGAAACCCAGAATGGGACACTCATATTTAGTTGAGCACTAAGTTTGAATTAGTGCTGAAAAGTATGCTGGATCCTATAAAGCCTCCAGCTGGCTGTCACCAATAGCAGATCACTGCTATTCCCTCTTGGCCGTGGATTTAGATTGGGCTTGTTCGGCTCTCTCCACTCGGATCACGTAACCTCTGCCTCTGGAAGGCTGATCAGTCTCTGTGTTGTGTGAAGAAGACCGACTTGGAAAAGAGTATCAAACATAAGATACACTGTAAGGAACTTAAAAAAGAATTTGTTCCAGTAAATTTTACAGTGGTGTTTTGGATTGCATTTGAGCACAACACTTAACTTATCACTTATAATAAGAGTGCAGTGAGGGCACTGATACTAATCCCTGTTCTATTCATTAACATTGTAGGGTGCACCAAAAAAGTTTTGACGACATTAAGATTCTTTAATTAAAATATTTAACCATACACTTGTAATAACGGATTGAGCTTTATTAATTGCGCAAGGTCTCAAAACACATTGCGCACTATCAATTGCATTTCACTTGTAACCTAGACCTATACGTTTATGTGAAATAAACATGTATAAAACAGTGTTTATACCTCAGAACAAAACCAGATCAACAATGTACTTATGGTTATGCATTTGCCAGCCGGCTTTGCTTTGCAAACCAATAAGCTCCTAACATCAAGAAGATTCAGAAGAAGAAAAAAACACTTCATTTCACCCAATTCCAACATTAAAAATTCAGATTTCTAGAAATCTGATGCTAAAAAATATATTATTGAAAATTCATGAAAAAATTGCAGTGAATTTTCAATCTCATTATAAATTCATGAAGTCCAGTTAGTATATCCTAGTTCACAATCCAGAAAGTTTCTACAGATTTTTGTCATTGTTTTGTCAACAAGTTTCGTATTTTTGTTTAAACATTATATACATTTCAAAGATTTATTTTTAAAGAACGTGCACTGCATCAACATATGGCTGGTACATGTGTAGGAGATGTAAACAATGGGTAGATTAGCCTAAAAATGTTGGAGAATAATCCTATTAAGACCTCTATCATTCTCTTACAAATGTCTCTACATAATAGTACTTTTTTGGCTTCTTTCATGTGTTTCTGTAAGTTTTGCACAATCATTTATTTAAGGTGATTTAGAAAGATTTAACATTTAGAAAAATGTAGCACAAAACACCAGCTTGCACCTGTAGAGTCAATAAACTTCAATTAGCATATTTCTACTGAGGTCTTATACAATTAGTAGCAAATGTGCTTATTGGGACTACATTAAAAGAGCCTATTAGTCAGCTTTGCTCTTTGGAACATATATGGATTCTGCCATTTGTTAATTGCTGAATACTAATATCCATTTTTCTTGAAGCTAATAACTGGGCTCTTTTCCATCTTCAAAGATTGAACATTTTGTCCTTTTTGGATCACAGAGTCTACATAAATAAATATTTGTTTTAAAGCACAGTTCTTGATTAATTGATTTAAACATATTCTGTGCTTTTGTAAATGTGTTTAAATGTTATCAGTACAGAAATCTTGCTTCTATTTTTGTTTTCATAATTTTTTCATGCATTTACTTATTGTGTTATTAGAATATTAATTATCCTAAAAGATATTATGTATTCAACCGTACAGGACATCCCAACATTTTTTTCACATTTGACATTTTGATTTATAAGTCCTATAGTATATCTAAAACACTGACACGATTTGCAAACACTTCAGATATTTCCATTAAAAATGTGCATTTGGATTCAGAGAAAGTAAAAAAACACACACCATATTTACTACCTTCATCCATAAACAATAAACAGAAGGCTACTTTAATAATAAAATAACAAATAAAGGTATGTTAAAAAAATGTGTTGATTTGTTCAGACGGTTAAAACAATAACTCTAAATGTAGAAAAGGCTTTTCTGCAAGCTGGAATGGCTTTAAATGTACACTACATGATAATAATCTAGTAATATCCTTGTTAGTTGATTCGTTTGTCACAAAATATGCATGTTAGCTTCAATTTGTTCTGGACAATCCTGACCCCATTTTTTTTTTAAAAAAGTGCCTTGCAGCTGTAGCACTAGATACTACTTTAACTTTGTTTAATTTTATGCTGCTGCCCAGCTGTCCTCTGCTGCCCTGAACATATCTACTAAAGGAAAATAGCAGACAAATTGATTTTCTCTTGTAAGGTGTATCCAGTCCACGGATCATCCATTACTTGTGGGATATTCTCCTTCCCAACAGGAAGCTGCAAGAGGATCACCCACAGCAGAGCTGTTTATATAGCTCCTCCCCCAACTGCCACTCCCAGTCATTCTCTTGCAGCTCTCGACAAGAAAGGAAGTAGCTAGAGAGATGTGGTTTATTTATTTAGTTTATCTTCAATCAAAAGTTTGTTATTTTCAAATGGTACCAGAGTTGTACTATTTTAGCCTCAGGCAGAAAGTTGAAGAAGAGTCTGCCTGTGGTCTTTGATGATCTTAGCAGGTTGTAACTAAGATCCATTGCTGTTCTCACACATAACTGAAGAGATAGGTAACTTCAGCTGGGGGAATGGCGTGCAGGGTCTCCTACTTTGAGGTATGTGCAGTTTAAATTTTTCTAGAGAAATGAATATGCTAGAAAATGCTGTTAAAACCGGATTTATTTAAGATAAGCCTGATTACAGTGATTTAATAACGACTAGTATCATGCTTGCTGTAAAGGGTAATATTCTTATTACTTTCTCACATTACTGAAAAATAAGATAACGTTTGCTGGAAGTGTTTAAACATTTTTTTCTACATATTGGTGATAAAACTTTTTTATGCCCAGTTTTTTCCACATGGCTGGCTAGATTTTGCCTAGGGATAGTTTTGTTAGGCCCTCTCACTGTGAATACAGGTTGGGAGGGGCCTATTTTCACGCCTAAATGCGCATTAGATTTTGCAGTTTGAGACATCCAGTTTCCCTGAAGGAGTCCCCTGAACACTAAGGGTTTTTTGTGCCTTCCAAAGTCATTGTATGGGCAGGTAGGGCCACAGCAGAGCTGTGGCAGTTTGTTGTGACTGTTGAAAAACGTTTATATCGTTTTTTTGATCATGTTTTGAAATTAAGGGGTTAATCATCCATTTGCAAGTGGGTGCAATGCTCTGTTTGCCTATTATACACACTGTAAAATTTCGTAAGATTTACTGCTTTTTATCACTGTTTTTCAATTTCTGACATTTTTTGTTTCTCTTAAAGGCACAGTACCGTTTTTATTTTTTGCTTGTTTACATTTATTAAAGTGTTTTCCAAGCTTGCTGGTCTCATTGCTAGTCTGTTTAAACATGTCTGACATAGAGGAAACTCCTTGTTCATTATGTTTAGAAGCTATTGTGGAACCCCCTCTTAGAATGTGTACCAAATGTACTGATTTTACTTTAAGTTATAAAGATCATATTCTGGCTTTAAAAGATTTATCACCAGAGGAAACTGATAAGGGGGAAGTTATGCCGACTAACTCGCCCCACGTGTCAGAACCTTTGACTCCCGCTCAAGGGACATCCGCTCAAGAGGCGCCAAGTACATCTAGCGTGCCCATGGCGTTTACTTTACAAGACATGGCGGCAGTTATGGATCATACCCTTACAGCGGTATTGTCCAAACTACCAGGGTTACAAGGAAAGCGAGACAGCTCTGGGGCTAGAAGAAATACAGAGCACTCTGACGCTTTAGTAGCTATGTCTGATATCCCCTCACAATATGCAGAAGCTGAGGCAGGAGAGCTTCTATCTGTGGGTGATTTTTCTGACTCAGGGAAGATGCTTCAACCTGATTCTGATATGTCTACATTTAAATTTAATCTTGAACACCGCCGCGTGTTGCTCAGGGAGGTTTTAGCTACTCAGGATGACTGTGACACCATTATAGTGCCAGAGAAATTGTGTAGATTGGATAAATACTATGCAGTGCCTGTTTACACTGATGTTTTTCCAATACCTAAGAGGTTTTCAGAAATTATTACTAAGGAATGGGATAGACCAGGTGTACCGTTCTCTCCCCCTCCTGTTTTTAAGAAAATGTTTCCAATAGATGCCACTACACGGGACTTATAGCAAACGGTCCCTAAGGTGGAGGGAGCAGTTTCTACCCTAGCCAAGCGTACAACTATCCCCGTCGAGGACAGTTGTGCTTTCCTAGATCCAATGGATAAAAAGTTAGAGGATTACCTTAAGAAAATGTTTATTTAACAGGGTTTTATTCTCCAGCCTCTTGCATGCATTGCCCCGGTCACTGCTGCTGCGGCCTTCTGGTTTGAGTCTCTGGAAGAGGCCTTACAGGTAGAAACCCCATTGGATGATATACTTGACAAGCTTAAAGCGCTTAAGCTAGCCAATTCATTTGTTTCTGACGCCGTTGTTCATTTAACTAAACTAACGGCTAAGAACTCAGGTTTTGCTATTCAGGCACGTAGGGCGCTATGGCTTAAATCCTGGTCAGCTGACGTTACTTCAAAGTCTAAACTTCTCAACATTCTCTTCAAGGGGCAGACCCTATTCGGACCTGGACTGAAGGAGTTCATTTCTGATATTACTGGAGGAAAAGGTCATGCCCTTCCTCAGGATAGGTCTAACAAATTAAGGACCAAACAAACTAATTTTCGTGCCTTTCGAAAGTTTAAGACGAGCTCGGCATCAACTTCCTCTAATACAAAACAAGAGGGAAATTTTGTGAAAGATTGTGGGAAAATAGTGTGCTGGTATATAGAGTATCAGACCGCTTACAGTGTTTTAGATCCTTCAATCTAAAAATAGTGTATAGTGAAAGAAAGGGGAGGTCTTGTAAGGGCGCTAATAGCTGAAGATACTTATGTGAAATTATTAATATTATCTGTGATAAATATTTGTAAAAAAATGAAATCAAAATAGGAACAGTATCTAAAAAAACAAGTGATTTATTTGGTTACAATATGATTTGAAAAAATATAGAGACGTCTCTAGTACAATTCAATTAAAAACAATAATGAAATATAGCATAAAAAATGATAAAAAGTGGTACTGATTAGTACTTCATGAGAAATTTAGATTACTGTTTAATAGTGTAGTCACAAAGAAAATTCTGTTGGGGTGTGACTAAACAGTTAGCCAAGATTTCTCGTGAGTTATTAAGTTTGTATACAGTTATACATAAAAATATATATTTAAAATACCAATATCGGCTTGATAAAACTTCTGCAAAGGCTATATATTGCACAAAAAATTATAATGGAGCTTAAAGAGGAGCTGTGCATAGGAGGAAAATTATATAGGGTTATGCTCTAGCTCGGATTAGGTCAATCCTTATATCTGTATTCTCAGCGAACTAATTGACATGTCCATACGTATGAACCAAGAGAAATGTCCAGTAATATTATACTGCTAGTAGTTTAGGATTACAGTTCGCAATCTTTAATGCAGATGGTACCTTATAGTAAGCTTGAATAGCAGCAGGGAATCCTGTGCGTCCTGCGGCTCAGTTCTTCTGACAGTGTCCTCGTGTTGTTGGCGTCTGACGTCACACCCGATGTGCGGGGGCTTGTCTTGCGTCTGCCAATCACTGCTTAGACAGTTGTGAGTATCCGAAATGCCTTTTTACGTCCGATATTGTGTATTCACAATTCTTCTTGTATCTGATACCTGTACTTATTTAGGCACCGATCAGCAAAAAAGTATCCGTTGTGAGTAAGTTCACCTGCACTTAGTGCTGTTAGCACGCAGGTTCCGATGAAATTTCTCCTTAGTGTCCTTTGTTGACAGTCAACCCGGGTTGGTTCAAACAGCTGATAGGATAGTGGAGTCAAGAAAACAGTCTTTAGCTTCTACGCGTTTCACTCCCTCCAGGAGCTTTATCAAGAATGATTTGGACTGTTAGACTCCTCTCTTTAATAGGTGTATCCTGAATCCCATTGGTTCATGGTAATCCCATAGTTAAGGTGGTATAATTTCTTTGCACTTGCTCCTAATACATTGCTCCATTCTATTGTTGATCATGGATCAGCTAATCATATATACCAAACATATTTAAGATCCTGAAAGAGCCATAAACCATTTTTCTATAAGTAAAATAGACCAAATGTCTTTAAATTGAATCTGAATGCCTAAAGGGTACAGGTTATGGGGAAATTAGATTAATTATGTTTGTCATGCATAAAAATATATATATATATATTCCCTAATCGAGAAGAAATGGTGAGATGTCCAGTTCTGAATTTAGACCTTTGGGGAATAGCGTGTCAAATTTAAAGATATACTCTGCCTCTTTTAGAAGCAGTTTTTTCTGTATGTCCCCACCTCTCCAGTGTTTTTCTACTTTGTATATACCCCAATAAGATAGATCTTTTGTATTGCCCTTATGCATGGTTTTGAAATGTTTATACAGATGTGTGTCCTCTATTCCATTCTCTATATTATTAAGATGTTCCCTGATTCTATCTCTCAGAGTTCTCTTAGTTTCTCCGAAATAAAAAAGGTTGCAGGTGCATTTTAAGACATAAATAATTCCTTTATGTGAGCATCTTATGAGTTCTTTAATTAGTATGGTGCTATTTGGACCTATCTGAATCATATTGGATTTATTGCTGTGCTTACATGACTTACATGTGTGACATGGAAAGAAACCTGTTAGCTTCTGTCCATGAAGATCTTTTTGTACTAATTTATTATTTTTGGTTTTTTTTAGTTCACTGGGTGCAAGGGCTGATTTTAAATTACTTGCTTTTTTGAAAACAAAACTGGGGTTGTCTGTTACTTTTTCTCCCAAAATGTTATCTTCCTTAATGAGATGCCAGTGTTTATTTATAATTTTTTTCACCACATTATGATCAACGTGGTAATCAGTTATGAAAGGAATTTTTATTATATTTTCGTCTGTATTTGTTTTTTCTTTGTATATTAGCAATGATTCTCTATTAGTATTTTTTGCCCTTTCTAATGCTTTTTTGGTATGCATTGTGTTATAGCCTCTTGAGTTAAATCTTTCAATTAGTGTTCCTGCCTGGTCTTCAAAATCTGCCAACCTAGAGCAGTTTTTTCGGACTCTTAGACACTGTCCTAATGGTATGTTGTCTTTCCAGGCATCCAGGTGACAACTTTTGGCATGCAGATAATTGTTACAATCAACTTGTTTGAAATATGTTTTTGTCTCTAACTTGTTGCCCAGTGCCATAATTTCCAAATCCAGGAAAGTGATTGTCTCTTTGCTTTGGTTATGTGTAAAATGCAAACCTAGATTATTTTGATTCATTTTTTCAAACATTTGGATTAGATCGGTTTCTTGCCCTTTCCAAATTATTATAAGGTCATCAATGTACCTTTTGTAGAGTACAAGGTTTGCACCATAGCTACGCCAATCTTTTTATGGGTCTATGGGAAGAAAATTTCTTTGGACCCGGCGGCTATGGTGCAAACCTTGTACTCTACAAAAGGTACATTGATGACCTTATAATAATTTAGAAAGGGCAAGAAACCGATCTAATCCAAATGTTTGAAAAAATTAATCAAAATAATATGGTGCAAACCTTGTACTCTACAAAAGGTACATTGATGACCTTATAATAATTTAGAAAGGGCAAGAAACCGATCTAATCCAAATGTTTGAAAAAATGAATCAAAATAATCGGAGAAACTAAGAGAACTCTGAGAGATAGAATCAGGGAACATCTTAATAATATAGAGAATGGAATAGAGGACACACATCTGTATAAACATTTCAAAACCATGCATAAGGGCAATACAAAAGATCTATCTTATTGGGGTATATACAAAGTAGAAAAACACTGGAGAGGTGGGGACATACAGAAAAAACTGCTTCTAAAAGAGGCAGAGTATATCTTTAAATTTGACACGCTATTCCCCAAAGGTCTAAATTCAGAACTGGACATCTCACCATTTCTTCTCAATTAGGGAATATATATATATATATTTTTATGCATGACAAACATAATTAATCTAATTTCCCCATAACCTGTACCCTTTAGGCATTCAGATTCAATTTAAAGACATTTGGTCTATTTTACTTATAGAAAAATGGTTTATGGCTCTTTCAGGATCTTAAATATGTTTGGTATATATGATTAGCTGATCCATGATCAACAATAGAATGGAGCAATGTATTAGGAGCAAGTGCAAAGAAATTATACCACCTTAACTATGGGATTACCATGAACCAATGGGATTCAGGATACACCTATTAAAGAGAGGAGTCTAACAGTCCAAATCATTCTTGATAAAGCTCCTGGAGGGAGTGAAACGCGTAGAAGCTAAAGACTGTTTTCTTGACTCCACTATCCTATCAGCTGTTTGAACCAACCCGGGTTGACTGTCAACAAAGGACACTAAGGAGAAATTTCATCGGAACCTGCGTGCTAACAGCACTAAGTGCAGGTGAACTTACTCACAACGGATACTTTTTTGCTGATCGGTGCCTAAATAAGTACAGGTATCAGATACAAGAAGAATTGTGAATACACAATATCGGACGTAAAAAGGCATTTCGGATACTCACAACTGTCTAAGCAGTGATTGGCAGACGCAAGACAAGCCCCCGCACATCGGGTGTGACGTCAGATGCCAACAACACGAGGACACTGTCAGAAGAACTGAGCCGCAGGACGCACAGGATTCCCTGCTGCTATTCAAGCTTACTATAAGGTACCATCTGCATTAAAGATTGCGAACTGTAATCCTAAACTACTAGCAGTATAATATTACTGGACATTTCTCTTGGTTCATACGTATGGACATGTCAATTAGTTCGCTGAGAATACAGATATAAGGATTGACCTAATCCGAGCTAGAGCATAACCCTATATAATTTTCCTCCTATGCACAGCTCCTCTTTAAGCTCCATTATAATTTTTTGTGCAATATATAGCCTTTGCAGAAGTTTTATCAAGCCGATATTGGTATTTTAAATATATATTTTTATGTATAACTGTATACAAACTTAATAACTCACGAGAAATCTTGGCTAACTGTTTAGTCACACCCCAACAGAATTTTCTTTGTGACTACACTATTAAACAGTAATCTAAATTTCTCATGAAGTACTAATCAGTACCACTTTTTATCATTTTTTATGCTATATTTCATTATTGTTTTTAATTGAATTGTACTAGAGACGTCTCTATATTTTTTCAAATCATATTGTAACCAAATAAATCACTTGTTTTTTTAGATACTGTTCCTATTTTGATTTCATTTTTTTACAAATATTTATCACAGATAATATTAATAATTTCACATAAGTATCTTCAGCTATTAGCGCCCTTACAAGACCTCCCCTTTCTTTCAAGAGGGAAATTTTGCCCAGTCCAAGCCGGTCTGGAGACCTAACCAGGCTTGGAACAAAGGTAAGCAGGCCAAGAAGCCTGCTGCTGCCTCTATGACAGCATGAAAGATCAGCCCCCGATCCACTAACGGATCTAGTAGGGGGCAGACTTTCTCTCTTCGCCCAGGCTTGGGCAAGAGATGTCCAGGATCCCTGGGCGTTGGAAATTGTGTCCCAGGGATATCTTCTGGACTTCAAAGCTTCTTCCCCAAAAGGAAGATTTCACCTCTCACAATTATCTGCAGACCATATAAAGAGAGAGGCATTATTACATTGTGTTCAAGACCTCCTAGTTATGGGAGTGATCCACCCAGTTCCAAAGGAGGAACAGGGGCAAGGCTTCTATTCAAATCTATTTGTGGTTCACAAGAAAGAGGGAACCTTCAGACCAATCTTAGATCTCAAGATCCTAAACAAATTTCTCAGGGTCCCATCTTTCAAGATGGAGACTATTCGAACCATCCTACCTATGATCCAGGAGGGTCAATACATGACTACCGTGGACTTAAAGGATGCTTATCTTCACATTCCGATACACAAAGATCATCATCGGTTTCTCAGGTTCGCCTTCCTAGACAGGCATTACCAGTTTGTGGCTCTTCCCTTTGGGTTAGCTACGGCACCAAGAATCTTTACGAAGGTTCTGGGGTCACTTCTGGTGGTCCTAAGGTCACGGGGCATAGCAGTAGCCCCTTACTTAGACGACATTCTGATACAGGCGTTGGATTTCCAAATTGCCAAGTCCCATACGGACATTGTTCTGGCATTCCTGATGTCTCATGGGTGGAAAGTGAACGAAAAAATAGTTCTCTATCCCCTCTCACAAGAGTTTCCTTCCTGGGAACTCTGATAGATTCCGTAGAAATGAGGATTTACCTGACAGAGGCCAGGTTGTCAAAACTTCTAAATTCCTGCCGTGTTCTTTATTCTACTTCTCGCCCTTCGGTGGCTCAGTGTATGGAAGTAATCGGATTAATGGTAGCGGCAATGGACATAGTTCCGTTTGCCCGCCTTCATCTCAGACCGCTGCAACTCTGCATGCTCAGTCAGTGGAATGGGGATTACACAGATTTGTCCCCTCTACTAAATCTGGATCAAGAGACCAGGGATTCTCTTCTCTGGTGGCTATCTTGGGTCCATCTGTCCAAAGGTATGACCTTCCGCAGGCCAGATTAGACAATAGTAACAACAGATGCCAGCCTTCTGGGCCTGGGTGCAGTCTGGAACTCTCTGAAGGCTCAGGGGTCGTGGACTCAGGAGGAGGCACTCCTTCCGATAAACATTCTGGAACTAAGAGCGATATTCAATGCTCTTCAGGCTTGGCCTCAGCTAGCGGCAGTGAGGTTCATCAGATTTCAGTCGGACAACATCACGACTGTAGCTTACATCAACCATCAAGGGGGAAAAAGGAGTTCCCTAGCGATGTTGGAGGTTTCAAAGATAATTCGATGGGCAGAGATTCACTCTTGCCATCTATCAGCTATCCATATCCCAGGAGTAGAGAACTGGGAGGCAGATTTTCTAAGTTGACAGACTATTCATCCGGGGGAGTGGGAGCTCCATCCGGAGGTGTTTGCACAGTTGATTCAACGTTGGGGCAACTGGATCTCATGGCATCTCGCCAGAACGCCAAGCTTCCTTGTTACGGATCCAGGTCCAGGGATCCCAAGGCAGTGCTGATAGATGCTCTAGCAGCGCCTTGGTCCTTCAACCTGGCTTATGTGTTTACACCGTTTCCTCTGCTTCCTCGTCTGATTGCCAAGGTCAAGCAGGAGAGAGCATTGGTGATTTTGATAGTACCTGCGTGGCCACGTAGGACTTGGTATGCAGATCTGGTGGACATGTCATCCTTTCCACCATGGATTCTGCCTCTGAGACAGAACCTTCTACTTCAGAGTCCTTTCAACCATCCAAATCTAATTTCTCTGCGGCTGACTGCTTGGAGATTGAACGCTTGATTTTATCAAAGCGTGGTTTCTCCGAGTCGGTCATTGATACCTTAATACAGGCGCAAAAGCCTGTCACCAGGAAAATCTATCATAAGATATGGTGTAAATATCTTCATTGGTGTGAATCCAAGGGTTACTCATGGAGTAAGGTCAGGATTCCTAGGATTTTATCTTTTCTACAAGAAGGATTGGAGAAGGGTTTGTCAGCTAGTTCCTTAAAGGGACATATTTCTGCTCTGTCTATTCTTTTGCACAAACATCTGGCTGCGGTTCCAAACGTGCAGGCGTTTTGTCAGGCTTTAGTCAGAATCAAGCCTGTGTTTAAACCTGTTGCTCCGCCTTGGAGTTTAAATTTAGTTCTTAAGGTTCTTCAAGGGTTCCGTTTGAACCTTTGCATTCCATAGATATTAAGCTCTTATCTTGGAAAGTTCTGTTTTTAGTAGCTATCTCCTCGGCTCGAAGAGTTTCGGAGTTATCTGCTATACAATGTGATTCCCCTTATCTCATTTTTCATGCAGATAAGGTAGTGTTACATACCAAACCTGGTTTTCTACCTAAGGTGGTATCTAATAAAAATATCAATCAGGAGATTGTTGTACCGTCACTGTGTCCTAATCCTTCTTCAAAGAAGGAACGTCTTTTACACAATCTTGACGTGGTTCGTGCTTTAAAGTTTTATTTACAAGCTACAAAAGATTTTCATCAAACATCTGCATTGTTTGTTGTCTACTCTGGACAGAGGAGAGGCCAAAAGGCTTCATCAACTTCTCTTTCTTTTTGGCTAAGGAGTATAATACGCTTAGCTTATGAGACTGCTGGCCAGCAGCCTCCTGAAAGGATTACAGCTCATTCTACTAGAGCGGTAGCTTCCACATGGGCTTTTAAAAATGAGGCTTCTGTTGAACAGATTTGTAAGGCGGCGACTTGGTCTTCGCTTCATACTTTTTCAAAATTCTATAAATTTGACACTTTTGCTTCTTCGGAGGCTATTTTTGGGAGAAAGGTCTTACAGGCAGTGGTGCCTTCCGTTTAAGCACCTGCCTTGTCCCTCCCTTCATCCGTGTCCTATAGCTTTGGTATTGGTATCCCACAAGTAATGGATTATCCGTGGACTGGATACACCTTACAAGAGAAAACAAAATTTATGCTTACCTGATAAATTTATTTCTCTTGTGGTGTATCCAGTCCACGGCCCGCCCTGTCATTTTAAGGTAGGTGTGTTTTATTTTTAAACTTCAGTCACCACTGCACCCTATAGTTTCTCCTTTCTCTTGCTTGTCTTCGGTTGAATGACTGGGAGTGGCAGTTGGGGGAGGAGCTATATAGACAGCTCTGCTGTGGGTGATCCTCTTGCAGCTTCCTGTTGGGAAGGAGAATATCCCACAAGTAATGGATGATCCGTGGACTGGATACACCACAAGAGAAATACATTTATCAGGTAAGCATAAATTTTGTTTTTGTTAAAAAAAATTAAAATGACCTCATGAATAAATATTGAGGAAACATTTTTTATTGTTGTGATGAATGACTTGTTTAAAACATTTTTTTCTGTGCACATGCCTTCTTTCTATCATTCTTGAGAAGGTTACAAGATAACACCATTTCTTCAGCAGTGACTATACATTTCCACATATGTTCATCTTTATATATACTCAACGTTACTGTTTTTTAAATATTAAATCATTTTTCTAAGAGCATAGGGGTCTGGAGAGAGGAGACTACCTCCCTGGAACTTTGCTCTTTATATCTAAGCATCAGGACTGGTGCAATAATAAAAGCAGACTTGGCAACCACCTTAGAGTGCCCCTGCAAGACGGGGGGGGGGGGGGAATTTGGTGTATGACATAATTTATTTAAAGGACCTGTCAACACAGTAGATTTGCATAATCAACAAATGCAAGATAACAAAACAATGCAATAGTACTTAGTCTGAACTTCAAATGCGTAGTAGATTTTTTTTCTGACAATTTTAAAAGTTATGTCTATTTCCACTCCCCCTGTACCATGTGACACCCATCAGCCAATCACAAATGCATACACGTACCATGTGACAGCCATCAGCCAATTATAAATGCATACACGCTTATTCTGTGAATTCTTGCACATGCTCAGTAGAAGCTGGTGACTCAAAAAGTTTAAATATAATGTGTACATTTTGGTAATGGAAGTAAATTGGAAAGTTGTTTTAAAATTGGATGCTCTGTCTGAATAATGAAAGTTAATTTTGACTTGAGTGTTCCTTTAATTGTATATATATATATGTATATATATATGTATATATATATATATATATATATATATATATATATATATATATATATATATATATATATATACAGGTAGCCCTCAGTTTACGCCGGGGTTAGGTTCCAGAAGGAATGGTTGTAAATCAAAACCGCTGTAAATTGAAACCCAGTTTATAATGTAAGTCAATGGGAAGTGAGGGAGTTAGGTTCCAGGCCCCTCTCAAAATTGGAATAAGTAACACCTAATACATTATTTTTAAAGCTTTAAAATGAAGACTTTAAATGCTAAACAGCATTATAAACCTAATAAAATAATCACACAACACAGAATATATAATTAAACTAAGTTAAATGAACAAAAACATTTGCTAAACAGCATTATAAACCTAATAAAATAATCACACAACAGAGATTTTACTTGCATTTTTCTCCAAACAGTTCTTTCTATGCATTCTAATCTGGACTGATTTATAGACAGGAAGATCTTGTTCCTTTGCAAGCTGCTCGATAGCTCAGGTCTAGTTAAACTGATTAATTTCAGCTTGCTTTGCTTGCATATCTTTTCTGCAACACAAGCGGACAGCTCCACCTACTGGCTATTTTAATCAATGCACTGCTTCTCAAAGCTTTTTAATAGCAGTCACATGACTGAAAAAAAAGGTTGTTATTCTGAAACGGTGCAAATTGAACCGTTGTAAAACGAGGGCCACCTGTATATAAATATATAATTTTCCTGCCTATCTTTGGCTTCATAGTTGGGGCCTTATGTGGGGGCATGATGACCAGAATGGGAAGGGACTCAACTAAAATATAGTGAGGTAGAGTGCTGGTCAGTTCGAACAACTGAAATATTTCACTGCAAAGCTCCTGAACTCTCTATGAAACTTTAGTAGCCTTCATAAAAGTTAGTGGAGTCAGTGACAGCAGTGAGTCTTGCCTCAATCCACAGTTTTGGGTATTTAAGGGGCTGATGGTGGAGCACTGATATTCGTCCAACTTTTGATATTCTGCAATTCATGATTGCACAGTGTCACATTATCTGTCTTCTCTGCCATAATCATTATTCAGTACACCATGTCATATTTCAGTGTATACAGTTGGGCTCATAAGTTTACATACCATGGCAGAATTTATGATTTCTTGACCATTTTTCAGAGAATATGAATGATAACACAAAATCTTTTCTTTCACTCATGGTTAGTGTTTGGCTGAAGCCATTTATTATCAATCAACTGTGTTTACTCTTTTTAAATCATAATGACAACAGAAACTACCCAAATGACCCTGATCAAAAGTTTACGTACCCTGGTGATTTTGGCCTGATAACATGCACACAAGGTGACACAAAGGGGTTTGAATGGCTATTAACCATCCTCACCTGTGATCTGTTTGCTTGTATTAGTGTGTCTGTATAAAAGGTCAATGAGTTTCTGGACTCCTGACAGACCCTTGCATCTTTCATCCAGTGCTGCAATCAGGTTTCTGGATTCTGAGTCATGGGGAAAGAAAAATAATTATCAAAGGATCTGTGGGAAAAAAGTAGTTGAACTGTATAAAATAGGAAAGGGATATAAAAAGATATCCAAGGAATTGAGAATGCAAATCAGCCGTGTTCAAACTCTAATCAAGAAGTGGAAAATGAGGCGTTCTGTTTGATAACATACTGCTTCATCTTGCCATCAATTCTGACCAAATTTCCTGTGCCTTTGTAGCTCATACATCCCCAAAACATAAGTGATCCACCTTCACAGTAGGAATAGTGTACCTTTCATCATAGGCCTTGTTGACTCCTCTCCAAATGTAGCGTTTATGGTTGTGGCCAAAAAGCTCAATTTTGGTCTCATCACTCCAAATGACTTTATGCCAGAAGGTTTGAGGCTTGTCTCTGTGCTGTTTGGCGTATTGTAAGCGGGATACTTTGTGGCATTTGCATAGTAATGACTTTCTTCTGGCGACTCGACCATGCAGCCCATCTTTCTTCAAGTGCAATTGTGCATCTTGAAACAGCCACACCACATGTCCTGTATTTCACCTGAAGTTATTTGTCGGTTTTTCTTTGCATCCTGAACAATTTTCTTGGCAGTTGTGGCTGAAATTTTAGTTGGTCTACC